>NC_072732.1:183701184-184301184 GCF_026930045.1 Uloborus diversus | reverse complement strand
TTTTTTCCAATGTCTGCCACATAGATGAATCAGTGATGTGTATTGCATTTGATGCTTTTTGCTAATGAAATGATTTAGTTATAAAAACATAAAAACTTCTCTTTTTGTTCATAAGCTACAGAAAGCCATTTGAAAAATGGCTCCGCCGTGGCAATATGATCTATCTGACGTGATGACAAATGAGACACTAGAAACTTATTCAAATTTTATAACGAATACATTTAACCTGTCATTCCGGTATCACAGAAAGTAGCCCAATCTGAGCAATTCTCTTCGGATTTTCGTCATTTCCTTTCGTACTTCTGATGCAAACAGTCGAACACTTTTAATAGTATAATATCTTACAAGAAAATCTAACTCAATGAACTAGTAAATTTAACAGCTTACACAAGACAAGTCGCATTCAAATTCAGAAAAAATTGAGACACGTTTCCTAGCTTTTTCGTATTTGGTATTTAGATTTTTAAGTTCACTTATTGTTACAATGAAAACACGAAACATTCCTGTAGCAGCTTCTGTGACAGAATTTTACTTACATTTTATGATTGCCGCTATCAGTCAAAACTTCCACTGCTTGAAGAATTTATTTTTGAGTCGAATTAAAAGTTTCAGTTGCCCAAAGGGACTGTCCAAAAAGTATATCCTCTAAGAAAAATAGGATCATCTCGTGTCAGTGGCGCACCCACGGAGGGGGTTAACGGCCCCTCCCAGAGATCGGAAGCAAATCAGAAATGGCCATGACCCTCTTGACCAGACCAAAGAAAAGACCTAAAATTGGGTTTTTTAGTCTTCAATTTTGGAAATTTTACGAAATGGTTGAAAATAACCCTTCTTAAAATAGAGCTGCTGTAAAAATCTTTTTCCAAAAGAATTTTCTCTCCACAGAGGAATCAAACTCTTTTTCTTTTCTTTTTTTTAATGATAATATTTGTTGCATGTATCTTTATTCAATGTTTTTTTTTTATTTGAGTATAATTACGTTGCTGTGTGTCTTTCATGATTTACAAATTTAAACTAATTTTGTAGTTCAATAGATAGAGAGCGAGAACATTGAGAACAGAAAAAAAAAAGCAATCTTCATTGAAATTTTATTAAGAAAGTTTATAATTAAAATGAAAACTGTGTATAAAACTTTACTATTTCGAAATTTAAAAAAAAAAAGTCTACATGAATCTGGGAGAGGCCGAAAAAATGCTGATTTTGCCGCTCTTAACGTATCCGAAATATTTTAGTCCCGCCCAGGAAAAACTACTGAGTGCGCCATTGTCTTGTGTAATAGAAAGAATCACTTATTAAATAATTTATTTTGTTTTTTGAGATATGAACTGATATTACGATATTTATGACGATATTCTCGATAACGAGGTTATTACGATATTTTCTTCTAGAATTTTTTTTTTTTTGGCGTGCCCATTTTATGCATAAAGTCATTAAAGCTTAGTTATTAAAGGGGACTATGACATTTCAGTGACACAGACAAATGCAATGAATCATTTGACTACTTATACTTTCTAGAATTTTAGTCCTTAACTTCATATTTCGTTCGTTTACTCAAAATGGTGCACTTTCGCTTCAAGCACCAGAAGTGTTTCGAGATCATTTTATAGCACAAGACTGCCCAAAGTTCTATTATTTCGAAGTAAATTGAGTCATTTTGCACTGTCCCTGACTTGTAACTATGATTTTCTATTTAAGTTCTATAAATAATTTTTTTAAAAAACCCCGAAAATGGATGTTGCGTGAAAAGTTTTGTATTGTAAATGTGGAGTACAAATGCATTGCAATAAGCATAGTTTGTAACTTGTCGATGCTCAGATTTATTTTCGCAATAAAAAGGTTTTACTAGTTGATATGTTTAGGCACGGGTATGAACGCTTCAGAGACATTCTAACACTTAGAATAAATGAGTAAAATTTTTAACTCAGCAAAATTCAGCCGTCCACTATTCTACGTTTCATGACATTTCATTGCATATCCACCATTCTTCGTTTCATGGCCTCATTTCATTGCAAATCCACTATTCTACGTTTGATGATGTCATTTCATTGCATATCTACAATTTGACGGCTCATGCATATCCATGTCATTTCATTGTACTGTGCTACGTTTCATGACGTCATTTAAGTGCACATTCTCTGTTCTACGATTCATGACTTCATTTCATTGCATATCCACTAGTCTACATTTCAGGACGACATTTCATTGCATAACTCATTGTCCCGATTCCGTGATGTTTGAGAAATATAAAAGTGCCTATTTCTGTATAATAAAAACTTATGGTTCAAAAAATAAATTGAATCAAGTTCTATTTATGTGATGAAGTGTTGTAAATGAATGATCTATAGATTTGCTAACAAACTTTCCCAACAAAGTTTCGCATTGGAGAATAAAAGTACAGATGTATTTTTCAAATGGATAGCAGTCAAATTCATTGTAGTTGCAGGAATCTACTTGTATAAATAATTAAATTTCATCATTGCATAAAAATCAGCCATTTCATAAGAAATGTCAAGGAATGAAAACACAAATCGTAGTAATATAACGTACTTCAATAAACTGGTAAACAGTCAAAAATTCAGAAAAAGAATTTGAATTTTTGAGAAACGTTATTCAGATAAATAGGAGTACTTTGTGAAAGGGGTGCTTGAAGTAAAGCAAAAAATACTTATGCCATTCAAAGTATGAAAAATTAATTAGTAAAAATTTTAAGATTTGAGTGCACAATTCATTTTGTACTTTCTCATAAAATCTGGAAAAAAATTCATATGTGCAATATAGGATGATGTTAACGTTTTTTCTGTAAAGCCTTTGCACTTACGCTACTACGCTGTCGCATTTTTCTGGCTAAATCAGTCGCCATTTTAAGGTATATCTGCTACCTTTGGGGGAACATTGATGGACATTTTAGAGGGCCTTCGTGTAATAAAATAGCATAATAAAATAGCATTCAGTAACAAAATTAGTCTAGTGGAAACAATTAAAGCAAGAGACTTCTTACAAAAATTGTTTTCAGCGTTCATGACCTTTTTAAGAGTTTTTTTTTTTTTTAATATAAAGTTGGACACTAGTGATAGTTGACGTCTTCAATTTTCGTAAAAATTTCAGAATGAGTTAGTGGTACTATCATAAGAAAAAAAAACGAAGTTTATTTTTTTAAAAAAATGATTTGTTTGTCTTTGAGTAGTGGTCAAGGTTTAAGGTCGAGAAAAAAGAAGAGTTAAATATATGATTGCTTTGCTTCAAAAGCAATGAGTGGATCAAGCCAATTCTTTCAAATGTGGATACTACTTGATGCTAGCATAAATATTGATGCCAGCATAAATATTTTGGTGTCTCACTCATGGCTTTGAGGGCAAAGGTCAAGTGAAACTGCTACTTTTTTTGCCTTGTTTAAGGCCGGATATCTGCTAAAGCCATGTGTAACCCTCAGAAATAAGTATATGATCAACTACTCACTACAGTATAGTACTAAGAAAAATATAAAATAGCTTTCGTTTCTCTTGACTTTAGTAGTTAAATGGTCTCAAAGTCGAGGATAATTTTGAAATGGCGAAGTTTAGAGGTCAATAATTTTGTGCGCGACGGAGCAACAACTTTGAGACGCAGCTCTAGTTATAGTCTGAGCAGTGTAGTTTAAGGTCCCGATTAGAAACCCAAGGCAACTAATCAACTTTTTTAATTGTGCGGTCTCAAAGTTGATAATTTAAAACAAAAAGAATCAAAGTTTTAGGTCAATTACTCTAAAACGCCTGAGTCAATAACTTTGAGCAAGAACTGTAATTTATTATACTGTACGTGGTGTAGTTTTTGACTCATGTCAGAAAACCATGAGATCTAATCATCTTACTTAATTAAACGGTCTCAAAAACTATGATTTCAGTATAAAAGAGTGTTTCTTCACGGTGAGTGCTACGCAAAATCTTATGAGCGTCATTAATCACGTCAATTGACCTAATTTTTCTAATTGTCCCTGCTCGATCATCCCCGAATGGGATGAAATTTTATGGAGGCGTCAAGATGTCTTTGAAACTAAGTCTTTGAAACTAACCTATGGAAATTTTCAGCTTCTGAGATCCGAATTCTAAGGATTCAGGATCTCCAAAAAGTAATGCTCCAAAATTGCGGATCAACTTTTAAGATTTTGAGTTGCACGCATATAAACTCGTGAAAAAACGCTCTTTTATATTGAAATCATCATTTTTGAGACCGTTTAATTAAGTAAGCTGATTAGATCTTATGGTTTTCTGACATGAGTCTAAAACTACAACATGTAGAGTATAATTACAGCTCTTGCTCAAAGTTATTGACTCTGGCGTTTTGGAGTAATTGACCAAAAACTTTGATTCTTTTTGTTTCAAATTATAAAATTTAAGACCGCGTAATTAAAAAAGTTGATTTGTTGCCTTGGGTTTCTAACCTGGACCTTAAACTACACCGCTCGGATTATATCTACAGCTGTGTCCCAAAGTTGTTGATTTGTCGCACACGAAGTAATTGACTTCTAAACTTGGGGGGGGGGGGCATTTTTAAAAAATCAAATCCTCGACTTTGAGAACGTTTAACTACTAAAGCCAAGAGAAACGAAAGCTATTTTATGTTTTTCTTAGTACTATACTGTGGTGAGTAGTTAATCATATACTTATTTCCGAGGGTTAGTCATGGCTTTAGCAGATATCCGAGCCCAAACAAGAAAAATAGCAAAAAAAGTTGCATTTTCAATTGACCCCAAAGCCATGAGTGAGACACCAAATTATTTATGCTAGAATGTACCCAGTATTAAATAGTATCCACATTAAAAAGAATTGACTTGGTTCACTCATTGCTTTTGAAGCAAAGCAATCAT
This sequence comes from Uloborus diversus, assembly GCF_026930045.1. NCBI lineage: Eukaryota > Metazoa > Arthropoda > Arachnida > Araneae > Uloboridae > Uloborus > Uloborus diversus. The sequence goes on along the minus strand of NC_072732.1, from coordinate 184,296,341 downwards.
ACATTTAGCTTTTCTTTTTCACGACTTTAAACTTCGACCTCTACTCGAGGGCCAACAGGTCAAATTTGAGAGGAAAGAAGCTTCACTTTTTCTTATCAAAATACTAGTAAAATATCCTTAAAGTTTCAGGAAAATTGAAGGTGTCAACTATCAGGCCCTCATTCACTTTGTTCAGCTTAAAAAAAAAAAGACTCTTAGTAACGGCTTTTCCTTCTGCTTTATAAAGAGTATTAATGTAAATCGATGTCATGTAAGAAAGTGATAATAATACTCGTAGTTTTTAAAAGAATAACAATGTCTATTTTAATTGTTTAAATTTATACGGTTTATAATCGTATACTCCTGCACACAGGATTTAATTTTAAATTCGCAGTCGTATGCAGATTGACTGAAATTTGTTTGTTTTAGGTCTGATGTGTAAAAATTCATTCAAAATTTTAAAAAGTATAAAAACTGAGGCAACGCACTTTTAAAAGTATAAAACGAATTTCAAGATTTCCAGTACTGCTTAAATTAAAATTATATATCTTTATTTTTTTAAAGTATAATGAATAAGCAATCTTACTTTTAAAAAAAACTTCAGATACGAAGATTCATCTCTGAAAATTGATTAAATGATGAAAGAACAGGAAATTATACAGAGTGAATAAGTGGACACGCTGGATTCAATTGCAAAATGAAGCTCAGTAAATTATTAATTAGTTGAGCAAGTGTTATGGTTAATCCAGAAATAATTCGTCGATCAAATGACTAGAGGAATATCCCGACTTTAACTGTAAAAGAAAAAATGTATATATCGTCGTCTCAAAGCAACGGTAGGATATATTACTGTTATTCCTGGGATTAGATGTCTTACTGTTGCTCTGTGCCGACGATATATCTGTGTAGGCAATTAAAATTCGCCGTGTTCGATTAAGAATGTATGTAGAATTTGCGCAACTATGACTGTTGTTACTTAAAAATAACAAATGTAAAGTCGTGGTTATATTAATTAAAAACAGAAAATAATTGTTTTCACGTGTTTCGTTCTATTAGCTTGTAGTAAATGTATAACATTTTCTTGAACCAATAGAAATGGAGCATGATGATTGATGAATGAAACCCAATAATAAAATTAAATGCTTAAGTTCATAACATCATTTAAAATGTAAAAACTAGCAAGACCTTCTCGAGGTCCTTTTCATACTTTTGAAAAAATCTGCTTTCTGTTTCAGAAACGAAAAATGAAATGTCAGAGAGCAATCCCCCCCCCCCAAAAAAAAAACAAATTCCCTCGAAAATGAGATCAAAAACCCTAAAATTTTACCTTTCCTGCCCCCCCCCCCCTCTAAAAATTTCAATGGCGTAGCATGGACCATGACCCCTCCCCCCCCCCCCCTGTGGGACTGCCTGCATAGGGGCGAAAAAAACCGAGTCACATGTGCTCGTTTGTGCTTTTGAAAGAGACGAGCACATGTGTTACCGGTTCTGGACAAAACCTTAAAAAATATATCACTCCAAGTCTTAGCACATTTCTGCACAGAATTAGGCAAGAACCATTTCTATGTTTTCGAGTTGACTGTGTAAATACCTTTCGACAGCTCTGTGCACTGCCTTAAATCACCTCAACGTCGACTATTTTCGAATAGAATATTTTTTAAGTACCTATTTTAGTCGTATGTTCTTTCTTTCAATGAAGAAAGCTTTTTGTAAAGAAACTTACTCCGGATATGAAACTAAATTGTCAGACATTGTTACAGAAAAATGTTACAAATAATTAATAAAATTGTTATATATAATTGTCATATTTGTTCTTTTGAGTACTTTTCCTTTATTTTATTTATTTATTTATTTGGTTTCAACTTGTTAATTGACTCGTTTATTTCAAGATCCCATTAAGTGTATTTTTACATTTTTTAAAAATGAAATACAAAGACAATTTTGAAACAATAGCTATTACCTTTTTCTTAAAAATATTTAGAGCAGTGGGCAAAATGGAATGTCAATTATCGCAGTTTTAAAGAAAAAAAATCTGGTATGGGAAACGAATTACATAGAAAAAGGAGAGGAGGGGGGATCTGGAAAATGTCTGTTGACAAAAGGGTTTTATAACTAATTCAACTCATACATGTCATTTTCTGAACGAATGTTCCTCAGCCAGAGAAGAACTTACAAAGAAAAGTATTTGGAACATGAGCTAAAAAAATAGCCAGTTGCAATTTATATTGAATTGGTTTATAAATAACCTAATTATCTACTTTCTGGACACAAATAACACCGTGAATAATAGGGCGAGTTCGAACGAAACGAATCGAAGCAGAACTCGAAAAGGTAAGAATATTTTTTGTGAACACTCTTCTAGAATCTGACACGGGACAAAACAACATTTAAGTAAGATTTACATTAGACCAGCCCCACTAAAGACACATGCTGAATTCAACCGTTGCAATTGGCAATAGAATAGATGTGATTTACACTAATATTCTAACAACTAAAACTGCTGCGAAATTTTCGAAGCAACATTAAAGTTTCGTGAAAGCGAGAGAATCGTCCGTAATTCATAAAACCAAAATTTAATCTAAATCTTACAACCCGGAATAAAAGCTGAAAAGTATTTAATATCGTACAATTGGCATGATGAGTGAAATAATGAACAGTTTGAATTTCCACTTACTTCTATTACTTTTAGGAGCTTTAGAAATGGCGCGTAGAAATTACACATCTTTAAAAACGTTATTTCTGTATCTCTCATGCTTCAAATCGAAATGAATTTTGTTGAACTTGGGTGATTAGAAGTTTGTATAACGCCAAGCCGGTATGTTGATATCAATCGAATATTGCACATGCTAAGAGCTTAAAGCTGATTGGTTATCTGAACGGTAAGCATCACTGAAACAAATGACAAAAGATTGAAGTTGAGTTACTTTAATCGTTTGATCTTCTGGCTGAAAAATACTGAACTAGCGATGTGATCAGTCAAGGGTTTTTCCGATAAACTATTTTTGGAAAGCTGACAGTGTTTGCAAAGTTAGAATAAATTCCGCTTTAGGAAAAACGTCACGACCAGTGCCAAAAACTTTAACCCGATACACTTTTTAAGTTTGTTGATAGAATGGTCGTGTTCGAATAAACTTCCCGGTTAACCCCGGTGGTTGATCTCATATGAGGCAGTGAGAAGCAAATGGATGTAAATGAACATTTTCAAGTTTTGAATAAAACGCGTTCAAAGATAAGGTCCTAGGTAGGCCTTCATTGAATTTTTTTTCTAAGTGATGCTGTACAGCAGCACATACCAGGGCTACTAGTACTATCTCTTGCTCCAAGACAGGGGAGATGTTCCCCTACTATTTGTACTGGTTTTCTCCAAATTTTTAATTTTGCCTTTACATCCCTTAGCTTCTCACTGCCTCGTATGACAGTAGATGACGTCAATGTTCAGTGTTCGTAGAACGTTTTCATATTCGATCGGCTAACCAGTGAATCTATTTGAACGTTTCTAGTTAGTGAGTGGTGAAACCCGAGTCAACCGGTTTGTCAATTCAAACACAACCTATATTTTCGAATTTAGGTGCTTGGTCTCGCAGGACACGTTTATAGGCTTTCATTCATTATTTCATATCTACGCAGGTAGCATAGGGAATAGTTTTACAACTCAGGAGCAAATTATGTTAAGGGTGAGGAAGGGACTCGGACACTGCATCAAATCACTTAAACCACACCAAATGTGCCGTTGAACAGGAATTCACTAGGCAGTCGCGAGGCCTCTTTGTCAAGAAGATCCTCCAATGGCGGATACTCTTTGATACGCCTAGGAAAGACTTAAAAGTTCCGCCTTTACTTCATCTTTTTTCAAGTTTAACTTGAAAATGAAAAAAAAAAATAGAAAGGGTATTTATAAAACTTAAGATAAGTTTAATACAGAGAAATTCTTATGTGCAAATCATACATTTGAAGGAAAGATAGTTACCAAAAACCTTTAATTCCTGGAAACGCAATTTTAAGGCTACATTCGGAAACAGCTCACCAATTACACCGGGTCAGATTGTGATTATGCGTCACTGGTAGTTTTCTGGTGAGTCCGGTAGAACAGCAATGTTTCTGAACACTTGTGGATACATCGCGGTTAATTCCAGTTCAGCAGCAGACGACACTCCAAGCGAAAAGAGTGCAAAACTTGAAACACGACCAGATTGGCCAAAAAGTACCATATGGTCTTGCTAACCATGGCGAGACTGAGGTGAGAGATGGGTGAGAGCGGTGGCAACCAGAAGTTCACTGCCAGAGATTGCTTGCCAGCTTTTCCGAACGCTGGTACTTGACGTCAAAGTTTCAACGTAGGTTCAACGTCAAACATTATGGACTAAAAAACTCACTTTAGGAGAGGAGTTTAGTTTATTACTCCATTCTCCTTTGAAACCATTTAAAAAAATAAGTTGCAAACTTCTGAAAATTGATCCGCACTGAAAAAATAGCAATAAAATTAGTTTCTGAAATAAAATTTGTTTAATATAACTGTACCGTGTGATTTCATTACAGTATTTTTAGAACTATGGAGATTATTTGTTGGTCATAAATTAAAATAAAAAATATTAATAGCATTAAATTTATTGAGACAGGTCCCACAAGACCAAACTCCCACCACCTTGGTTTTAAGTAGTGGTATCATATTTCTTTTAGGGCACAAAGTTCTTTTCATCAAGGTTGTGCGATAGTATTGGTGGTTGATTTTTTGTACTTTTATAGAAACTCTTCTTGTTAAGTATCTTGTTAGTATATGATAGCTGGCCAGAGAAGTCAGTAAGTTGAACTGAAAATTTTTAAAGCATGTTTCAATATTTCTTCAGCAAAAGATTCCGATGAAGATAAAATAATTAATCAATGGAATTTTTTACTGCACGATTTACAGCTCCCCTGTTCCTCCTCCTCTTTGATACGCCCTTGATTAATACAAAGTTACCTTAAGTAAGAGTACAAAGACAGATAATGTGCAGAGAAATGCCATTTATGCTATTAATACACAAAAACACTTGAAACAGGTCCTTAGAGAAAAACACAACTTCATAATGCACTTAGGATGCAGACTGAAACATTAAAGACCACTCAGCGAATGAAATGATGGGTCTTCCGGTCGGGGCAAAAAAAGAACAGACTCGTGCATAACGAGCTGCTTATTAAGGCAGACGATTGAAGAAAAAAAAAATGGCGGAACCATGCAGATCACGAAACACGAAAAAACGGGGCTCGATTCCGATTGAACGCTCGAATAGAGGGAAAAATGGGAAGCGAATCCATAAATGAAAAGAAGTAACGAGATCTCATGAATAAAAGGCTTAAGTAGTTAGTCAAGCTGTTGGAATTCTGGAATGAGCACGAGAAAGCCAGCTCCAGCAATGCTTCGTTGTAGCACGCTACGTAGAGGAGAAAATTTCTGATTTTTGCCATCGCACAGGGCGTGAGTGAAAGTAGCTTGGATAAAAATGTTTAAGAGTTTTTTTGTGTGAGAGTTGAATTTCCTGAATATTCAAGTAGTCATTTTAGGTAATTTTGAGCCAAGTCGGTAAACTTTTTGCTACTCCAATATCTTTAGTGTACACCCAAATCTCTTTTTATGCGGTCTTTTTTTATGCAATTTTTTTTTGTGTGCGGTATATATATAAATTTCAATCAGATTGAGAATCAATTGGCGAAATTATTTTTAAAACGAGTGCGAGGTTGTATCTTTAAGTGACAACGTAGGCACCCCGATGGAAAGTTACTGTGACCTCCTAGAAATGTCCTCAGTCGGGAAATTTTGTCCGACTAATCGGCAAAAATTATCATCAGTTGGTTTATTTTAATTTCGTTTAAAGATTATTTTGTAAGTTTTAGGTTATTTTCTGTGTGAGACTTTATTTGTGCGGTCCTTATCCACTGCATAAAAGAAAATATTTTCTAAATATGCTGCGAAAACAACTTTTTAAAGCTACTCGAGAAGTTTCAAACAATTTTTTATGCGGTCCCTATCCACCACATAAAAACAGGTTTGGGTGTATTTGAATTCTGAAAAAAAAAATCATTTTAAATTTTAAGACTGGATTCAAATTTTGTTTTTCGCAATCACGAATTGCGATAGCACACTCGTTGGATTTTTTATTTCTACAAATGAAATGGAATGGAAGAGGCCAAGAAATTTGCACCCATCATATTATGACTGGTATAGGTAATACGAGGCATATCAATAAATAACGAAATGGTGATTAGGATACGATAATAAACGTCAAGATTTATGACCGATATTCAACAGTATACTTATCACGAAGATTATTTATAGCGTATAACGTTATTATTATTATTTTTTTTTCTTATCAACCTTAAATGATGAAAATTAGTAATCTGGAAACTTTGTATTTAGATAAAGTTTGTATGTTTAAGTTCATCTACATAAGTGTTTTTTCCTGAAAAGACGTTATTCTACACTAAAAATCCTTTTTTTTTTTAACGGAAAGTCTGCTTTAGTCAAGTTTTGAAATAAATAAGAGTAAAATCAAATAGCTGACGATTTGTTACTATGTGGACAAAAATTTCGGTTTCTAAATAAATATTAGAAGCAGCCGTCGCCACAGTAATCTGAAAAACCAGAGCAACATCAACTTCGGTCAAGTGAAGGTGATAAACAATTCGTGATTACTCGAAAAAGAAAAAAAAATAGAAATCCTAGCTGATGTTGCACTTTCCTGACAAGGATACGGAAAACATTTTTCCGCTCTAAATTTCACACACACACACACACAAAAAAAAAAAAAAAAGTCGGCAATATTGTACAGACAGCTCATTGCATCATTCAATAATTCTGAAGTTATCGTTTGAAAGCTATTTCAAAAGTGGTGGAAATTGCTGTTCCTACATGGAAATATTATATGCAATATTATAAATGATTTAAGTCTTGTGATCTGTGAAGTACAAAGGAGGAAGTTTAAAGAGTAAGAAAATTTCTTTTTCTGCTTTAAAGTGTCACTACTTTTATTAAAAAAAAAGAACAAAAAAAGATATTTTTCATCCTTTTTCCGACGTGACTCAGAGTTATCCTACCTGGCAGAATAACTTTGAACTGGAGGCTATAACATCGTTTTAATTATGCTCAATAGTAATTGAATTTGTGTTTCTTCCGTTTTACACCAGTAAATACGCCTATATGCTACGAGAACATGGTGCAGAGAAATCAGTTGTGTTAGGAGACATGGATATTGTTCTACCGATGTTTATAGACTTCAAGGTAACTGTGTATAACAAACATTCAACCAATACTAACATAATGTTGAAAATAAAAGGGCGGGGTAGGGGTGGTACGTTTATTTTCGGACCACTCTGTAGATACATTAGGGTGTATCGAAAAAAACTTTTTTTCGAAATTCAATTTGTCAATAGTTGAAAAATAGTTGCCTCTACCGACCCACATATTACAAAAGGTCTAAAATTTATAATTTCCTTTAAAACGAACAACCTTACACGAACCATTTCAAGCTACTTTTGACTCCCTCACTTCTCAAAAACTATTAAATCTACGTGCTTGAAATTTTGTATGTCTAATAGAGCTGCTTAGCAAACCTATAATCCTAAATTTCATGAATGTACCTCTTATAGTTAAGAAATTATTACTATCTGAAAAGTGTCATTTTTTACATTGACTCACTCACTCACTCACTCATCAAAATGTTTACGAACTTCCAAGTGTCTCACATACTTGAAATTTGAGTAGAATTACGGTAACCGGGTCGCGGCGATAAATATTTCATTCTCGCAACCCGCTATCTTACCTTGGCGATGGAGCAATTTCGGCAACCCTACACCAAAGTTTATTCGCTTTTCGTTTGGCCAATCAACCATTTCAGAGCTCACAACACAAAATTGTAATTCACTTGTCTACGAAATTTTTTATTTTAATTCTATAGAACAATATTTTTATTTTCCTCAAAGGTGATTTTTTTCTGAAAACTGGCAACATATACAGTGGCTACCAAAAGTGTTCGTACACCTTGAAACTTTGTAGTAAAACCAAAATAACGCAAAACTGAATTTGAATATGAAGTCCAATTTTTTTCACACCATTCTTATGCCATTCTGAATAAAACTCAGTAGTTTTTTTCAAAATATTGCCAGATTTTATTTTTGAAATTTGTCGAAAAATGAAGAGACGGAGAAATAATACGCCACAAAAGTCGTCGTACACTCAAATTTTTTTGAATAAATTCATGATTAAAACTATCATATGTCATTTTTTTATTATTTTTGCATTGTGTTGACCCTTAAAAGTCATTTGGCTTTAATTTTTTGTTTATTTATTCCTTAATATTGTGCTTATTACTTTAAAATGACTGGTATTTGAAAAACACCACAAACACCATTCGAAATTTGAATTGTTTACTCACAGTAGCGGTAAATTGGTTTGACATGTCTCTAAATTAGGTAATTTATACCAGTCTATAGTGAAGTGCTTGATAAAATGCTTTAAAGACAAGAATAGGATCGAAAACACGGTAAGAAAAGGTCAACTGGCAAAGTTAACAATGCGTGATCGGAGGTTTACAGTTAAAAAAATTATGAAAAATACACATTTGAGTGCTGAAAAAATTTCTGCAGAATTGAATGAAACATTTTACGTTTAATTTTCACCTAAAATTGTTCGCCAAGTTGTCTGATTAACTGGATTAAATGGGACCTCTTCCTGCAGAAATTTTCTTGTTCGTGCGAATAACAGTAAGCTTACGCTTTCCGTCGCAAAATCAATGATAAATAAGCTCAAAACGTTTTGGAACAACGTCTTACTTATAGATGAAAATAAATTTAACATTTTGGGTTAAATTGTTGTATAATTGTAAATAAAAGAAAAAATGAGGAATTTAATCTGAAGAACTTAGTTGGATCAGTTAATCAGGACTGTGAAAATGTTTTAGTGTGAGGGTGCATTACAGCATCAGGACTTGGAAATTTGGAATTTTTTGATTAAATAATGAATCATGCTGTTCATTTAAATATTTTAAAAAGCAATTTTAAACTATTAGCCCAAAATTTGGTAATCGGAAACAACTTTGTTTTTTATCGCAATAACGATAAGAAGCACAAGTTTGCGTTTGGTGCCTCAAAAATTGTCCTTAAGCTTAGAAATACCCCCTCAATCTCCAGATTTGAACTTATTATACGGCCGTATCAAAGAATATAGATAAAGGAGAAGAACTTTCACTTCGAGACCGGTTTGTAAGCTCCGCAGAGAAAATAAATCACTAACGAAAACATGTTTTGGGACAAAAGCCCACATTTAGGAACAAATTCGTCGCCAACGGTGAACTGGCTTGGCGGAGGGTTGTCATTTCCTCGCGGGAGTCGGGGAGACACACCCCCCATGGAGATTCTAAAGCCTTTTGTATCTGAAGATTTGAAGAGTTCCAGATGTTCAATCGTTCTTCTCTTATAACTAATGTACTCATTTGCTACTGTTGAAAAACCGCAACTGATACCGCGATTTTTCTCTTTGAGTGGGCCTGGAAGAAGTGTCATCGCGCCGTTCGACCCCTGAGCGTTGTGCGAACTAATGCATCTACTAATCAGAATGAATTCGCCCTAAATTTCCCCTTTTACTGATCATTGAGGGAAGAAACATTATTATTTATTTCCACTTTTGCTAATTTATATCATTGAGGTTGTAAAAACAAAATAACCTTTTTGGTCTGCTACGGGAGTTGTTTTAGGGGAGTATTCTTCTTTTTTTTTAATTTAAAGAAATGGTTTAAGCGAAGAAATAAATTTAAAAGTTTCTCTAGCAGCTCTAGTTTTCAGATAATTTCAGCTGCTTTACCCAAATTATGCAGTTTTAACTCCATTTTATGCATTTCTAAATCAAAGTGTAGGCTTCTGAAACAAGGACTGCCTCCAGCATGTTTGCTCTGCTATAATCAGTTGGCAGTCTAGTTACATTCAGAAAAACTCACTACATGAAGTAAATATCTAGTAAGTTTAGTAACAAGGCTTCAACGAATTGCGGTCAGCTTGTAAGTTCTTGCAATGCATATATTCGCTTTGCGTGATGTGTGACGAATTGGATCTTTGTATGTAATATTTTCAGGGTCCGACTAATGTAGACAATAAACAAAACTTTTTGGGGGTCCTCTACAGTCAAACCTTATAAACAAAAGCATTAATAAAGAATCAGGGGTGGTAGTTTCAGGGGTGTTCAGGTGTCATATCAAAAAAAAAAAAAAAATCGTTTCTTTTCCCCCTGTTGCCAAAAATAATTTTTTGAATGAATTAATGCACTTACCAAAATAAATAAAAACACTAAAATGTCAACTTAAAGAAATAATTTTCATTGTCAAAAAAAAAAATCGTCTGCGCATATCTTTATGTAGAAACATAAATGACTTCGAGTTCATTCGCCGAAAACTGAATACCTAAAATCCAACTTTACCGTGAAAATAAAAAAAAGTCATATCAACAATAATTATTTCACAGTTAAAACCATAGCTGCGGAATCGGAGTCGGAGTCAATCTCATTTTGGGATAAAGTAGTCGGAGTCAAATATCCAATGATCGGAGTCAGTCATTTGTCCTCCGTGTAAAAATTTTTGCCAAAGCTACGAAGTCAGAGTCGAAGTCGTTGAGTCGGATTCCGATTAATTGTCGGGCACAGGAGTAGGAGTCGGAGTCATGTACCCCTAAATTCTCGGAGTCGGAGTCTGGAATTTGGCGTCAAGAGCTATTTCCAACAAAATTTGTTTGAAGTAAATCCACCTAACAAGTACGGAATCTACATTGATTTTCAGTTTCCCCAAAGGCGCTAATGTTAAGGAATTTGCACTGTTCAAAATTGAACGGAAAATTGTTCAAATCTAAAAGATATTTTATATACAAGTTTTCCATCAAAAGCTTTTCCCTACGAAGTTTGAAGCTAATTCGCCTCACATTTTGGAATTTCCTTGAATTTCCCCGTAGGCGCTGTTATTTTTTTTTGAATTCTTCAAAATTGAACAAAAAATAGTTCAAATCGAAAAGTGAAATATGGGAATGAGGTGTCCTTGCCGAGATCTTTCGAACAAAAAAAAAGTTTGTTCGAATCGAACTATTCATTCAAAAGTTATTAGGGGGGGGGGAGAGACCGATAGACATTTTTCCCATCTCAATACCCTACTTTCCAATTTTTAATTTTTCGATGTTTATTTAATTATTTTATTTATTTTTTCCATTTTTTTTTTGTTTTTCGGGATATTTTTAAGTTGCATTAAGCCTTCTTTCGTCTTTTTCTGATTTTTACCGGGGAAGCAGGCTGAAACGTTAGATTATTCAATAATATATAGACATTTTTTAAAGTGTACGAAGACTTTTGTCAGATAAAATTTCCGGCACTTTTTGGTTTTTGATTTTTAAAAATTAAGTTTAAATAATTAAAAAAAAATTTCATGTAGTTTTGTTGAAAATTTATCATAGATCTTATAATTAAATACCTATTCCGAAATATTAATTCTAACGAGTGGATAGGGTCATATTTCATTGAAAGTCGTAGGTGTACGAACACTTTTGGGAGCCACTGTAATTATGCATCTCAGAATACCATAGATTGCAATGTTCTGTGTCAGAGCTGCTTGTTCTGCGATCTTACTAGTTCGTCGGCTCATTCTGACCTGTAGCTCATTCTGCTATTTAACCCAATGCAATGTTTTAAAATGAAATCTTTATTAGGAAATACTGTAGCAATGCGTATTTTCACAAATTATGACGTTTCTTTTTCATTAAATTCCGCAAACATAGTAAAAAAGCTTTGACCAAGCTTCCAAGCAGCAACGCTTTAACTTAAGAATTATTCCACGTAAACATTATCAGCCGGTTCGATGGATGTCAACAGCTATGAAACGATTGTTAAAAACGTATTTTCATTACGTTAAAAATATGAAAATAAAAAATTTAGAAAAAAAACCATGACTTTCTTTTCTACTCAACTTCGAATCAAGATATTTTAGTATTTTAACCATGGAATATTTTCTTGTTCATTCCTGCTGTTTTTTTTTTTTTTTTTCATTTTGCAATTCCATTGTCGTAGAATGAAACAATATGGTTGACTGTCCCACGGACTATCTGTTTTAGGAATTGCTCAGAATGTGTTAGATATCGTAAAAGTAGCCTAAACCATAAATTGAACAAACAATATGAATCAAATTTTATTTTGGCGTCTATGTCCTTAGTATCTGCAAATATACCTTATACAGCACAACCTCTCTGAGCAGCCACCCCTTCGTTCCGCAAAATTTCGGCCGTTCAAAATGGGTGGCCGCTTTAAAGGGTTTTCGTTACAGTTGCAATGTTATTCTATATTACGCAATATAAGTTAGTGTAATACATAGAATGAAATTTGAGACTGTTCTAAAATGGAAATAGTATATTATTTAATTATTGTTTACATTTTTTCGAAGAAAGGATACAATTTGGGAATAAAGTTTTCAATTTTCTCCTACAATTGTTCACAAAATCGAATTCAAAATGTTGCTTGTTGCAATTCAAATGTTTTTCAGTTCAAAATGACAAAAAAATTGCTCTAACCAATTTATTTCTCATTGCATCTGAGCAGATTTCTAGTAAAATGTAGTGTTGTAACTAATTTGTTACCCTGACAACAATAAGAAATGTAGTGATATGGAAGCAAACTAATGAACTAATCATGTAAATATTCTTATTTTATGTAATAAAGTGTTTCAGTGTATTATGAATTTTATTGACTCAAATTCTTAATGCAATCTTTATTTTTGATGCAAACAATACAATTGGGAAAATGAGAATACATACCAAACTGATTGAAGTCAAGGTAAATTTAATATAAAAGGAAATAACTAATGAAATTGCCTATTGATCATTAGAATATTAGCTCTATATAGGCTGTAGTACACATTACGTAGCATAAAAAACAATGTTTTACGAAAAACATTGAATCATTTCACCAGAAATGAATTGAATTTGTGGGATCAAAGCTATTTTTTAAATTAGACATCTTTCATTACTTTTCATCATTGAAAGACTATCACTCATTATCATGTTACCGACCTTTGTAAAAATTATTATTATATTTTTTTTTTTTTTTTTTTTTTTTGCACAATCTAAAACATTTTCACTTTTATTAGATTCTGTTGAATTTGTCAAAGTGAAGTTTCAGTACGAGTTCTCTCGAGTACATTTCGGGACGAAAATAGTTTTAAACATGAGTTTTTAATTGTTTCCATCCAGGTATAACTATTTTGAATAGTTTCGTACGGCGAAATGGATCAAGCTTATTCTCTTCCTACTTAATCATGGAAAATTATCGAACTTTATCGAATATCGGAGCAACTTGCACGCTTAATAAGGGGACCCACTAATGATTTTTGGAAAACTGCTGAATGATCCTAGTCGTTGTTACTTTTTAGGAAACTCTGTAAAGATACATTTACCGGGCTTTCCCCCTTCCCCATCTCTTTTATTAGTTCTGTCTTCTCTTCCTTTCCTCCGAAAACACCAATCACTACCCATCACCCCCAGAGGCACGGAAGAAAAAGCCACCCTGAGAAAAAGCTATGTCCGTAAGGTTAGTTCCCCCCCCCCCCCCCCCGGAGAACATCAATGAAATTGTTAATGAGGTCTAAGGATATCAATGGTGCAATACTGTACTGCAGTGTGCAGGGGAAAAGCAGTAACTGCAAATTTTTCATTTTTGATTTTTTTGCATTTTTGTCATCTATTGTGCGTTATCTTTACTGTACAAGCTCGCTTATTTGGTTTCCGCTGAAAATAACGCGCGAAAAAGACGTCTAATTCCAACACTTTCCTATTGTTAGCATTAAATCCAAAACGCGTTTCTTCAAATATCTTGAAAAATCATTTCTGCAGTTACTGCTGTTTACCTGCACAGGGCAGTATGATAAGGTTTAAGGCGAGCTGAACGATGGTTTTTCTTGATCGTAGGAGGTATGTGATGAATTTCCCTACTGAATGGAAAACTGGTAGTCGGCCCCGCTTAAACGAATACCGTGAGTTCCAAGAAATATTATTCGAATCAGCGGGGAAATTTTATTTATTTTTCCTGATTGACAACGTTTGTCTTAAAACGTTATAATAAATCAATATCTAAGTAATAGAAGAAACATGTTTTTTTATTAAAAAGCGTTTTAAATAAGCTAAGTAAATAAAAGTACGTATGAAAATTATATGTCACTTACAACTATGGGTAGTGAATCTTTGTTCCGACACCTTTTTTCAGTTAATATTTTTTGGAGACAGTCCATAATAGTGAATTCCTTGCTCAAGGTATTTTGGGAGCACCTTTCAAACTTCAATTACCGTGTTTTACGCAATTAATATCTATCAATTTCTTATCTTCTGCAATGTTTATATTTCGTTGTGTTTTTTAATTTAATTATCAACTGTCTGTTGGTAATGGCAACGATAAAAGAAAATAAATAGAATAGTGGATATGCTTCGATGGATTATGAATGTTTTTTCCCCCGCCGGTTGTTTGCCGAAAAATACAATTTTTAATTTTTGCTTCAGTAATTGCTCTTAATTAATTTTTTATGTATTCAAAAATTCTCTCAGCTAAAACATATGCGAAAGCTGATCACTATTATTCGATTAACCGGGGAAATTGTTCGATTAAGCGGGATCCCTAACATTGCGAAATGTCTAACATTGGGAAATATTCGGTTCCTGGAGATTTTATTCGTATAAGCGGGGTTTTCGTTTATCCGTTACGAGATAAGGCGGGGCTGACCACATTGTGTTTCCATTACGATCCAAGTGCGCAGAACAAAAATTGACTTATTTTGTAAACAAACAAATAACAGAATTTTTTAAAAAATACCAAGAACTTTTCATAATGAACTCAAAAAGTACAAAATAATTTTTCTGGGTCACAAAGGACAATTTAAGAATTCCTGTAGTTTTTGAAAATGACACCACAAACGAAGAAAAGTGCGGCTCATGTCATGAAGAGGATTTATTATTATCTAGCTTTCAATCATAACTTTGAGTGTTGAAACATGCATATTTTTGTTATTGGGAAAGTTTGGTTTGAAATGACTAGAACCGCACTTTTCTTCATTTGTGGTGTCATTTTCGTAGAATTTTCGAAAAATACAAGAATTCTGATCTAGAAAAGCTATTTTGTCCTTTTGAGTGCATTATGAAAAGTGCTTGGTATTTTTAAAAACATTCTGTTCTTTTATTCTTTTTAGTGTAAATGTATTTCAGAAATAGAATAATTTTACCCTCACGTTTTTAATATAAATGCTCCCCACTAAAAGGGAGAAAACCTATGTACGTGTCTAAAACTTTAAGCAGTAGGCACTAAAATTTAATCCTTGTTCCTCTGTTCTGTAGGATGTATGTTTGCTAATTTCATGATTGCTTCAGAGGAGCCTTGATTCAAAATTTTCATTATGATTGCTTTTAACATTAGTGTTGAAAGGCAACAAAATTTGTAGCAATGAGTTTTATATTTAAACATTTAATGAGGAAATTACATGAAACTTGCAGTTTTCCATCTTAACTGAAATAATTATTTTATTTTAGAATTTTATTTTTTCAGCGCTAAGTTGTACCTTAAGATTAAGCAAATCATTTAGTGAAATCCCGAAGTCTCTAAGTAGTCTAATAGCAGAGATATAAGAGAAACCAGGCCTCAGATTTCTCCGAGACAATCAGGCCAAGTATAATAAAAGTGCTTAAATAACAGAATTAAAAAAAAAAAAAAATACTAAGCACTTTTCATAACGCACTCAAAAGGACAAAATAACCTTTCTGGGTCAGAAAGGACAATTTAAGCATTCCTGTAGTTTTCGAAAATTCCAAGAAAATGACACCACAAACGAAGAAAAGTGCGGCTCAAATCATGAAGAGAATTTCTTATCATTATATAGCTTTCAATCATAGCTTTGAGTGTTCAAACATGCATATTTTTCTTATTGGGGAAACGCTTTTTGTGTTCTCAAGAAGCATTATGATATTGAATGCAAAATAAACCTAATATTTACTCTTTGTTAAACTTTAGTAGTTCAAAAAAAAAAAAAAAAAACTCTTAAAAGTGTTACATGACGTTGTGTATTTATCTCTGTACTTTTTTGAAAAACCTTCTTCATATAAAAACGCTGTCCGAAAAGGTGATTTTCAGGAAAAAGTTACAAAGGTCACTATATATGTGTCGTGGAAAAGGTCTGCGGACTGATTTCTAGTTGATAAGGATACAATGCGAACATTTATCGCTTGAAATCTGAAGACTTTTATTGTCTTAAAGTTAAAATTGCGGAATAAAACGCAAATGCGTATATTCACAAGGAACGATAAAATTAAAAATTTTAAAAACCTCCGATTGAGTCGCAACTGCAGAATCAAGAGGGAAAATTGAAAATCCTTTTAAAAGTCTTATATTATTTAAAATCAAAGTCAAGTATTTTTTTTTGCTATTAAATTGAAACTGGCAACAGATAAAAACTTTAAATCACTGCTTTTAATTCCCTTGTTGGTCAACAATGAATGGGGTCGTTTCCAAAATTTTAAAAGTATTTTTTTCTGAAAGAGCATGCTTAAAAACACAGGATCTGACAATTTTTTAAATAATTTGTTTAAGTTTAATATTAAAAAAAAATGCTAAAATCTGCGCGCTTTCATTGTTTACATTTCTTGTCTATGACATCACAAATGATGAAATGCCATTCTGTGTTGCCATTCACAGAGCAAAATATTTAATTCGCATCTTTACTCACGTGTATTGGCAACGATATGGTTAATAGCAAGCGTAGAGCTCAATTTTAATTGGCTTCTTGATTATCATAACGTGGAAACGCGGTACAAAGATGCGTCAAAGAGCATCATTTGTGACGTCACCAAGACCACGCTTTGTTTGAAAAATCGGACATATTAAAAAATTAATTAAAAAATAACTGTTGGAAAAATGAAAGAATTTTTTGGGTTATGTCATTTATTTATTTATTTATTTATTTTTGCTTATTCAATCAATTTTAGTGACTAAAAGTATTACTTTTGACTAAAGGAAACAACCCCATTCGGTTTTCAATCGCGTGAATAAATGCTTAGCGGTTATTAAAATCTGCATTAAAAGACGTCATAATTCGAATTTTATGAAAGATAGAAGCTCCAAACACATTTTATCAGAAGGCGGAAAAAATTTCTCTTTATTTTTTTATTAAATTTTAAAATTTTTAACTATGTTCTCACTGCAAAAATCGCGAAAAACATTTCAGAGGTTTTTAACTAATATCTTCGTTAATTAATGTCATCCAAAAACACAACCTAGCTAAAAACACTCCCGATCAACTCCCCTTTCGATTTTTTTTTTAAATTTTTTTTTTAAATAAAGCTGTCCGTCCATTTTGGCGCTAGAGTGCGACAGACAGATACACACACATAACGGGAGCTCAGATTTTAAGAAAATGCATATATCTTGAATAATTGCAAATTGCTTATCTCTACTATATCAGTGATATAATTGATTCACGTGCTTTAAGAAGTACTGCGGAACTTAGAATTGGATATGGAGAATGTCCATCCGTCTCAATTTTTCAGGCTGGCCAAATTGATTGAGAAGGTAATTCAATAAATGATGAATTACTTTTTTTCGAAGATCTTCTAACAATTGTTTTACAACAACATGAGGGGTATTTAGCACGTTTGGGAACAAATAACAGACGTGTTTAGCGTTTATCAAAAGTCTAGAACATTTTGACTGCAAAAATCCACAGTGAAAAACACACGAACACAATGAAAAAGTACGTTTTGGTTTTTCCAGTAACTAAAATAAAATATTTAGATTTCGGATGTTTAGTTCTGATGTAAATTAGTATGCTAATTAATTAATATGTTGAAGTTTGCTGATCGTTTATTTAGTACTTTTGATATAAAGTTATCTTACCAACCCACTAGTACTCTCATTTTAGAATTAAGAGAGGGGGGGGATATGTAAGAGGTAAAAATGTCGCGTAAAAATGAATAAGTGAAAGGGAGGGGGGGGGGTTCACAAGCGGTTTCTTTATAATATCTGATACCAGGGTCCACCGACTGATGACAGGCCCTGGTGTTAAGCAAATTGTGATTTAAAAAAAGGACAAAAAGAAAAAAAAATTCGAAGTGAAAAACAACGCATGTTTTTTTTTTTCCGGCAAAATTAATTTATTTTAAGGATTCAAAATTTTTACTCGTTTCATACTTTTGCGCCATTCTAATTTCGCCCCAATTCTTTTAAATCACGTATCGCTAACGTAATAACTTACGCTTGACGATTCTACAATGACTTTTTTACTACTCTTTAGCAATGAACCATCGTACAAATGAGGCTTAATTACCTCCCTTTCAGCGCTTCCGCAGAGGGGAGAGAAGAGAGAAAACATCTTCACCTCCGGATTCGCATTGCAAATGCAGCGACATCAGCATTGGCGATTTAGTGCCTTTTCGATCATTCAAGCACGCGTTTTCCCAAACTTGTCTCGCCAACCTGTTCCTTAATGTCGGCTTCTTGGTCGAACCACTTTTTCGTCAGGGGTCGAAAGGAAGGTTACATACGTTTCTACCGGAGTGGAACATCTTTGCGTGTGAACTATCTTTGGCCGTATTCTCAATACCGTCACAGAACGGAGATGAAACTCGGCTCCCCAAAACCGAGAAGTAAGGGAAAACTAGTTTCGAACGCGGTGCGTATTCTTCAAGTCATTTCAAGCACGATTTAGGGGAGCCGAGTTTTAACTGAAGGAGAAATGAAACGGCTGTTACCATTGGGTAGAGTGACTCACGTGACATTTTCTACATGACTGCATTCCACGTGGTAGTAAATTCGCGCGCAGAAGAATGATTGACATATAATAAGAATTGGGAGTAGCAAAATGGATCTAGTTCATGCAATTTTTTTTTATTAGACTCAATTTGAAATTTAAAGACATCAATGCATTTTTTTAATGTTTCTGTATAGAAACTTAAAAAGTTTTTTATCTTGTTATTAATTAAATGTTTTTTTTTTCATCTTGTTATTAATCAAGATGAAATAAAAACTAATTCAATAATATAGTCACATTCTTGGCAAGGGTTTCATCTGGGCCGGGCAGTAATTTACGAAATCCCCCCCCCCCCTTTCCAAAAGATGTTTTATGTAAATATTAAGTTCGTGCTTTTTTAGAAACAACAACTTATTTTTATTTTGGCGTTGTAACTATTAAAAAAAAACGAGTTTAATAATTACGAATAAATTTTATGTAAAATTTGCCCTAGACGCATATGTAACGAGCTCCGTCCAAGCGCAATATTGTGCTTTGTTTTCGTTGACATTTAATGAATTAAATATGATTTAAGAAAAAAAGGGAAAACTTCAGAGAATTAATTAAAATTTATTTATTTTACTAACTTTGAAATCCACTTTGGATGCAATTCCGGGGCAGACTGTTGTTCCCCCCAATCTAGATACGCTACTGATTAATATATTAATCTCTTTCTAATATTGAAAATCTGTCAGTCATAAATGTTTTTTTTTCTTGTTTGAAGTAAACATTTTTGAATAATATAGAAGCTTAATATTTTCTACTATGTTGTAAATGCATTTGAAAGAAAGAAAGAAAAGAATTAAAAACATAGAAAAGAAAAATAATCTATAATATTATTAAAAACTTGTTACAATGTATTAGCTTTAGAAACCGATCCCCTCCCCCCTCCATCTGTTCCATTTCATGAAACATTTGTTAACATTTATTGTCTTTAAAATCCATAAACTTATTAATGTAAACGACACAGGGCAAATTCATAAACTGAATTTTGCCCTGCATTCGTTTTCCATGTGAAGAACTTATTTTTCCTAACAATTAAAAGTTGAAAAAATAATTTTATATTTTTATCATCCAAAAATTCAAGGGCACCCATATGGCGAGGGGGGCAAGTGGGGACTCAAGCCCCCACCCCACCTCTTTAGAAATTACAACTTCCTTGCTTTAGTATTTTTTTCTTTGCTAAAATGTAAAAACATTTCTTTTCCAGCCATTATTGAATAAGTAAAAATGTCAAATTTTATTCGTTCTAAAATCTGTACTGAAATCGGTTTCCGCGGGAAAATATCCTGCTAAAACATATGGAAAATACCTGATTCCCCCCCCCCTCCTCTTAAAATTTTGCATATGGACGCCCATGTAAAAATTCCTTGTTATCATTCACACCTTAATTTTTACAATCACTTGTTTTTCAAAGCTCTTTCTCATCCCCTGTCTTGTAATTACATGCGTGTTTGTATGCAAAAATAAAGTCACATTCTAATTGCTTCTATATTTACATTCCCTAGCATAAAATCAAATGTTATTTCATCCATTGAAAATATTTTTCCACATTAATGTGTTCATGAAGCTAGTAATAGTAATTTCTTCTGCAGTTAAAAATCTCCTGAACCGTTTTATTTATAATTATTTGAAACAAAGAGAATTTTAAATTCGTTTAGGTATTATTGTGTTGCGCATTGAAATTTTGTGGAACATTCAACTTCATTCTGTCATTTTCTGTCTTGGAATGATTTATGTAATTCAGAATCTCTCAATTGGACAAGATACCTTGTTAGAGTAAAAAAGTTGCAACAGGTACTACTGTTTAAGAAAAGTAATTGATTTTTCCAGGGGTGCCCCCGCCCTCCCTAAGAGCAAGGGCACACCCCTCCCTCCCGAACACTTCAAAGGCCCCCCAAATTGGATGACCCCTCTAAAAAAAGAAGAAATTATTCCTTGAACAGCCCCCCCCCCCCCGAAAAATTTCATGGCATATTCTGCGCCATGACGCCCCCCCCCCCTCCTCCCACAGCCAAGGTGAGCACTCCTGATTATTTTGCGTCAGACCATTTTTTCATTTTCCCCAAACTCATAAAAATAATGGCAAGTGCTATTCTGCCACATTTTTCACAAATTTAAAACAAAACTTTAGCAATTATAAAAGCTCCGTTGTGACGTTATATGACTGTAATTCAGGGAAGAATTTGTTTAAAAAACTATTAGCGGTTTAAAAATTGTTTGACCTGCATTTTAAAATTGGAGCAATGCTGAATTAAAAAAAATAATAAGTTTTCGTGTTCCAGAAATTATTTGATAAAGGATAGTTTGTAAGGGACGAAACTGTTCTATGATATTCTCTCAGAAGTGGCATCTAATCCCTCCCCCCCCCCAAATAGTTATTTTTTCATGCAGTATTCTTTTGTAACGTTTTTGTTGTTAATTGAGGCGAAAGTTTAAAATACGAAGAAACGGTGCGGCAGAAATAAATCAGATTTCAAAAAAAAAAAAAAAATGCTTACCAACCGCAACTTTTCCGCGCTACAGTGGCGTGGAAATTTTTTAAAAAAATGATTTTTTTCGCACCATTCTGTTGATCATTGCATTAATGTTTTCGGTCGTACTTTTTGATAACACCTATAACGAATGTTAATTCTGATTAAATTTTGTAATTAATCTTTGTTTCTCTGACGTCAAGTTAGCGAATGTTTATCAATAGTATCTAGCATTTGCAAGTCACTCAAAATAATCCAAACAGCCGTCGTCCATTTTGTTTGCTCACAGAGGAATGATGGGAAGGAAATCTAGTTTTAAACCGTCGAAGTAGCGGTTACAAGCCGAGCTCTGGAAGTGGGCGTTCCGTGACCGAGTTTAACGCCAAACCGGGATGGAGAATAGAGTAGTTTTTCAACTTCGAGGTTTAAGCCTCGGTCCGAGTTTTAACCGGAGTGGAGAATACCGGTTGTAACATATTTAGAGATATCTGGGGGCTAGATTACGAAAATACAGCTTTGAAACGAAAATAGAGCTAGAAACAGTAAGACTCAAACTGGGGTTGAACACTTACTCAGAAATTACGCAAAAAAAGAAAGAAAAAACAATGAAATCTATTCCCAGACGTTTAAAAGCTCTTGTTGATACTGCATGATGTTCTACTAAATAATAACTTTGTAAAAAGTTAGATTATTTACTAATTTTTTGACATTTTTTCAAAGTGTACGAAGACTTTTGTGAGATAAAATTTCCAGCAATTTTTGGTTTTTGATTTTTTTAAAATTATGTTTTAATGTTTTATTAAAAATTTTCATGTAGTTTTGTTAAATATAGATCATATATCTTATAATAAAATACCTATTCTGAAATATTAATTCTAACCAAAGGATAATGGCCTATTTCATTGAAAATCGTAGGTGTACGAACACTTTTGGGAGCCACTGTATTGTGTTTCTTCAATTTTTAGATCCTAGAAACATTTTATAAAATTTTACATTGTGAAATGTTTGTCACTTTTAACTATTTTAAGTTATTGATTTAAAAACTAATAATTCATATCTTTGGATACTTTTTTGGAATTTCTTTGCAGTAAGTAATTTCCTTCATGTTTTATTTATCCATCTTCAATTTAAAATTCAGTACATATTGTGATAACTTATTCAGTAAGTTTGAATTAAAATTTTAGTTCTAACGTTCTCTGGATGGATCTTTTGATATGATTTAACTTATTTAGTTGATAATTTTAAGTTTTAATTGAACATTAAATTTACTTAAGGGCTTTTTCTATTTATTGACGAAATATTTCAGACTGATGACGTTTTCTATCCAACTTTTAATGTTGTTAAATTTGCTAGAAATGTATGTTTCATTTTTGTGTTCCTAAGGAAATCAAACATAAAAAATGTAACATCATTTATGTCATGAACCTTTTCGTTTTATGCGCTTGATCTTCCTACACAGATTATGTTAAAATCTTTAAAAAAAGTTACCTTTCACATGTCAATTTTGCAAACTTAATTTTAAAATAAAAAAATTCATAAAGTTCTATAAAAAAAATTAGACTTTATGATATGTTTCTGCATATTTTGCTATATTTTCATCATTTAAAAATCAAATAAGATTTTTATTACTTTTTTTTTTTTTTGCTTCTTTACGATCATGAACAGAGAAATAAAAAGATTAATAAACAGTTCTAGTTACCAAGGCGATAGTTTGAGCCACCCGAAGCTCCGCCCCTTTTCTTTGGGTGTCTCTCATTGGAAAATTTCCTTTGTTTGCAATGTAGTACTTTGTTTACATTGAGTCGTGGGAAGATTTCGATAATTGGGAATCTGGCGATCTTTCTTCATTGGCTTCAATTTTTGGCTCCAGCACCTGCGCGAGAAATATTTTTCATTGCAAATCTAAACAAAGAGAAAGGAAACATCTATTCACATAGGGTTACAATAAATCAGCAGGGTTACCAAAACAAAATTATTTACGCCAAAAATATGACGACCGCGCCAGATTCCCAATTATCGAAATATCCCCGAAATTAACAATTTAAAATCTAACCAAAATGGGGCTTGAAACAATACTTTAAAGTCCACTAAAATAAAAAATGATCCATCAAATAATTAAAATTGCAAATTTATAGCTAAGCCTTTAAAACAAAAAACACTGGATTTAAAATTTTATAAAAACTTTAGATCTCAAATAAATGCAAAATTTTACAGGAGGAGCAAAAATGGCAGCAATAATTTCAACAATTGAGAAATATTTTCGCAAATTCCTCATATTTTACGATCTACGTTATGATAATCCACCCGAACAATATAGAAACTCCAGACAGATTTTGAGATGAGTCTAAGCAATTTTCCTAATTGTCGACAAATTTGAGGAAGCCAAAGGTCCAAGAGCTGTTTGTTGGGATTTAAAGATTTAATAGGGAAATTACATGAAATTTACTGTTTTCCATCCTAACTGAAATAATAATTTTGTTCTAGAATTTTAATTTTTCAGCGCTAAGTTGTACCTTAAGGTTAAACAAAACATTTAGTGAAATCCTGAAATCTCTAAGTGGTCTAGTTGCAGAGATATAAGTAAAACTAGGCCTCAGATTTCTCCGTGACAATCAGGTCAAGTATAATAAAAGTGCTTAAAAAATCCTTACTTTTGCGTATTCTGTGGGAACCTAAATGCCGCATGAGAGCAAAATCTTTAATTTGACGATAACTCCTGGCTTTTTTCTACACAATTTTCAACTTGAAAAATTTCTTAAATTTTTTTCTGTTGTTCAAGAAAAAAATTTGGAACAATTGATTTTTTTTGAAGAAAATTATAAACTTTATGGGCCTCGTGTGGGACACCTAAATATTTTTTGATTCGATTAAATTTTTTTTATGTAAGATGTGGGTCGGTAGGAGCAACTTTTTATCATCCTGGCAAATTGAATTTCGAAAAAAAGTTTTTTTTCTATACACCCTAATATACAGAGTGTACACGAAATCTCAAAACTGGTCTAAGAATACAAAATTTATAAGAAACTACCATTCCCGTACCCGGCATTGCTCGGGTAATGGAATTAGCAGACGTTAACAGTGCTTGGTGCACCTAGTTTCGAAAATCCCCTATAATAATTACTTATTACCTATAACTTTTTCTAATTTGGGGAGGATCCCGGGGCCCCTGGACTCCTTACATATATGCCTTTGTCCTTAACCGATCTTTAACTGATTAACGATCCTTTTAAAGTATTGATTATCTTTGCAAACACAGGCCATCCACATTTTATTGATATACCTATGTTTAAGCAAGAACTTCTTTGTATACAACATTTTTAGTTTTTTTTTCTGGTGCTAAAATTATTAAGCTGCTTGATGAACTGACTTTGGAGAAAGCTACATAACATTGGCCGTGTGAAAAAAAGTCTTCTCTTAAATCGGTCTCTGCTACTTTTAACGTCTGTCCTTGTGACTTATTAATGGTTATTGCAAAGCAAACTTTAACAGGAAACTGCACTCTTCTAAATTCAAAAGGATAGTCCGCCTGTGATGATGTTCTTAAAAACTTCGTTTCTAGTTTTGAAAAAATGAAAGCAATAGACAGAAACATATGATTTGACTTGAGAAAAGCATCGAAGAATCACGTGAGAAACAAAAACAATATAAAATTTATAGTTCGCTATCGACCAAAAGTTGAGATGAAGTACTGAATAATGATTTGAATGGAGGAAAGCCTTCGAAAATAAGGGATTTGAATTCAATGACAGGTTTTAATTTCGCAGAAATTAAGAGGTTTTAATTAATTTCTCCCGAACTAATTGAGATTTCGAAAAATCCTTTCTTAGTGGTTACTTTCGTAATCATGCGGACATGCCTGCCAAATTTCAAGTCTGAAGCTTCAGCGGTTTCGGCTGTGTGTTGATATATATATATATGTATATATATATGTTATCTCAGGACATTGATTTTTATATATTAAGATTTTTGTACAGCGAACTAAAAGTCTTCAAAATCTATTACCCTTTTGAACCTCTATACACCGCTATCAGCATTTTCCCCGTTGTTCATAGGTTCCTTGGAAGTCCTAACGCGCAAGGCTCTTAAGTAGGCTTGCCAGATTTCTGAAATGTTCAACCGCGACACCCGAATATCCCGCCCCCCCCCCCCCACCCCGCGTCGCTAGTATTACATTTGGGGACTTGTACCACACACGCTAGGGTGCACTCATGTGATTGACTTTTGCATTGATTTTTGAGCAATTTATTGATGGTTACTAGTTATGAACCTAAATCAGGGGTAGTAAAAAATGACATAGGTTGACTGATAAAATTTGAATATTTCACTGCATTTACAATTTATTTTAATTAGAAGAAACACTTTGAATGAGAATTAAAAAATTGAACAATGTTTAGATATACCTTTTATTTTACAGGACTTTTTAGACAGTCTTTTTTGATTTTAATCTTGTTGTAAAAAACCTCCACAAGCTAATCCGGTATTAATTTTACAAGTCAATGATACAAATGATAAAGTTATTATCTTAAATAATCCTTCGCAGAATTATTTTTGTACCTTTTTGGTCATTTGTAATCAAATTTAACATTTTCCGGGACGTGAAATAAACCGACCGGGACACCAGGATTTTGACTGAAAACCGGGACGTCTGGCAAGCCTACTATTAAGGGACCTCGCCGAAGCTACCTGAATCATGTTATATCGCTTCTCTTTTAGTTTTGGCTGCCTTCAACGTGGCAATACTGCCGCAAGCCAAGCCAACTACAGCCCCGATCTAACTCCAAGAGTTTTTATTTTTTATTTTTTATTCCAGCGGATTAAGAAAGAGATGAAAGGGAAGCGATTCAATACGATTGAAAACTTACAGGGAGTTTATGAACAATGAAAAAAAAAAAAAAGAAAAGAAAAAACGCTTGCAGCGGTATGTTGACCCATGGATCATACTTCGTTCGTAGGGGATCATATTTCATAAGACTTTTAGTTCGTAGTATAAAAGTGTTTAAAAAAAATTGTATTCTCAGATCAGTCTTGAAACTTAGTGAGAGAGAGAGAAATATATATATACACACTGAAACATACTCATTTTTAGTCGGAAGACATTTTCTACGACTTTCTTCTTAACCAAGATGACCTTCAAATTGAAGAAGACAAATGCTTTCGAACAAATATCATTCCCTTTCAAATTATTTCAGTTATTGTTTCCGTTCCAAATCCATTTCCGCAAAACATCGTTTCGAATGATCTCGTAATATCTAAATTACACTCTGCAGCACGAAAACATCCATTGCAAAAGACATGGGTATTGATTGCCTTTGGACCGGGAACAATTTTTTTGGAAGAAAAACGGTCCTTAAAATGGACATTGCTGTCAAATAAGTAAAGGAATTGCTTGACTTCGACGTTTGCTTTAAATAATTTTTCTCTCTCCCTTTCATTTGAATGCAAACTCTACAATAATATGAAACGTTTCCTTATATCATGTGATATACCGAATATGCTATTATAAATCTGGCTGTAAAATATGATGTCATTTTCAAAATGGCTGAATTTAATTGAATTCCAGAAGCTTTTGTTGGTTTACCAGATTTGTTGATCTTTCACAAAAATATGAATTTAGAAATGATTTTGAACTGCAAACAGGAAATATCATGAATTCGTAACATATGATCGTTTGTTGCAAAATATTAAAAAATTATGTGAAGAGTTGGTTTTAAGCAGCAACTTCTTGTTTTGCAAAAAAAAAAAAAAAAAAAAAAAAGATCATTTCTCAAAAAGTGTTAAAGGATAAGAAATAATTGGTTATGAGGTTCATAAGTTATTAATAAACAAGTTTCTTTAACAATAGTGGTACTGCCTTTCAGAAGAACTCTTTGTCTCCCCCCCCCCTTGAGGTTTTTGACTACAATTTTTCTCTAGGAACAAAAGGGAGAATGGTGGCAACTTTAAAAGCAGAAGCAGATAATAAAACCTTGAAGGGTGCCTTAGTAGATCCCGATGCAGTTTTAGAAAAGATCTGCACGATTTTATATCGAATAACATAGTAAGATTATTCAAATTCTCAAACAAACCACCACAGTTTATAAAAAAAAAAAAGAAAAGGCACAGAATCTTTCAAAAAAAAAAGTATTGCAATTACTAGTTTATTAAGACTGGCCTGCTAACCGACGGGAAACGGAAAGAGGGGGGCGGGGGATTAGGGCGCAGACCATGACATTAAAATTTTCAGGGAGGATTATTTTTAGGGGCTCTTTCCGGTTTTTATTTTTTTTCTTGGGGGTGCGGTCTCGCCTATCAGGAAATCTATAGTATTTGGGAGTGGTAGAGTCCTCGTTCTTAGGGGGGGGGGGTCATCCCTGATTAAGAGTTGTTAATAATACAACAAAGCATGACTTGGCTGTGATGGATGGGTACAATAAACTTCAAACAAAAGAAATTCTTGTTGCTGCTTGTGAAACAATTTAAAAGTAAATATTCGTAATGCATTTCATTGTCCTAAAAGGTCCCTATTCCATCTAATTCATTTTGGCAATTCTGTAAATTTGATGTGTTTTCTGGCTTTATAGATGGTGATCAAATTTAATTGTATGAAATGCTTAATAAAGAGAATTTCGACTGCAGTTAGATAAATTTTTAAATAAAATTCTAGAAATTCAAATGTTTACAACTCTTGTAGAGTACCCTTTAAGAGCCACTGTCTGTAAGAATCAGGCAGTTTACGGCATTTGTGATTGTTGACATTTTTAATTTTTATTATTTTCACATATGTTGTTCCTTATCATGAATGTAATGTTTGTGCAAAATATGAGCTTTATCTGCCTTACTGTTTTCGGGAAATTAAATTTTTAAATTTAGGGGGCATGGCACATTTTTGCGTGTTTTTCAAATTTGCAGATTTTAAAGTTCTTGTTGCTTTAAGCGCCTCTATAATGACATGGATTTTTAAATTCTATACTATTATATGGTCTTCTTACACTGTAAAAAAAATTCGGAAACGTTTCTGAGTATATCGTGCAGCTGCGGTTCATGAAATTTTCAAAAACGTTTCTGAGTATTTCGGAATTCTCTTTCTGTAATGTCCGGAAACGTGTCTGAGTATTTCGGAATCCTCTTTCTGTAATGTCCAGAAACGTGTCTGAGTATTTCGGAATCCTCTTTCTATAATTTCCAGAAATGTTTCTGAGTATTTTGGAATCCTCTTTCTGTAATTTTCAGAAACGTTTCTGAGTATTTCGGAATCCTCTTTCCGTAATTTCCAGAAATGTTTCTGAGTATTCTGTGCAGCTGTGGTTCATGAAAGTTTCGAAAACGTTTCCGAGTATTTCGGAATTCTCCAAACAATTTTCAAAAACGTTTCTGAGAATTTCGGAATCCTTTTTCCGTGATTTTTTCTAAAAAATAATTCTTTTTTAATAGTATTGCATGCCATATCAGTTTCAATTCTTTCATATCTAAGAGCAATGAAACAAGCAATTTTAGAATCATTCGTGGATTTTTTTTTTCTGAATTTCTAATGACAAATAGCATGGTTAACAGCATAACATATGCACAGTTATAAATTTTTGAAAATTTATGAAATAATATAGTAGTTTCATTCATAATCACGAAATCGTCGGAGGAGGGAAGGGGAGTACTTTCTCAGAAGTGGGATTGTTTGTTAAACAATATTAAACTTCAGTTTTTCTCTCAATATTTTCAAGACAAAATTATCAACATATTGTATTTTTAATGCAGAACTTAAAAACATATCTTGTATCAAACTTGATAGTTTGTATTTTCGGATAAAATTTGACAGAACTTACCTACACTTTGCGTTCCGAAATTCGTTCACGTCAAGTCAATTTCTTTGACGAACAAAGTGTACCGAAAAGTACCAACAGAGAAATTGATGAATTTAAATATGACACCAAAGTCCCCCTGCTGGAACCATTCGGGTTTATTCCTCTGTTCTTGCCCTTTTCCAGTTTATCACAAATATAGATACTTAATCAAAATAGGTTACTGATTTAGAGTGTGCGCAAAATGCATTATATATTTTATTTATTAAAACATTGAACTCTGTTACATGATTATTCCATTTCATATATACGAGAGTTCCCTCCCCCCCCCACACCATAAGAGTGATGGTGCACCCATAAAATGATATAAAGCGCCCCCCCCCCCCCCCCACCTTAAAAAAGCAACCTCTTGAAAATGTCAATGGCACAGTCTGCGTGGTGAACGCCCCTCGTCTTCTCACCATATGTGCATTGCATATTAATAACATAGTATTTAAAAACTGATCACTTTTAAAACGATGACATGAACTAATATTACTTTTTATTTCAGCATGTAAATGCAGCTGTTCCATTTTTGCCACTGACTCATTCCTAATGACTGTCATACATTAAACTAGTATATTATTTTCGGAACTAATGTCAAGGAATTTTTCAATTGTTAACCACATTTAACAAAATGAATAAGCACATGAATTAATTTCATAACTATGTTCTTTCTAACAGATAACATGGTCATTTTCTAATGGTATAAATATTTTTAAATGAATGAATAAATTATAATAAAAAAAGATAAATTATACCGGCACATTTTTTGTGAAGCATATTACAATACTAGAAAATATTTGCATTACCATATTTCTAATGAATTAAACAATTGATTTTTTTTTTCTTTTTGAACCAAAATGTATGTACATCCAAGTATTTCGAAATAACTTTTCTGTGATTGCTTCTCAAATATAAATCTTACTTCTTTTGCGTAATTAATCAGTTTCAGTTGGTTACAACAAATAGTACACCGCGCACATAGGTATGTAGGATAACTTTAAATTAATTCGATAAACCCAAAAACAGTTACAATTGGAGCCTCATCAAATGCAAATCAACAAAAATATAAATGTATATAACAACATGTTTTAAAATATTCATTAATACTTACAAGTGAACATGAGCGGAAGAAAATCTAAGTACCTCCATTACAACTGAATAAGTAATCCAAAGGGTTTCGTTTCATTAAGTATAAACACGGGTGTTAAAACTATTCACGCTTGAACACACAATATATATCTAATTATGGTCACATTGGAAATTGTAAAGAAGCAAATGGTTATTAACTAACTTAATAGCTGCGTACATCGTCTAAAAAATCAAGGGCAGTCCAAAATGCAAAGGCGTTAAATTAGTTTAGACACATTTTACTACTCTCTAGACATGAAATAACAAGCAATCCAATGCTACACAGTTGCTGACTGCAGCAACCATAGATAAGAAAAAAAGAAGTTCGCGTTATTTCCGACTCATTGGCGCCTGTGTTGGAAGGATGAAATAGGTTTCGAAGCGTTGCGTCATCACTTCCGCTTCTAGATATCTTGAAATAACAAAAAGCTTTCTGAATATTGAGGAGTTCGCTATTGGATGAAGGATTCCTACTATTTCGGAAACGTTTCCGATATATCCAGAAACGTTTCCGAAATTTGTTACAGTGTAGATACTATTACAGCTGTCAAATCGGTGTCACTACACTGTAAAAAAAATTCGGAAACGTTTCTGAGTATATCGTGCAGCTGCGGTTCATGAAATTTTCAAAAACGTTTCTGAGTATTTCGGAATTCTCTTTCTGTAATGTCCGGAAACGTGTCTGAGTATTTCGGAATCCTCTTTCTGTAATGTCCAGAAACGTGTCTGAGTATTTCGGAATCCTCTTTCTATAATTTCCAGAAATGTTTCTGAGTATTTTGGAATCCTCTTTCTGTAATTTTCAGAAACGTTTCTGAGTATTTCGGAATCCTCTTTCCGTAATTTCCAGAAATGTTTCTGAGTATTCTGTGCAGCTGTGGTTCATGAAAGTTTCGAAAACGTTTCCGAGTATTTCGGAATTCTCCAAACAATTTTCAAAAACGTTTCTGAGAATTTCGGAATCCTTTTTCCGTGATTTTTTCTAAAAAATAATTCTTTTTTAATAGTATTGCATGCCATATCAGTTTCAATTCTTTCATATCTAAGAGCAATGAAACAAGCAATTTTAGAATCATTCGTGGATTTTTTTTTTCTGAATTTCTAATGACAAATAGCATGGTTAACAGCATAACATATGCACAGTTATAAATTTTTGAAAATTTATGAAATAATATAGTAGTTTCATTCATAATCACGAAATCATCGGAGGAGGGAAGGGGAGTACTTTCTCAGAAGTGGGATTGTTTGTTAAACAATATTAAACTTCAGTTTTTCTCTCAATATTTTCAAGACAAAATTATCAACATATTGTATTTTTAATGCAGAACTTAAAAACATATCTTGTATCAAACTTGATAGTTTGTATTTTCGGATAAAATTTGACAGAACTTACCTACACTTTGCGTTCCGAAATTCGTTCACGTCAAGTCAATTTCTTTGACGAACAAAGTGTACCGAAAAGTACCAACAGAGAAATTGATGAATTTAAATATGACACCAAAGTCCCCCTGCTGGAACCATTCGGGTTTATTCCTCTGTTCTTGCCCTTTTCCAGTTTATCACAAATATAGATACTTAATCAAAATAGGTTACTGATTTAGAGTGTGCGCAAAATGCATTATATATTTTATTTATTAAAACATTGAACTCTGTTACATGATTATTCCATTTCATATATACGAGAGTTCCCTCCCCCCCCACACCATAAGAGTGATGGTGCACCCATAAAATGATATAAAGCGCCCCCCCACCTTAAAAAAGCAACCTCTTGAAAATGTCAATGGCACAGTCTGCGTGGTGAACGCCCCTCGTCTTCTCACCATATGTGCATTGCATATTAATAACATAGTATTTAAAAACTGATCACTTTTAAAACGATGACATGAACTAATATTACTTTTTATTTCAGCATGTAAATGCAGCTGTTCCATTTTTGCCACTGACTCATTCCTAATGACTGTCATACATTAAACTAGTATATTATTTTCGGAACTAATGTCAAGGAATTTTTCAATTGTTAACCACATTTAACAAAATGAATAAGCACATGAATTAATTTCATAACTATGTTCTTTCTAACAGATAACATGGTCATTTTCTAATGGTATAAATATTTTTAAATGAATGAATAAATTATAATAAAAAAAGATAAATTATACCGGCACATTTTTTGTGAAGCATATTACAATACTAGAAAATATTTGCATTACCATATTTCTAATGAATTAAACAATTGATTTTTTTTTCTTTTTGAACCAAAATGTATGTACATCCAAGTATTTCGAAATAACTTTTCTGTGATTGCTTCTCAAATATAAATCTTACTTCTTTTGCGTAATTAATCAGTTTCAGTTGGTTACAACAAATAGTACACCGCGCACATAGGTATGTAGGATAACTTTAAATTAATTCGATAAACCCAAAAACAGTTACAATTGGAGCCTCATCAAATGCAAATCAACAAAAATATAAATGTATATAACAACATGTTTTAAAATATTCATTAATACTTACAAGTGAACATGAGCGGAAGAAAATCTAAGTACCTCCATTACAACTGAATAAGTAATCCAAAGGGTTTCGTTTCATTAAGTATAAACACGGGTGTTAAAACTATTCACGCTTGAACACACAATATATATCTAATTATGGTCACATTGGAAATTGTAAAGAAGCAAATGGTTATTAACTAACTTAATAGCTGCGTACATCGTCTAAAAAATCAAGGGCAGTCCAAAATGCAAAGGCGTTAAATTAGTTTAGACACATTTTACTACTCTCTAGACATGAAATAACAAGCAATCCAATGCTACACAGTTGCTGACTGCAGCAACCATAGATAAGAAAAAAAGAAGTTCGCGTTATTTCCGACTCATTGGCGCCTGTGTTGGAAGGATGAAATAGGTTTCGAAGCGTTGCGTCATCACTTCCGCTTCTAGATATCTTGAAATAACAAAAAGCTTTCTGAATATTGAGGAGTTCGCTATTGGATGAAGGATTCCTACTATTTCGGAAACGTTTCCGATATATCCAGAAACGTTTCCGAAATTTGTTACAGTGTACGAAGGCGACGGCCACAAACTCCGTTTAAAAATGACCGAAAATGAATTTTTTTTACTACATTCAATGACAATTTTCTCAAAGCGCCTTCATGATGCACCAATGTTTTTACATAAATTCCTAGCTACACTTGCATACATCAAAATATGTAATAAAATTTGTGTCACTATAAGGGCGCCAGAAGATATTGGAACTTTAATGTGGAAAATTTCACAAAAATGCAAATGTTTAAAATCTAACTACTACTCTCGCCCTCATAGCAGAGATCTGAAACTAATTAAGTTTGGTAACCAACATGTTCGTCTAACATATGAAATAAAAAAATCGGTGTCACTCCTATTACTTTCTGATAGATAATCATTCGAAATTAGTATGTTATGGAGTTATTTAAAAAAAGACTTTTCTAATTCGAATGGCTTTTTGCACGGTTTGTTTTAAACTTTAATATAAAATTAAAGTAGTGACACCTTAAATAATATGTTTCTAATGCTTTTCATAAAAAAGCTTTATAAAAAGCATTAGAAACACAGTAAATCGATATATGTACAGATGGACGTATTGTGTAATGTGCATTATGGCTAAAATAGTCGTACTAATATTCATATTTTTTCAACCGTACTAATTTTTTATCTGTTATTTATATTAAAAATGTAACTATTTATAACATAATATCATAAATAGTGATGAACATAATGTATTATATAGCGAGCATTTAGAATCTGAAACATAATTTGAGGATGACGTAGACTAAAACAAAGAAAACATAAAAAATCAAATCACCCAGTTTCAGAAAGACGGTCATCTCTTATTGATATCTGGTAATTTTGTAGCACTAAAACATGGTATCCTGGAGAAATAGTAGAAGTTGACCATTTGCTAATCTGAATACAACTAGCCCCCTCATAGCAGAGATCTGAAACTAATTAAGTTAGATAACCAACACGTTTGTCTAACATTTGAACTAATAAAATTAGTGTCATTCCTACTACTTTTGGAAATATAATCATTCGAAGTTAGTATGTTGTAGTGCATTTTTTTTTTTTGCATTTATTACTATTATTTTTAATTTAATGTTTTTTGTTAATTTAATCTTATCACACCCAGATAGTGTTTTGACCATATTTATTTTTAATTTATTACAAAGAAGCAACGTTTAACATAAAAAGCTTTGGCCAGTAAGAGCGTCTTTATTTTGAATAGAAAATGCTCGTTTTGATATAGGTACAGGTGGATCTATTGTGCATAATATGTTTCGATTATCATATCAATACTCGCCTTTTTTCCTGTCAAATAAATTTATTTATTCCAATCCTTCTTGCCATGCATTTGACCTTTACTTGCAAATGGTCAACGTCTACCATTTCTCCGGGATACCATGTTTTCCCAAGCTTTAGTGCTACAAAAACCTGCCTGATCCTTACAGACAATGGCTCTTAAATTTGTCTGGTTTTCCTTCTTTTTTTTTAGTACTTTTTTTGTATTTACTAGATCAAAACCAAGGGGTGCACCGTTGGAAATTCACACCTTTTTTTAAAACCATTTATGTGCGAACCACACTAGTGTGCTCTTTAGAGTATAGCTATTGAACAGGAGCTGAAAAAATATCTCTCAGTGAGTGCTCTTGTACATAAACACCTCAGGTTTGAGAGAGCAGGAGGGGTAGGTTAAAGCACTTGAAACAGGTATCCAAAATTTTCTGCGATGACAATTACTGTTTAAAATAATGTTGACAGTTAAAATGCTTGCTGTATTTCAAGCAACTAGAAATATTGATGTAGAAAGGGAAAATTTCACTGTGGAAAACTAAAACTTTCGGACATTCTTTGAGTAGAAAAACTGATTTCCACAACCCTTTTTTTAAGGGAAAGTAAGAAAAAGGGATATAACCAAGGGATGGGGAGGGAGATCCGAACCTAATGGCTTCTTCCTTCTTGTTTCCAAAGACGGCCTACAGCTGTAAAAGCACTTAATTTCGTGAGCCGTAATTTTCGCGAAAATTAAGACATCGGTGATTTTGCAAGCTGAAAATTTCGCGAGTTTTATGTGAAGATAACCGAAAGTTGACTGTAAATATAAAGTTAAAACATTTTGCAATCAGTTAATTTTCGCGATTACGTTAATTCGACGCCTAACATCGCCTAAATTAAAGTCTCGTGAAAATAAGTGTTTTTATAGTATTCAGAGAACCTCAGTTTCTTCAAAAATTCTAGATAAGAGTCCTCGAACCGCCACCACTCACAACATCATCAAAGATGATCTGCAATTGCGTTTTTGGAACTTCGATTTCTAAAAGTTTCCAGAGGAGGGTACCGAGCATCATACCTTTGCCTAACCTCATCAAGAGTAGCCTATAACTGCATTTTTAGGAGTTCAATTTCCAAAAAAATCTGGAGGAAAACCCTGAATCCCCCATTTTCCCCAAACCTCATCAAAGTTCGTCTACAACTACGGCTTTAGGCCTTCAGTTACGAAAAATTTCCGGGAGAGTGCACTGAACCCCAATCCTTCCTTCTCCTAACATTTCCATGGAAGATATCCCGGACCCATCCCCCGATTTCCGGACGAACATCACATTTAAGAGGTTGTTCATAGTAATAATTATCTTTCTCCACATGTATTACGCAAAGCTTTCGATTTCTGTGATCATATTCTGATAATGATCCCCTCCAAAACAAAAAGTTGGATTCGCTTAGTATACCATGCTAGGAAAAAAAATGTAAGTCTCCAGTCCCCCTCTCCTGACATAAGTCTTCAGGAGTGCCCTGCAATGCAAGTCCAGTGTTCTATGCCTATTAAAGCCCTACCTCGCATCTCCTTTAGCCATGACTGCCATGACCGTCCACTTTTTGGTGCACCAGCCACCTATGCGGAGAGGGGGACATGTTCGGCATGACGCGCGGACCTGCATTTAATTTTATTTCAATTTTACTTGAGAATTAAAATCACAATGTGATTAAAATTCTCAAGTCAAATCTTTTCAATAAAGCTCAATCTTTTGGTTGTGCATGAACTGATGCACATGTAACAGTAACGAAATTCGCAAAAATGTTGTTGCATATTTGATTTAGGAATAGAATCACTCTGTACGTTCGAGTGTCTATATATGAGTAGTGGCCTATACAAATAATGCTCACGAATTAATAAAGATGGCAGCACCAGCAACCGAACTCTTTTTTTTTTTTTTTTTTTATAGAATAAGAACTACAATACGAGGTGAATATTTCAACTTTTTATGTGTAGATTAATTTTATACCTGAGCTTTCCACTTTCAAGAAAAAAATTGCGTCATTGTTATCGTTGGCATTCTTAGAAACAAAGAATTTAGTGTTTCAGCTTCTTGTTGTTTATAACAACTTTTATGAGTTCGAGTCAGGCGTGTCATCTCGAATTTTTACGGGGGGGGGGGGGGGGCAAAAAGTATGTGCACAATAAGTAAATTACGCCGAAAAAACCCAGCAAAAATCAAGCTCACTGCCGTGCAAATACATTAATTTCGCAAAGCCACGGGCGGGGAGGGGGGGGGGGGGAACCTGCCGGATCACCTAAATGACGGACCTACTTTTTTTTTTCTTTATTATTTCTTCATTTACGCATAGGGCAGGGTGCTCCAAGAAATTTTATATATTTTGAGTTTTTGAGCACTGTAAATGATTCAAGTATCGTTTCTTAACATGCGACTAGCGTTCATTTTCAAATAAAAGGGGCAGGGGCGCCCCGATAGGAAATCACTGATGATTACTGCAACATCCCAAAAAATTTTCTAATGCGGCAAATCTTGTCTGACGATTCGGCAAAACAGACAGTGCTACAATAATGCAATTTTTAAATTCCGAATGTCCCATATTTCATTAGAGGTACGTATATGTGAGCTTGTGTGCATTGCTCGGTATTCTGTGTTCCATTCGGTGTAAAGTGAGCACGCGCCCCGCCTCAAATATAAGCTCAGGGCGACGCGGGGAACTCGAACTGTCTAGTCAACCCGAAATATAGAATCAGTATCAGAAATATATTTTTATCAAAAAAAGGAAGTCACAATAATAGAATAAAACTTTGGTAAACGTTTGATTAAAATATTTTATAGCAAACGTAGACATTCTTTGTTGAACTTGCATTTGTGATTTCAAACTTTAACAGTCATAAAATATAAATATTTAAGCGATTACAGGCTTAAAAACTTTCTTTTAAGGTGGTCGAAACAATGAAAACGTAGAGAAAATATCATAGGTAAAAATTTGGTTAACAACTGCTCAATTAAAATTAAAAACCATTAAAATACAAATTACATTTAATTTCACAGGCGTACTATTAAGTAAATCATTTCCTCTGTCAATGAAACAAATGCACGCTGTTCGTTTTTATATCTTTAGCAAACCACCCTAGATAATTAATCACTAAATTGAATTTATTTCTTTGAATAAAAGTTGAATTGCATTGAATTTCTGCTTTAACTACATCTGTATCTGACCGACTCAAAAGGATAGCATCTAACTTCAAATAATACATCATAAATTATTATTTTAGATTAAATGCGTGATAAATACATTATGATGTGAACCGAACCAAATTTCCTAACAATTGAGGCTCGTTGGTCATTTAAATGTAACGAATCACATTTTCACAATCAAATAAGCAGACAAAACACGATGTAACTTATTAGTCTACTAGAGAACCCGACAGACGTTGTTCTGTTCAAACTTTGTAAAATGAAAAATAAAAAATGTTCAATAAACAATCAAGTGTTTAAACGGTTTTGTTGAAAAAAATTTGTCAAAAGAAAATGTTTTAAAGATAATTCGTGTTACAATGCGTATATTTATTGCAACTTGATTTAGCTAATGCCCACTGAGCAGTCGTTTTATGAACTATTTTTTCTCCCGTACTTGAAACATCTTCATATATTACATAATATGTTCCTTCAGCCACACTCAAAGGTTGAAAATCTTCCTCGGATATTAAATGGAAAAAACTAACTACTCAGTATATCTAGAACAAACGGGAAATCTCGCTGCAACGTTCCCTATACAAAAAATAATTTAACAATCGAGAAGTTAATTTTTAAAGAAATGATAAACGTAAAAAAAGATCCTCGAAAAAGCGAAAATCACTTATTCCCCTCCCTCCTGTAAAATAAACATTTTCTTCAACTGAAATGACGAAACACTCTTTAAAAACCAAAATCAATTCTTTGCAATTTAAAATATTTCTCCAAATAAACAAATAATACATTAACAGTAGCTTTAAAATGTAAATGATCCCGATACTCTATCGTTTATCGCCAAAGTCGTCAAGCCACCACGCTACTGTAATCCAGCCGATTAGTGAGCGAAGCGAACTCCGATCGATTAGCGGTCGATCTTTTGAACGAAAACTTTTCAATCTTCATCACTCGCTGAGCATTTGTTTCACTTAACTATCTCTCCTCGCATACTTGAATGGTCTTAATATATTGCCTGATTGTTCCTTCCACCAAAGACAAAAATCTTCCACTGCACTGATCTTTTGTGCACAAAACTACCCTGTTGTGATTTATCTGAACGGAAATAAAATTTGTCTTCTTTAAGTCTGATTAGTTTAATAATCCTTAAAGTCTTCTTGCCAGTGACGTCAAAACTCATATGGATTTGAGCCGAGAAGCAAATGCTGCTAGTGCGGTACTTTCTGATCATTTGGTTAGGAAAACCTGAGGAATGATCCCGCCACATGGTTCAAATACGACGACAGGAATACACGTTCTGCTTGAACTTAGTGAAAGAAACTCGATTTCTTCCAGATGTACTGTCAGACCATGGATTGTATGGAAAGGCAAACATCCGATTTACAGGCTCACAGGACCTAAGATCTTTGCTTTTAAGAAATGAAGGCTTCACTCTCTCAAAGTTTTACCTACGTTCTCCACTGACGTATCACAGAAGGAAATTTTCACTAAAAAAGCAGAACTGAATTTCTTATTATCCTTTGGCAATGGTTTAAATATTTACTTCTGTTCACGGTCAATAATAGGCTAAAATAAATATTAATCATTTGGGAAATATAACCATCCAATGTTTAAATAAATTAATTCACTACAGGAAGCAGAGCTGAATTTCTTTTTGTCCTTTGGCAACGGGTTGAATATTTATTTCAATTCTCGCTCAACAATAGATTAAAATAAATATTAATCATTTGAGAGATATAACCATCCAATGTCTAAATTAATTAATCAATTAACAAAAACGTTTCCGATTCGATCCATCGCGCTTCGAAACCATGCTTGCCACAACTTAATTACACACAAAAAAATTGATCAAAATCGATCCAGCCGTTTAAAAGCCTTATGGTGACAAACGTCGGCACAGAAGATTTTTATATATTAAGATATCAGCGGTCGGCAACCTAAACTAACTGGCGATCTGCTTTCTAAATTTGGAGGACACTAAAATCGACTTTGGGAGGGGGGTGGGTGGCGGCTGATGCTTACATGATAGACTAAAACTTTAAAAAGTTAAGACTTCTAATTGAAACTTTTTTTTTAATTTTAAACATTTAAAATTCGGAAACCGGTGCTAAATTTGCAATTAAAAAGAAAAAAAGTTTAACATTATATTTCTTTATTCTAGAAAAAAAATAATTTATTAACCTTAATTTACAGTTAAAAATAGCCCTAATGTGGATCTTTTGCAACTTTTTAATTGAAACAATATGTAAAATCCTATTCAAAACATTATCTTACTTTTAAAAAAAATTTTAAACATTCATATCAAATTTAACCTGTAAATCCATAACAATTTTTACAGAGTATTTTTTCAAGAACGAAAGTCAATTTTTTTTTTTAATATTAAAAATTGCAGCACTTCTAGCTCTTTAAAAAAGTTGTGAACATTTTCAAAGAACTTTTGTTTTGAAAGCTGTTATCTCCCCCCCCCCCAGAAAATAATATTCATTGAAGGTACTCTAACAAAAAAAAACACACACACACACACACATATACACACACACTAACACATAAAGTCCTGAATGTAGCCTGTAGCCTCAATCGACTACAATTGAAAATTTGCTCGAGATCTACGGGTTGCCGACCGTTGGTTTGTACTTTTACTTTCTGTTGTCGTTTGTTTGTCTGTAACTCTATATCCTCCAGACTGACAATGTGTAACTTAAGATCAATACTGATACCGTTCGATGCATCCAGAGGAAGCCATTCCGCCTATTTCGAAAAAAATATCGATGGAAGATCTTTTTTTTTAAATCCAATTTAAGACACAATTTTCAAATAAATTCATTATTGGGGGGTGGGGGTGAAAAATTATTCGCTCATATTAACATTATATGCCCTCAATGACGTTTGGATTTTTGGAATATTTTTCCATATTGAAGTTCTGAAAGACAAATTTTAGACGATCTTCAATGATGTTGGCAAGAGTGAAGGAAGGAGTGGGGAGACGTTTTTCGAAAGTTTTTTTTTTACTTTAGCTTTAAAAACGTAGTTCGTGCAGATCTATGGTTGTATAAGTGGAAAAACAATTCGGTGGCATCCCCCAAGAAATCTTTCGAAGTTGAAACTTCAAAAACGCAATTGTAGATTGTCTTCGATTATGTTATGGAGAAGAGAAGTTAATGGGCTCTCTCCCATAACTTTTTCAAAATAACAGTTCGTAAAACTTAGTTTTAGTTGACTCTTAATGATGGGGAGATTATCTTTCGGGCATTATGGTGGGGGCTCTCTACTGGAAGTTTTTCGAAGGTGAAGTCGCGTGAACCAAAAGGATGGGTCTCTCAGAAAAATATTTTTTTCGGAATTTATCAAAATGGGTTCAGCGATTCAGAACACATCAAAGTTCAAAAGTCGAGAATTTTCACCGAATCTAGCACTTCTTTCTAATTTCAACACTTATATGATATAGAAAAAAATAAAAATGATTTAGGAAAAATAATTAAAATACATTTGGAGCAGTCTGTTTTATTTCCACCTGGCGGAATCCAATATCATTAAACGTTTGGTTTAAAGCATCTAATGATTAGTTAAAAGAACAGTCATTTCAAGCATGGTAGAAAAAATGAAAGCAAAGTAAAATAAAAAATTCTACACAAATTTAAGAAATTTTATGAAGAAAATGTATTAATTGCAAATAAAGGGCTAAAAAATATGTTCACAAACTTCAATACTAGTTCTTAACGATTTTTTGGTGTAAATGAATCCATAAAAGACTACAATATAGTGATCAAAAGTGTTACAAACAACAAATAACAGAATTAAAAATAAAAAAAAAACACTAAGCACTTTTCATTATGCACTCAAAAGGACAAAATAACTTTTCTGGGTCAGAAAGGACAATTTCAGTACTCTGTAATTTTCAATTGCTCCAAGAAAATGACGCCACAAACGAAGAAAAGTGCGGTTCAAGTCATGTACAGAATTTCTTATCATTATCTAGCGTTGAATCATAAATTTCAGTGTTGAAACATGCATATAGGGATTGCAATGCCGGACCAAAATTCAATACCGGTATTCGGTATTTTTAAAACGTGATACCGGAATACTGGTATTAATACCGGTATGTGAATTAAAAAGAAAAATGCTTGAAAACATATTTTTCATCACCCATTTCATAATTTTGTACAAAAAATGTATTATTTATGAAAACGTATTGTGAACAAATATAAAATGAAGGAACAAATGTCATAATAATAAATCAATATCAGTAAAGACATAAACATCTATTGGATTGTCTCTAAGCCTGGAACTTATTTTAATGTTCAACTTTCTTAGAGTTGAAAATATACTCTTTTTGAATTCACGCGGATCGGTGATACTGTGAACAATGCGCGATACACCTCCTCTAATTGTCTAGAAGTCCTTCATCTTCAAATAATTCGGTTTGTTGCGTGTTTTTTTTTTTTTTTTTTTTTGATAAGGTTTTTGTGTTTTGTGCATTATTTATGTTACTTTTTAAAAATTTATAGCTAGTTGTAATTCCTTTCCAAGAGTCGATACTTTTCCAATATGAACATCATTCTCTCTTGAGTAAGATAGGTATATGCTTGCTTTTTATTAGCCCTTTGGTTTGAAATTTACGACTAACTTGACTAAATTTGATTTTGTTAGTTTCTCTTATTCGTTCTTACTTTCTTTTCAAAATTCTTTACAATTATAAGTATGTAAATGCCTGAAAATATGTTTCAATTGATTATACTCTACATCTATGTAAATTTTTGAGGCACTATATAATTTTTAAATATTATCTTGCCAAGAATAAAGCTAAATAGCGAGACATGAACACAAACCAATACTGGTGACAACAAATTACTATTTGCTATGCTAGCAGGAAAATGTTTTTGCCAAAGTTAGTGCAGTTGTGAAAATTACATTCGAAATCAATTTTCATAAAAAGGAAAGTGAGTGACCTGGGAAATGGAAAAATAGAAACATGGTGTACAAAAGCGCACGAAAATGCGATTCATCTCACCATCAAGTAATGACAATATAATTTTGCAATCTTTCCGCAATTTTTGTTTAATGATATTCTGTTAGTTCGTGTTTTTGAAGCCAAATTTTTACATCAACAGACTGATTTTGTTCTGTATTATGGAAAAAGCAATGTACATTTAAAATATAAGTAGATATTTAATAAATTTAATTGAATATTCTTTAAGTAAAATCATTTTTTATTTTCAGCTAATATCGAAAATACCGGTATTTTACTTCAGCAAATACCGGTGTTTCGAA
The DNA here is from genome assembly GCF_026930045.1 of Uloborus diversus. Lineage (NCBI taxonomy): Eukaryota > Metazoa > Arthropoda > Arachnida > Araneae > Uloboridae > Uloborus > Uloborus diversus. The sequence continues at coordinate 184,253,374 of NC_072732.1, read as the reverse complement.
ATTGCAAAATTGCTCGAAATACCAGTATTCAGTATACCGGTATTGCAATCACTAGTCAACGTATAGACCAAATTTTGTCTGATTCCATCAGTTGCTTCCTAAGATATAGCAGACACGCATAACGGTAAAGACGTTTAATTGCTTCACCTCCTTTGTAAGAACTGGCGCCAAAAACTACTGAACACCAGTTCACATGGGGACACATATGTATGCCAAAGCAAATACCGGTATTACGAAATTGAAAAATTGTTCCGAACACTGGTATTTCGTATCTCGGTATACCGGTATTGCAATCACTACATGCATATTTTTCTTAATGGGAAAGTTTGATTTTAAATGATTCTAGCCGCACCTTCCTTCGTTTCTCGCGTCATTTTCTTGGAAAAATTGAAAACTAAAGGAATACTTAAACTGTTTTTTCAGACCCAGAAAAGTTATTTTGTCCTTTTAAGTCTATTATGAAAAGTACTTAGTATTTTCTAAAAAATTCTGTTGTTTTATTCTTTTTAGGATAAATGTATTTCAGAAATAGAATAATATTAGTGTCACGAAACTTCACCCTATGTTTTCATATAAATGCTCCATTCTAAAAGAAAAGCAATCCTAAATACGTGACTAAAACTTTAAGCAATTGGCACTAAATTAATCCTTGTTCGTCTCTAGGATTTATTTGTGTTATAATTTATTAATCAGAACTATTTAAAGATTGAAGGTTTTTCAAACTAATTTAGGGTTCACAACATACAAGTTACTCGTCATAAAACTCCTAATGTGTCTCTTTACTTAGCCCCGTTATCAACCAAATAAACTTTTTTTTTAAAAAATCTAGTATCAGCCATTTGTGACATCCCTCCTTCTCATCACCCTCACATGATTTCATCATACAGAAATATGCTACTTCCAGAAGATTCATAATAAATTAAAAAGAAATCAAATCGTTTGATCATGTTTTGCATCGAACACTGACTCTATCCCGTCTCTGATGTTCTTTCATTGAACAAGCAACGATAAAACCAAAATTGTTAAAAAACTCCCGACTGAGTCGCAACTGTAGAATCAAGAGGGAAAATTGAAAATCCTTTTAAAAGCCTTATATTATTAAAAATCAATGTCAAGTACTTTATTTGCTAACAAATAGAAACTGGCAACAGATAAAAATTTTAAATCATAGCATTTTATTTTCTTGTAGCCCAACAATGAAGTTGGTTATCAATCGCGTAGATAAAGGCTTAACCGTTATTAAAATCGACTTTAAAAAAACATTATAGTTCGAATTCTATGAAACATAAAAGTTCCAAATACATTCTATCAGACGCGGAAAAAATTCTCTATATTTTGGTATTAAATTTGAAATTTTTTAACTATGTTTTCACTGCAAAAAAACGTTTAAAGGTTGTTAATTAATATCCTCGTTAATAAATGTCATCCAAAGATGCAACCTACCTAAGAACATTCTCGATCAACTCTCCTTTCAAACAAATTTTTTTTCTTCAAAATCGGTCTTCCCGTTTCTCTGGAAAGAGTATTTGAAAAAGTATTAATTAGGCATTTATGTCTTGATGGAAAATATTTTTTTCTTCCAAAACTTTTTTTTTCTTTCAAAAAAAAAAAAAAGACTCCAAACATTTTGATGGGACAACATGCGTCATAATCCTCCTGTGGGCACGACTGTTCGGGGTCAAGAGTGGCGTAGAAGACTAAATTGGGGATACGTTACTAAACGGCTACACACCGTTCTCACTCGTGGTTAAAAGATTAATTGTCGCTTTATTTTTTTTCACTATTTAACGAATTTTTCAAAAGACGAAAGTGTCAATTTGGCCACCTCTAATGTTGACATCCGCTTCTGTTTTCGTTTACACCGCGAGAGGAAGCTGAACCGCAAACTTTCCAGGAATCGCTTGAAGTTATATACTGCGTGTCTTTCCATTGCAAGTTCTGCGCTGACCTTTTTTGCGAAATCAACCATGCGTTAAATCGGAAACTATTCTTTTCAGGCAACGGATTCGACCTTATCATACTTTTGGTTGCCTTGGTTCCTTGGATAAAGTGATGCAAGAGATGTGGCAAAAATTACCTTTTCCTTCGTACGTTTTATTACGCAAGAACATTAAATGAAAAAAAAAAAGAAAACTTTTTCTGGTCGAATTCACTTTTTCTGAACAAAAGCTAAATTTAGTAAATTATTCAAAAACATAGAAAACATTAAGTTATACCATTTTTGATACCAAACAGTTTAGAATACAATAAACAAATGACAAAATACAAACTTTAAAAAGGCACTTAACTGCACTCAAAACCAATTTATTGTTCGTCGAAGGGTAGCTGACACGCCGTTGCCATGCAGTTTATGACGAGATATCTCGTCCATTTAACATGTAATTCTGGGACTGTCCAACTGCAAGGGGGTTAAAACGTAAACAAGAACTCTTACTGATGCCAAGACATGTTTCAAAATATCATAAAATTATACATTAGCAAACGATAAATTAAAAAATTTAAAATAATTTTGATAACAGACAATATTCTAATTTCATTTTTGGTGTCTATCTGCCATATGGCTTAAAATTCTATTTTAAATTGATAGTACATTACATGCGTACAACACAGCCCGTTACTGCATCCAGAGGCTACAGTTTCACTTTTTTAAGAGATTATCAGTCTGGAATAGCCATAACAGAGGTGGTGATAGTAAACCTTTAATACTACTTTCAGCTCCTCTATGATAGCTATTTCACACGGATGATTTTTAATAGAAGTGAAACACCAATCTCTGGCTGCCGTAATAACGAGCTGTTTGGTGCATTGAGAAGAGATAAAATGGAGGGAGTGAAGACTTACATTCGGGAAGCAAAGATCCCAAGTCTCGTGATAGATTTTAACTCAAAGCATTGGAAGAAATCAGGTTTCTTTCGCTGGTTTCCCCTCAAACGTATCAACCATTCGTCGTTGTCGAGTCACGTGACTTGGGGTCTTTGAATCCAGGAGTACCCCCCCCCCCAAGTTCAATGGCACGAATCCCCCCCCGCCAAATCTAACAGAGTCTTTCCCTTTTTATTTTCGTAGCGCACTTTTCTTACTTTATTTACTTTTTTAATGTATATTTTTTATTTTTTCATTTTTTTGTTTCTTTTTTTATTTTATTTACGTTTTTTATTGAATATTTTTCATTTATCTATTTTTAGCTATTATTATTATTAGTGTTATTTCATTAGAAAGTTCTGTGTTACGCCAATGACGTACACACACACACACACGAACGCACACACACAAACTAAATAAATCAATAAATAAATTTTAAAAAACTAAAAATTCCTCCCCCCCCCCCCAAAAAAAGAAATTTTTTATGGCACAACTTGCGCCATAATCCCTCCTGAGGGAACCTCCCCCCCCCCCCCCCCTGTTTCAATCAGCTTTTGCTGAGCAGTTTTGCTGAAGATTAGACTTGTTCCCTCCCCTTACTAATTCCTGCTCTAAGGTTTAATGTTCGGTTGTACTTCTGCCCTGCTCTGGCTAAGGGGTGGAAAGTCTTCGTGGTTCCTTCAACTGAGCTATAGTTCACTGGCTTCCTCCACGAAAAGCATTTTTGTTTTGAGTGGTGGAAACAATTACATGATTTGCCGCAGCAAAACTACTGACAACTTCTCGGTTGTATGTAAGGAAAAATTAAACGTATAAAAGCATTCGTGGTGGATGAACACTAATTAATTACGTGAATTACACCGCCAGCTCAGTCATTTCCAGCCGAGCACTGCAGTTTCGTGCTTATTAGCACTCATCAGCCAGGCATAGGAAAGTGACTGAGCTGGAGATGGAAAACCTCTTAAGGAAGCCAAGAGTGCGAAACAAACTGGTAGCTAATATAGAATTAGCAGACCAGACGAGTGACCGAAGCAATGGTTCGGTTCAACTCGAAGATTGAACGCGAGGCAAGGTATATTCAGTAAATTTACTGAATACTAATTAATTAATTTAACTCGCACGAGTAGAATTTTATCTACACTCATTTTCATAAACCTAGTATTTTAATGCATAAATTATCTTAAAATTGGCAGCTAAATTTAAGAATAGAAATATATTTACGTAATTCAATTTAATGCTTAAAACTTTAAGTTACTTCCTGCTGTTGATAGCTTTGATTTTTTCCTAATAATTAATATTAAAAGAAATCATTTATTTAACAGGTACATTATGTAGTCATAATCAGGGTCCGACAAATCCCGGGTGCCAGGTCATCCGAGAGACTAAAAAGACCTTAGCGACAAATTCTTTTAGAACGAAGGGGATCTAGATCAACTCTGATAAATAATTTGTCTGGTGCCTAAAAAAATTTCCTAGCTCCTAACATTTTGCAATATATATCGGAGTCGGACTGTGGTCATAACTCTAAGTAATTCACCAAATTGGAAAATCCGGTACATTTAACTAAGTGCACTCAAACCATGTGCTATACATTTCTAAAACATTTTTATAAGCGTTAAATGATTTCCGATAACATTTATATAAATGATTTAGAAAATAATAACATCGGAAAATGACGTCGGTATTTAGATTATGGGGACTCCCGAATGTGATCCATTTCTAATTAAAAATTCGAAATAAAAATTAAAAAGTTTGGCCGATTTCAAGAAGAAAAAAAAATGCTCTCAATTCTACAAAAGAGCAGGTTCTTTTCGGTCGCGCTGTGACGCAAATCAATGAGTTAATCTCTTAGTCTTCAGGATATCGTCGAATCTTAACCTTTCTCCGAAGGTCGCGCATCCTAGAATCTTAGATTGCTGTCCAGTTTTAGTTGGACTCGTTTTTCCTCGTTTCATCAGAGGCTGATTGCAACGTGAAATATCCACCGTTCGTTCAACCAATCAGCTCAAAGAAGAAAAACAGGGCTTGAGTAACGAAAAAATTTCTTTTTGCTTTAGATTACTGGCATGTTGTTTCAAGAAGTTATATTTTGCTCTGAGCACATGAAGATTATCTGTATTTAGAATGGTAGGAGGATTACTTTACAGCAAGGCCCCCAATAAATACGCGGTCCTGCAGGTCCATGGACTTGGGTACCACAATTTCAGGGGCATCAAAATCGAGAAATATTAACGTATTTCTACCCTTTCTTTTTTTTTTTTTTTTGGAAACTACTACATTGAAAATGTGCGGCTTTTCTTGTGAAAGGGGCACCAAATTTTGCTAGGACTTGGGCCAGGGAAGGACTGGGAAGAAAATTTGGCAGAGGCACATTAAAAAAATAAATAAATAAAAAACGGCCCCTTGGGAAAAGAAAACACTATGGATGAGAAGATGAGGTTTACGGACTCTCTCCTAAACTACGTTTTTCGGAATTGAACTTCTAAAAACACAATAGAAGTCTTATAAGCAAAAATTAGGACGATCTTGAATGTTGAGTAAGAATAGGTGTTCATGTGCTCTCCCCCAGAAGTTTTTCAAAATTGGGATTTCAAAAAAAGAAAAAAAAAAAAACACACACGCACACACAATATAAACGTAAACCAACTTCGGCCATGTTTGGGAAAGGACTTGGGTTCATGGGCTCTCCCCGATTATTTTCGAAATTTAACTCCAAATAAGTGATTACAGACAAAACGTTGATGATGTTAGAGGAGGGGATTTCAGGGGAGAGGATTTCAAATTTGCATGTCAGCTTTGATGACTTTCGGGGAAGACATGGGACTCAGCTCGGCAGCTCTCCGAAAATTTTTCGAAATTGAGCCCTATGTCCTATAAGCAAAATTTTAGATAAGCTTCAATGATGTCGAGTAGTTAGTAGTAGTAGTTCTTCAGAAATTGGGATGGAAGGATTTTAGGAAAAGATGAAGAGCAACTGATCGCATTTCAAAAAGAGTTTAAGAAATTAGTGTTTTGTGATTTACCATGAAAAATAAGCTATTCAGGGCCGTAACAATACTTGCAGTTCTGATCACCAGATCAACTACAGTTTGATGTTTGATTGACAGCTGTCAACTTCTTTTCTATTTTCTGATATTTTTCCGATATATGTTATGTGCGTGCAAGAAAGAAGTAAACAGAGGACTGAATCATTAAGTGGTGCACCCTTGGCTACGATCTTGCGGTGCGAGGAAATTCGTGATGGCGACCCTGACCTCGGCGAGAGATTTCCGAAGACATTTCACAAGCTCCGAGGACAACACACCTTCCATCCCCCTGGGGACGACGACCTTGTGCCGGAAGGAGCTTCTTCTCCTTCTGGGTCATCGGGCTGAGACGGGAAGGTTGCCGCTTCTTGGCGACGCATCCGTTTTCATGAATAGGATCTCAAAGGGAGGATTTTTTTCATCCTCCTGTTCATTTACCTGAGAACTAGAGGGGGAAACATGAGGGTGAGTCTTTTTAATGCCTGAAATTTGAGAGAGTATCCATCGACACAGTTTTCATATTTTATTTTAGGGGCTCAGGGATAATACCTTCATCCCTCATTGGAAATTTAGTAAGTGTGGTGAGGGAGAGGGAGAAAAAAAATTTTCAATCTCTTCTTTCAAATAAAATGGAATCACGAAAATTCAACCTAATGTGGGTCGAAAAGTGAGCGAAAATACTGTCGTATACAAAGAAAAATTCGACGATGGATATGATTAAATTTCCATTGGATATTTTAAGCTTTAGTCCTTCTCTATGGTCAAAAAATGCAATTTTCCGAACTTCGGAAGGAAGGAGGCAGCCCCAAAGGTTAAATACCCCCTACCCCTGCATACACAACTGAGTGAAAATGCGTGAAAATATCATGGATGCGTGCAACGTATTTTTCGCGCGATATTTCTTTTTTCATCCTGCCAGAAAGTGACCGAGTTTAATGGACCGATGGTATCGACAGCCGAGATCTTGGGATTCTACTGCATTCGGTTTCAGCAATTGCAGAAGTGCTCACAAGGGAAGATCATGGTGGAAACTATGTCATTGTAATTTTTAAATGTGGATGCTTGCACGGATTGTTTTCGAAAGGAAATACTCCGTAGTATATGATGGGGGAGCGCCAACTCTATTACGGGGATGGGAAACCTTGGCTATTGGCTCTTCTCTGCACAAGAGCTCGCACTGTATTCTTGATCATTCTGTAAGCTCATCCCCTTCCACCTCAACCATGACAAGGGGCATAAACTTGGAGAGGGTTCGGGGGGGGGGGGGCAATGTGTAAATTTCTTGTGAAATGGAGAGTAGAAATTTGACATTCACCAAGGTGCATGATTCGCTCATTATTTGTTTTTTCAGTTAAAAATTTCAAATTACAATTTTTTGTGAAATTGATTTTTTCTAACTTTACAATTCACCAAGATATGAGGGGCAGTCAAAAACGTATTCAAATCTACTCCATTCTTTAAGTTTTTTTTTCTTTTAGTAAAACTTTCTCTATTTAACCATTTTCTGGGGTCGGAGTAGAGATTCAAAAAATATTAGGACACTGTTTTGATAAACTCTTTGGACATTTTTGCGTCAACAAGTGTCAAGAGCTATAAAACAAATAGCATTATTTTAAGCATATGCTTCGTTTTTGTTAACTTTGTTACGAACTGCACCTCACCCCTCTCGTTTTTTCTTAAAAGGGAGCGATTCTTTTATTTTATCATAAAATATAAGTATAACATAATTTCCTCTCTCTCCTCTTTGAGTTTAAGTGCAAAACTTTCTCTTCTCAAAGAAAAGTGTCATGCATGAAGATGGCTTGCTTTATGATATCGAAATTCTTGGACGCATATTAAGGGCAATAACCACTAGTTTTGAATCCCATCTGCTGTGTCTTTCCTCCCCTATACAGTTCAAACTTCATGAAACATCATCACAGGGACAGAAATCTGCTCCTATTCCTAAAAGGAGAAAAAATTACCTTAAAACCCGACACATGCTTACTTTAAATGCAACATACCGACAACCCGGTTAAGACATTCGAAGACTACAGTTTCGTCCTTGTTATGGATTCATCATCTGGAATTGTCAATAACCGAGTTGTCGTCTCACTGAAACTGAAAGTTCCAACAAACTGGTAGCTGAAATAAATTTAGTTCACCAACGAGAGTCCGCAATTCTTACTTTATATGGCAAGAAAATATAAAAATAAGGCTAAAAAAATTTTTTTTGAAAAAAAAAAAGAACTGACTTCAAAATTGCTCTAAAAAGTGAAAAATAATTTTATTCTTTAAACATAAACTCGATAATACTTTTAAACATAATTTTTGAAATTTGGCGCAAAAACAAAAAGTAAAATCCAGTGTAACCATACTTCGTTCATATTTTTTGCAGAAAATCATCCTAAGTTAGGAACGAAACATTTACATCGTTGCTCAAATATGCTGTCATCAATGCATAATGTATGTGATAGTGAAGAAACTGGGAGTGGTTAATTTTATAGTTGTAGTTGAGTTATGGCTAAGAATGATTTTATCTATAGTTTTTGTGTCAACTTCAAAAATTATACTTAAAAGTATTATCGATTATGTTTGAAGAATAAAATTATTTTTCACTTTTTAGAGCAATTTTGAATTCGGTTAGTTTTTTTTCTTTTTTTTTTCCTTCAATTTTTTTTTTATTTTAATTTTGTTCTTTTTAGTGTAAATATATTTCTGCAATAGTAAGTAGTTACCATCATAAAACTTCACATGAACTGATAACCGCCTCCTTTTTGAAGTCAGTAAAAAAACGAGCTGATGTGTGCCTCACACGACTTCCTTTTACTCCAATTTAATGTCATTTTCCCATTATTAGTAATTTTAATGTGATTCAATAATTTACTCTCTAAATATCACCAACAGTGCCAAATTAAAACCAGATTTTAAAAAAAATCGCCAAATTTGTCGCCAAGTTGGCGACAAAACTTGGCGACCAAAAGACTGGCGATATATTGCCAAGTGTCCGCCAAATTGTAAGACCACTTGAGTTTACATCGAAATTAACAATGATTTCCCATTAGAAATACCCGAACGCAACCAAAAGGGGAGGTGCACAACTGGACCCCACTAGGAGTCTACATACCAAATTTCAACTTTCTAGGACATACCGTTCTTGAGTTATGCGACATACATACGCACATACAGTGGCTCCCAAAAGTGTTCGTACACTTTGAAATTTTTTAGTAAAACCAAAATAACTCGAAACTGAATTCGAATATGAAGTCCAATATTTTTTTACGTCATTCCTATGTCATTCTAAATGCAACCCATTGGTTTTTTCAAAATATTGAAGGATCTTCTTTTTGAAATGGGTCAGAAAACGAAGAGACAGAGAAATAAAACGCCACAAAAGTCATCGTACACTCAAATATTTTCGAATAAATTCACGATTAAAATTATCATATGCTGTTTTATTAATATTTTTGCATTGTGTTGACCCTCATAAGTCATTTGCCTTTAAGTTTTTGTTTATTTATTCCTTAATATTGTGCTTATTACTGTAAAATGGCTGGTATTCGTAAAAAACCGCAAACACCATTCAAAATTTGAATTTTTTCCCCACAGTAGTGGTAAATTGGTTTGAAATGTCTTTAAATTAGTTAATTTATTTGTATGTATAGTAAAGTGCTTGATAAAATGCTTTAAAGAAAGGAATCGGACCGAAAACAAGGTAAGAAAAGGTCAACCGGCAAAGTTGACAAAACGTGATCGGAGATTTAAAGGTAAAAAATTTATGAAAAATACACATTTGAGTGCTGTAAAAGTTTCTACAGAGTTAAATGAAACATTTTACATTTAATTTTCACCTAAAATTGTCTGCCAAGTTCTCTGATCAGCTGGATTAAATGGGACCTCTTCCCGCAGAAATTTTCTTGGTCGCGCGAAAAAACAGAAAGCTTACGTTTTTGTCGCAAAATCAATGATAAATAAACTAAAAACGTTTTAGAATCACGTCTTACCTGCAGATAAAAATTAATTTAACATTTTTTATTAAATTTTTGTACAACTGTAAATAGAAGAAAAAATTAGGAACTTATTCTTAAGAACTTATTTGGATCAGTTAATCAGGACGGTGGAGGTGTTCTAGTGTGAGGGTGCATATCAGCATCAGGACTTGGTAGTTAGTAATTTTTTGATGAAATAATGAATCATGCTGTTCCTTTAAATATTTTAAAAACCAATTTTGAACTCTTAGCCAAAAATTTGGTTATTGGAAACAACTTCGTTTTTTATCAAGATAACGATAAGAAACATACGGTTTTCAACGTTTGCGTCTAGTGCCTCGAAAATTGTCCTAAAGTTTAGAAAAAAAACATCAATCTCCAGATTTTAACTTAATGTAACGTATTTAGAGATATCTGGAGGCTAGATTACGAAAATAGGGCTTTAAAACGAAAAGAGAGCTAGAAACAGTAAGATTCGAATTGTTCTTGAACACTTACTCAGAAATTACGTAAAAAAAAAGAAAGAAAAAGAATGAAATATATTCCTAGACGTTTAAAAGGGGTTATGAATACTGTATGATATTCTACTAATTAATAACTTAATCAAAAGTTAGATTATTCAATAATATATAGACATTTTATGAAGTGTACGAAGACTTTTGTGAGATAAAATTTCCGGCACTTTTTGGTTTTTGATTTTTAAAAAATTAAGTTTTAATATTTTTTAAAAACTTTTTATGTAGTTTTATTAAAAATTTATCATAGATCTTATAATTAAATACCTATTCCGAAACATTAATTCTAACCAATGGATTGGGGCCTATTTCGTTGAAAGTGGTAGGTGTACGAAGACTTTTGGGAGCCACTGTACATACGTACATGCAGACGTCACGAGAAAACTCGTTGTAACTAACTCTGGAATCGTGAAAATGGATATTTCGCGCGTCTATACGTTCTCAGGCACTTATCCACGTGTGGTAGAGTCGAAAAAAAAAAAACTCAACATTCATTCAAGGGTGAGCAAAATGGATATTTATGCCGATTTTTGAGTGAAATTTTTTTTGCAAAAACAATACTTCCTTTTATAAAAAAAAAAGGAAGTATTGTATTCACAAAAAAATTTTCACTCAGAAAACGGCCTTAATTTCCATTTTTCTCACCCCCGAATGAATGTTTAGTTTTTTTTTCGACCCGACCACACGTGGATATATGCCTAGAAACGTACAGACACCTAAAATATCCATTTTGACGATCCCCGAGTTCATTACAACGATTTTTCTCGTGACGTCCGTATGACGTATGTATGTGCGCATGTGTGTATGTGTCTCGCATAACTCAAAAACGGTATGTCTTAAAAAGTTGAAATTTGGTACGTAGATTCCTAGTGGGGTCTAGTTGTATACCTTCTCTTTTGGTTGCATTCGGATTGTCCTAAGGGGGTCTTTTGCCCCTTTTTTGGGAGGAAATCATTATTAATTTCGATGTAAACTCAAGTGATGTTCTAATTTGCCATTCTTTTGTCGCCAACTTGGCGACAAATTTGGCGACTTTTTTTTTAAATTTGACTTTAGTTTGTCCGCTGTTGGTGGTGTTTAGAGAGTAAACTATTGAATCACATTAAAATTACCAATAATGTGGAAATGACATTGAATTGGAGTAAAAGGAACTCATGTGATGCACACATCAGCTCGTTTGTAAAAGGAAGTATTGTATTCGCGAAAAAATTTTCACTCAAGAATCGACCTTAATTTCCATTTTGCTCACCCCCGAATGAATGTTGAGTTTTTTTTTTTTTTTTTTGGACCTGACCACACGTGTACATATACCTAAGAACGTATAGATGCACGAAATATCCATTTTGACGATTCCCGAGTTAATTACAACAAATTTTCTCTTGACGTCTGTATGTACGTATGTATGTGCGTATGTGTGTATGTCGCATAACTCAAGAACAGTTTGTCCTATAAAGTTGAAATTTGGTACGTAGACTCCTAGTGGGGTCTAGTTGTGCACCTCCCGTTTCGGTTGCACTCGGGTGTTTCTAAAGGGGTTTTTTCACCTTTTTGGGGGGAAACCATTGTTAATTTCGATGCAAACTCAAATGGTGTTATAATTTGGCGGACACTTGGCGATATATTGCCAGTCTTTTGGTCGCAAAGTTTTGTCGCCATTTTTTTAAAATCTGGTTTCAATTTGGCTACTGTCGGTGATATTTACAGAGTTAACTATTGAATCACATCAAAATTGCCAATAATGGGGAAATAACATTAAGTTGGTGTAAAAGGAAGTCATGTGATGCACACATCAGCTCGTTTGTTTTTATTTGCCATGTCTTCGCTGCACGGTTGTATTGCAGTGTGCAAATTGGTATTTGAATTTAAACTTCCAACTTTTTCACTTAATTGGTATTTTCAAAAATATCTTCTTTTTACTTCCTTCTACAGAAAAAAAAAGTATTGTATTCGCAAAAAAAATTTCAATCATAAATCAGCCTTAATTTCCATTTTTCTCACCCCCGAATGATTGTTGAGTTTTTTTTTTCGACCCGACCACATGTGGATATATGTCTAGGAACGTACAAACACCCGAAATATTCATTTTGACGACCCCCGAGTTAATTACAACGAATTTTCTGGTGACGTCCATATGTACGTGCGTATGTGTTAAGTGTGTATGTATCTCGCATAACTCAAAAACGGTATGTCCTAGAAACTTGAAATTTGGTACGTAGACTTCTAGTGGGGTCTAGTTGTGCACCTTCCCTTTTGGTTGCATTCAGATGTTCCTAAGGGTGTCTTTTGCCCCTTTTTTGGGGGAAATCATTGTTAATTTCGATGCAAACTCAAGTGGTGTTATAATTTGTCGGACACTTGGCGACATATCTCCAGTCTTTTGATCGAATTTGGCATTTCTTTTAAAATTTGGCTTTAATTTTACCACTGTTGGTGATATTTAGAGAGTAAAAAATTGAATCACTTCAAATTGCCAATAATGGGGAAATGATATTAAATTGGAGTAAAAAGAAGTCATGCGATGCACACATCAGCTCGTTTAAATTTATGAACACACGCTGTAATGTGTAGTAACAGCTTACATATGTAAGTACTTTTCTCCACATCACACCTTTGATTATAGTGCCTTGAGATTGTGTTATTTTTTCCATAAGAAATCATAAATAAAGTGACTTTTAAGGGGGGGGGGGCTCAAATTATTTTCCCCATGGTTCACAGTAAAAGTCAGATTTCCTTCTCTGTTAGTTTATGCTATGAAGTAAATACACTGCTCGACATTGAAAATGCAACACCAAGAAGGAGTGGTCAGAAATTTATGCAAATTTTAGAGTAGACGTACATTACTGAGTTATGTAAATGATGTGAAATGTGCAGCCCTCCGACACACGTGAAGTTACAGTTGACATTCACTTCGCAGAATAGGGGAGGTAAAATTTGTAACATTTACTACTTATCAGAGAAAGCAAACTGCAAGTTTCGTTTGCTCCTGGAAAACTTATCAATTGCGTATTCATCCAAATTCATGTCGTTGATTCTACCTCCGTGAATATTTAGCACAAACTTAGAAGACGCTCTTGATCCATGGTAGTTTTCAATAATGTTTTGATCCACCTGAGGATACTAAACGATCGCTCAACAGTGTATGTTGTTGGAGGAATCGTCGTATAGAGTTCTCTGAATCGAAGGCAAAAATTGAGTTTCTAAGAGAAGATAGATGAGTTTTATAGTCTGGCTAGAAAATAGCCCGTCAAGGTATGACGGCCGAAAATTGCTTCTTAATTTGAACGAAGCCATTGCCTGTTTGTTGACATTTTGATACTTGAAATTGTAACCCTAACTCCAGTGGATCAACCCTAAATTCCAGTAGGTAGCTTTCATTGTTGACCATTCTTTCGTTTCTTCATTCCCCTGAAATGACGCAGTCTTACCAGTAAAACTGTTAAGTTGCGTATCTGAGTTCAGCCTTGTCACAATAAAGCTTTTCCCAGCATGTTGAACATTACCAAAACATATTATCAAATTATCATGCCATGGCGCGAGTTTCATTGTTGAAACACATGAGTTACTCGATCATCGGCTATTATTTATATGAAGATTAGAGTCGTTGTTCTTCTGAACATCGTACCAGATTCTTGCTCTGCTTCAAGATTTTCAAATTCATTAAAATGAGACAGGTCTTTCATCGCTTTGAGGAATGCGCATTTTCAAGTAGTTTTCATCTTCTGTAATAATCAGAAGGGGAGGCGCAGGAATGTTAGATCGATGAATTTGCCGTGTGTATGTTCTAGGGCATTTCGATATCTATATTCAGGGGAATTGCGTAAATTCATTACAGCTATGAAAATTTCATTAAATTCTTCATTTGATTCCTTCCTGTACTTGCAAAACATTTCCAGAAGCTCATTCTTTATGTGTTGGTGCACGGAAAGTAATGCAAAGTCGACAGATTGTAATTTATTCACAATTGTTTCCAGGTAAGATATCTAGTTATAATTCTGAAAGCAATTTCAATGCAGATTAAAGCAGCTAGACAATTTAAAAATCTCATTTATTAGTGGCTGACTGAGGTTTGTTTTTATATATTTGTCGAAAAAAGTAGTATTAAAAGCAAGGAAGTACTAATATCTAAGTGGGGGGGGGCTCAAGCCTCCACTTGAACCCCCCCCCCCCTATGGGCGCCCATGTATTTTATCTAAGTTTGGATATGATGGGTGATTTATATGAATAGAGAAAAAAAATCGCCCATCTCATATTTAGCTCTGCCTATTCATTTATTTAAAGTGAAATATTTACTGAATAAAAAAAAAAATTTCTTCAAAATATCTTACCTCCTACACGGAAAAATAATCTTACTGCCCCTCGACTGTAGACGTCTGAGTTCACTCTCCATCTTTAAAAATTAATGCTCCTAAATATTTATAATTATCGTTCATATTATTATTACTATTTGTTATTTTTATCATTTACAATTATTACCACCTTTTTTAATGTTACAAATGATGAATTCCAGGAAAAAGGAGACGTGGCATTTAAATTTTAAAAGTTAATATTTGGCCACTTGCCATGCATCCGTTTCTTCCGAAAGATATAAATTCCTTAAATCCTAAAATTTATCCCAAATAACTCAATGACATCCAGAAAATCAAGGGTAAAATCAATGTTTCTCTTTGTATTTTTACAGCGCAGGCAATGCGGTTTTTGTTACATACTGTTATTTTATTAAACTTGTTTATCAGAATATAATAAGTATTATAGCTTTTATCCTTTAAATGTCTATTTAGACTTTCTGTTAAATAGTTTTTAAGAAAATAAATTTTTCAACCATGAAATAAGCCGATTATTAAGGTGATACTCCGAATGTCCTTCCGTTAAAAAAATACTGCAGCCCAATTACCACCAAGAACCTATTAGGTTCAGAAACTAATGTTTTTTTTATGCAAAGCAGAATTATGTCCCTTGTTAATGAAAAACAGTTACAATTTTAATAGGTATATAAATTATGTTTTTTAATGGTAATGGAAGGACAGAAACTTTGGTAACGGAAGAACAGAGAATACGGTAACGGAAGACATTAATCTATAATCTGATATTGGGTTGAAATTTTAGAATTCTATAGAAAATAATAGTTTAGTTTTAAGTTAGTAATCAAATTCAAAATATATATAAATAATATTTATTCAAAAATTATACGTAAAAGTCTTTTATCATAAAAGTTTTTAAAAAATGTCTCATGGTTTTATTTTTACCATTGTTTGCGATGAAAATAGTTAAAACTATGTTTAAAAATTGCAAAGTTTGTGAAAATCATTTTGATATGACATATTTAAATATCCACAACAAAGTTTAATATGTTTAAAATGGGAGTAATGGGACGCAGAAAATCAAAAAGTCTTTTAAAAGGGTACAAAGCTCTATTAAAGAATGCTTTGTACAATCTGTAAATTTCCAATGCACACTTACATCAAAAGACGAAACACAAACTCCTTAAAGAAAGAAAAGTAAACGCTAGAATAAAAATATGTGGTTGCACTAGTAAATTTGGCAGAAAGCTTGCAAAGCAATTAAGATGCAGAATGAAATCCAGGCTGCTCATTGGCATCACCGACAGATACAGATCACAATTTTTTTGCTTATGTTTTTCATTTAAATGAGGAAAGAATTGAATGTGCATATATAAGTGACAAAATGAGTCATGGAAGGGTGGCAGTTTTTGCATTTATTGATATTTGATCCGTAACTTTCTGGTTTCTGTTCCCCAATTGGAAAGCACGTCTTTTTTCGGCGATGAAGCTGCAAGTCAGTTCAAGTAGAAATATTTGTTTACAAACTAGACATTTATTCTGGAAGAATACAATATCAAGACTAGTACTCGGAGCTTTTTCTTTCTTTACTTTTTTTTATTTATTTATTTTTTTTTTAATTTTTTTGCGACGTCGCATGAAGAGGGTTGTTGATCGCATTGATGTAACGATTAAACGTATTGTCTTCTATAAAGGGGAGACCAGGGCTAGTATGCGAAAGGGTAAATGTGCGAATGTTAAATAATTTTCTCGTTTTTGGCTTGACAGCTCTGAGTGAGCTGACACGTAACCACGTTGATGCCTCGCTATTGTCAGTGGATTTTCAGTGATATCTGACAAACCAAACACGTTGTACGAGAGAAAGTTGTTTTTTCGCAGTGTTAAATATTTTTTTCATTCTCAGTTATTTTCTTATAAAACATATAATAGTAGAGTACTTTTCCAAAACTTATTAATATTGAATAGCCCATGCTTCTGCGCAACAAATAACGTCTTATTCGGATTAGTTTATGAAACCATTTTTAATCCAATGTAACTTGATTTCAGTACGGCGAGTTGAGGCTAGTAGGCGAACTTTTTTCGGGTTAAATGTGCGAATTTTCATATTTGCCGCAAGTTAATGTTTTAGAGTCAAAACATTAAACAATTGAAATTTAATTCCTATAAATTGTCAATTTAATGAAATAATTGCATTAGTTGCACTATTATTGAGCTCATCATTTCTTATAGACATGCTTATACAATTTCCAACATACGTGCTCTTCTTTCCGGAAATGAAAAAATATAAAAGGAAAAACAACAACGGGTAAACCGCACCAGATGTAATGCTGCATATATGGTGCATTCCATAGTGGGTAGATGACAGCTGAAATGTTTTCAGATTTCTTAAAGGATTTTGCTTAAAACACTAGATGTTCAAAGAAAAACGTCTCATTCTCTTACGAGACATTTACGACTCCAA
This sequence comes from Uloborus diversus, assembly GCF_026930045.1. Classification (NCBI taxonomy): domain Eukaryota; kingdom Metazoa; phylum Arthropoda; class Arachnida; order Araneae; family Uloboridae; genus Uloborus; species Uloborus diversus. The sequence goes on along the minus strand of NC_072732.1, from coordinate 184,236,244 downwards.
TGTCAAGGAAACTACTGTACTACTAAAAATAATAATAACACTAATCTCTTTTCCCACCACATTGTAGCCATAAGTTGCTGCCTCTTGATAAGAGTCTATACGGCCTATTGAAAAGTTATGTTCATTCCGCTTGTAAATCTTGGATGGTGAATAATCCAAAAAGTCAGCGACGATTTATGGCGTACCAAAGGTAGTAACAGTTGCTTTTCCACAAGAAGCAAGTCCCATAAATATTATGAATGGTTTAAAAAGAACTGAAGTGTTTCCCTGTAATTTAAACAGTTTCAGGACTGTGACTTCATGCCAAATTATATCACTGACCGGCTAGACTCCCAATCTCCCGGATCTATGAGTAAATCTATTTAACCCAGCAGCAACCATGTTGGAAGAAAGTAATAAAACTGGATGTACCTGTCCTAGAGGAGATTCAGTTGCTACTGCATTTAATAATTCAGATTTAGAGTTTCTTACTGAAGATAACGCTATGTATCAGCATAACCCACATACATCTCTGAGCATTAGTAATCCAGATCATATACGACCTTATCCTAAAGCTGGAGAGGGTCAGATCAAAAAAGAATGGAAACGAAAGAGGTCTACAGCAATAATACTTTTTAATACTCCAGTTAAAAAGGCTCTTCAGGAAGGAAGAATCTTACCAGAAAACATAGGCGGATTTAGGACTGAGTTCCTGGGGGGGGGGGGCAGGATTTTTTTTGAGCAACATTTTAAATCCCCCCCCCCCACGTTTTGGTCTGTTTTCCTCTGATGCATAAGGCCATGCTTTACTTTTTCTTTGTTTCGTTTTCATTAATGTGTTTTCATGCTGTCCTATTTGATTGTGTTCCGGTATCTATATATATAATTCTCTTACGTGCCGGCAAATGAAGGGGTGAATTTCTAAACCTCTGTTGGCAACACTTCGCCGATAAATCATGTAAACAAACTTCTACGTTGTTTTGAAATCTTGAATCACAGAATACTCAACGAACTTTTTTTTTTTTTTTGAGATGAGTTTGAGTCGGGCTGTGGCCCATTTCAACCTTAATCAGCAAAGAAAAGCTCAAAGAAGGCAGGAAACCGTTCTTGAATCCAATTTAAGACGAGCCATTTCCAGAGTTGTATTCTCTGATTCGCTGCCGATAATTTTTAGCGGCTGGGGAATTTTCAGTCAGCAGTTCCTTCAACAGATCAGGTGCGTCACACAATGCCGGTAACCGCACCTTTCCGTCATGGCAACATTTAGTATATTTATTTGCAGTATTACGCTCTTTCTGCCAATAAAGAGCACCACAAAATTCGCATTCTTCACACATTGCTCCACAATCATGTTCATCGGCAATGTTGTTTTGAACGCGTATGCGCTTTGAGCGTCGTCTATTCTCTGCTTCAGTACGACAGTTCAGTTCAAAATGAATAACCGAGAAAGAATTTACTTTATTCCTTTTATTCTCAGCTGAAAGGTTTCGCCAAATTTGTTTAGGGTTATAGTAGTTTTAGTATTGTGCAAGCAAAGTAGCCTTGGCGAGTTTTCGCGTTTTTAGTTAAACCAATTTTTGTTCGTGACGTGGCAAGGATTCAGAATAACAACAAGAAGGACAAACGTTTGAGAAAATATGTTTGGTGCTCTCTGAGCCTGTTTTTAGTCATGGCCAGCTCTATGTGGCATTATCAAGAACAAGATCTTTTGAAGCAGTGTCAGTTGTGGCTCCCAAACGGGACATTTTTAATTGTGTATATGAGGAAGTTTACTCAGATTAGAATATATAAGAGTGTAAATATGTAAATATATATAAGAGTGTAAATAATGTAAATACATCCCTCGGGGGAGCCTGTAACCCCTAGAGGGCGCGTCCCCAGGTGGCGGATAGGGGAATGCCTTCATTGGTTTTCCAATGGGTGGTAGAAGGGAAATAAAATACCTTCCGCGGACCAACAGGTAGAAGTGCAATCTCTCCAAAGCAATGACAGACACTTTTGTATCTATAATGGTAAAGTTGTGCACATTGCCAAGGCAGTCATCTTACATACAGCAAAGTTAAACTGTCGAAAATCTGGCTAAAGCAGACAAATTAACATTATGAACGTAATTTTCATATTGGTTAAATGGATGGTGACCTAAATGCAATTACCAACTTTAATTTTTACGGAAAATTTTAGCTAGGCTAATGTATTGGCATACAGCGAGCGAGCGAAGCGAGCATGGATCGCGAAGCGATCCACAGGGAACTGCGTAAGCAGTTCCGGGGGTTGGCGAGCGATAGCGAGCAGGGGGCGATAGCCCCCTAGTTTTACCGAATTTCCGGTATTTTCGGACGTATTTCCGGTATTTTTATGTCCGAAAATACCGGAATTATGTTTTTTTTTTTTTGTTATGCTTTTATCTCCCTACCTCCGCAATTTTTTAAAATTATATAATACTCATCAAATATACCTGCAAGAGCCTTAAGATGGACACTTATCCCGTAAGATGGACAAATATATGTCAAGATAATTTGTATAACACCAGCTCAAAAGTAACTTTGTAACCCATTAAAAATTTAATCACATGTACGCACAATATTTTGACTCAGAACTATTTAATACTATGGCAAAGATGCACTTTAGTAATAAGGGTCAAAGATTACCCCCCCCCCCCCGGTCTCGCTTTGAAACTTTCAGGTATTTTTTGATGAACTCACAATCACCCCTGATTATTGAACTGACCTGAAGAGAGGTTACTGGTATCAAGAGAGTGACGCAGGGCTCCCTTTTAAGTAGGACATAGAATATTCCCTAATGTGGGGGGTCCGGGGGTTTGTCCCCCGGAGGAAATTTTGTAAAATGGATATATAATTCTGCATTTCGAAGCCTTATAAGGGTTAATTGGATAGACAAAAATCTCTGGAAAAAAAAAGACAAATATATATATTTAAGTTTTATGATTTAAATGTGCGTAAGTTAATACTTTAAAAGAAATGCTATACAGATTTAGAAAATATGTAACATGAGAGTAGCATACTACTTATTAGAACAACTCATAATTTATACACTTGATAAGAAATAAAATTGAAGCACACTTTGCTTAGGAGTTTCAAAGACTTGTCTAATTATTTTCAAGGTTTGGTTGGTTAGATTGGGTGTTTTGGCACAAGAGCCCTAGTAGGTTATAATGCGCCAATTCTTTTCAAGGATTTTAGAACATTTAATAATTTAAGGCGCCTCATTTACACTTTCCAGTCTCTGAAATTGAGTTCTAGATTATACAATTGTACAGTATTATTCAAACTTTGTAAAAAAAAAAGAAGAAAAAAACAGCTACTTTAAGTTTAAAAGAAAAAAATAAACTATAGAATTCTCTCATTACAATAACCTTGTTTTTAATTATAAGCAGTGCAGAAAACGAAAAGGAATAGAGGTAGTGTATCATTTTTTCCGGGCTAAACAGATTAACAATATGCAGTAGAAGCAAGATAAAAGTAATCAGTACAAAAGACTTTCCAAAATACTGCATTTGGGATTAAATAAATAGCAAGATATGAAACATCTGAGTCACAAAAATTTATTTCAAGTAATATGTTAAAAACGTAAGCACCATGATTTTTACACTTTTGATGCAGGATGTAGCAAGGAGCTGAATTTGACATATTTTGGCATTCCTCCCCCTACCATTTGTTAGAAATTTTAAAATTTCAGGTTTGTAGCCACACGTTTTCCAAATATTCAAGGTTTTCAAGCACTTGAAAATAAAATTAGTTTTTTCAAGCACTTTTCATTTTTTAAGGAACAAATCATGCAATTTTTTTGCGAGTTACGGACCCACTTCAAAGCAGTAGCCCGAAGCTATGGCTTATTTATCTTATAGGCAAATCCGGCCCTATATGTAATTCACTCTTACCTGCAGATTTTTGTAATTTTTACGAAAATTCGTCAGTTTTTACGGTTAAAGGATTTTTACAATTTTACCAATCTGAACGTGTGAATTCCAGAAGGTTCTTCAAAATGTTTTGTCTGTAAGAACACAAAATATCTCGTTTTTGAAGCCACGCAAATTGAAAATAAACATTCTGAGAAAGAAAACAAATCATAATGAGTAGATCGTTCTGTTAGCGCAATGGGGGAGGGGGGTTCTCTTTGTTTTAGGTTCTAATTTAATACTTGTCAATTATTATAATAGTTGCAGCTGAATGCATAGCTTGTTTAGCCTATATTTTCATTTATATACTTGCCCAAATGGTTTTCAGTCCAAAATAGTGAATATAGGCATATATTTAGCACCCCAGTGACAGCTGTACTATTTGTATTTAATGTTCTTTTTTTTTTCTTTTCTCCCATCAGAAAAGGACATTCGCTATTCTCTTCATTTTCATTAAACTATCCAAAAAAGAAAAAAAATAATGATTTTTTTTGTTTTAAGATTTTGGAAAATGTGTTCTTACTATTTTAAGTCCTCCCAAAACTGGGGTGCATTGCCCCTCTATGCCCCCCCCCCTCAATAAATCCAAATAATAATCCAAATATAAAAATTCTCCCTTCTGAACAAGTCAAAAAAGAAAAAAAAAGATTTTTTTAAATTTTTTTGGAAGATGTGTTGTTACTATATAAAGTCCTCCCAAAACTGGGGGGGGCATTGCCCCCCTCTGACCCCCCATAAATCCGCCCATGCCAGAAAAACGTAAATCATCACAAAAAGTTTCCGAGACATACAACAAATCTCTAAATCCAAGAAAAAAGGAATCTAAACCCAAAAGAAACATAGAAAAGAAGAACGGAGGCAAATAAAATAGTTCATTTCCAATAATGTTTGCATTTTTCAGCATTTCCTTCTAAAATCAGTTAAACCTTTAATATGGTGTAACCTTCCTAATTTTAAAGCAATTACAAAACTAATTTCGCGTTTTTTCATTCATTGGTAAGTTTTAATTGCTTATTCAAAGCATCATTGCGGCTTTATGTGAAAATTTTTGTCTATTATGAGGGTTTTTCAATTCGCTAACTTACCCCATACGACTCGCCAACTTACCCCGTGACGGGGCAAGTGTGCGAACTCTGCGAAGGTTTATAAAAAAAATTATGTAAAAAATAGATAAAGCATAGTACCGTAAAAACAAAAACACGACTTTATCGCTGATACCACACAGATTATCCAAGTAAAAAAAAAGAATTTTTTTCTGCTTTATTTACAACCTTTACAAAAATAAAGTTTAAAAAGTTCGCCAATTAACTGCGGTCTCCCCTAATATCTTGAAGACACACACAGTACGCACTATTTGAAACCTGTCAACGAATCATGTTACTGAACATAGTGAGTACTCTTTGAAGTGAAAAAGTTTCACTTCAAAGAGAAGACTAATCGTTATGAATGATGTTAAAGATGAAGATACAGCTGAATCAAGTACACCAAATGATGAGACTATGCAAAACGATGCATTAATAGTTCAACAGTTTTTGTTAGTTGAATGGAAAGGAAAGAAATCAACTAAGAACTATGTTGGACAGGGATGTGTTGGACAGGGACCAAGATGATGAAGGAACAAAAATTTCTTGGTTGAGAAGGCATGATTTTGTGGGATTTATTTTTATGTTCCCTGAGAAAGAAAATGAATGTTTTATTGAATCTGTTCAAATTATTGAGAAATTAAAAAATCCGGAAATTGTAAAAAAATGGCTCATTTACTAGAGTTCAATGTAAATTTAAATTTCAGAATGTTTTAGTCGCTGAATAAATGATTACAATCATTTATTCAGCGACTGATAGATTTTGATAGATTGTAAATTGAAATCTATCAAATTTTATTACTTTGAACTTCTTGTCCTTCCGTTACCATTAACAAGTACGTAATTTCTATGCTTAAAATAATTATTTTTATAAACTAGGGGTCAAATCATAATGATTAAACACTCTTGTAAGTGCTTTAACTTTTTCAGAATTTTCCATTTTATAGTTTAGCTGAATTTTAGGGAAAAACATGATATAGAGAAAATCATATCGAAAAAATGTCCTTCCGTTACCGTTTTTTAAAGTTGAACTAAAGAAATGTACACACAAAAAACTCCTAGCTTTGGCTTTTTTAGCAACTTGTTACAGTGTGTATAAGAGTCCATACATCAATTAAAAAAAAAAAAAAAAAACGCATTTCTTTTGCTCACAGATATAATGCATTGATTTCGCTGTATAATTTGTCCTTCCGTCACCGCTGGAATTCACCACATAGTACTAACAACAATAATATTGCTGATGATGGTGATTTGCATTCAGATTCATTATTTTATTCATCACCATCAATAGTAATATTATTTTCATTACCGTTATTATTAGTTGATGGTCATATAGTAATAATAATAATGTATAGAAATAGTAATAACAGTGTTACTATCACTTCTGATTTATGATTATTATTTCGTCACTACCACTATCATTACTATTTTATTATTATTATTATTATTATTATTAATATTATTATTATTATTATTATTATTATTATTATTATTATTATTATTATTATTATTATTATTATTATTGTTATTATTATTATTATTATTATTGATATTAATAATAATAATAATATTATTATTATTATTATTATTATTATTATTATTATTATGTTACTATTATTTGAGTCAACACAGAGGGTATATATCTTTTTCTTTCCTTTTTTCTTTTTTTTGTTCATTGTATTTCCTATGAAATACAAACAGGAAACAACAGGGGAAAAATCGTATGTTTGCATTCTTCGATCCTTAATTCACTGCTAAACTTTGACTACTCGGTCAATGATTTTTGTTTACCTAGCTCGGCGGATATGTCCGTGGCCCCCTTTTCTCCATACCCATTGATCTCAAAGGTTATCAAACAGCAATTAACTAGTTAAGTACCTGGTGAAGAAGAATGAAAATGTTCCGTCGATAAAGAGAAAATGAGAACTTTTCCGTTGCCAAGATGCACTTTTCGTCGCCAAGCGGGATCGGATCCGGAAACTGGGGTACTCGGAGCGCATTCTCGTTCCTTCTATGGAATGTCTTCGCGTGTTGTTCTTCTTCCTCCAAGCGAGAAGATCTCAATCGGATTCCCTCTGATTCGGTAAGTCTCGTTTTTGTTGTTCTGGTTTCGTCATGGGGTGCCAAATTTACATTCGTCCACCAAAGTACTCTTGGGGAAATTGCCTCAAACCACCTTGCAGCTTGTGATGAGATATCTCTTGTATCTTTTGAACGATCAAACCACATGGTGATCGTAAAATAAAAATTGTCTCCTTAGGGGTTGTTCATAAATGATCTCACACTATTTTTGGTCATATTTTATAACTCCCCCCCCCCGTCGAAAAGTGCCATTATAAATTTAATAAAAGTGCTTCTATTATTAAATGCAATATTTCTATTAAATATTGCATTTAATAATAGAAGCACGAGAGACTTCAACACTTTAAATCAGCATTCAAATGTAGCTTCCAAACAGTAACTTAAGAGTTATTGGATTACACAATGAACTATGTAGTGTTATCAACTTATATCTATAAATTTAAATAACAAAATTAAAAAAAAAAAGATACGAAGCACTTTTCATAACGCACTCAAAAGAGCAAAATAACTTTTCTGTGTCAGAAAGGACAATATTTAAGTATTCCTGTAGTTTTCAGTTATTCCAAGAAACTCCACAGAGGAAGAAAAGTGCGGGTCAAGTCAGGTAGAGAATATCTTATCATTATCTAACTTTCTGTCATAAATTTGAGTGTTCAAACATGCATATTTTTCTGGGAAAGTTTGGTTTGAAATGACTTGAGCCACACTTTTCCTCGTTTGTGGAGTCATTTTCTTAGAACAACTGAAAACTACAGGAACATTTTAATATTGTCCTTTCTAACCCAGAAAAGTCATTTTGCTTTTTTAAGTGCTTTATGAAAAGTGCTTAGTATTTTTTTTTTAATTCTGTTATTTTATTCCTTTTAGTGTAAATGTGTTTCAGAAATAGAATAATGTTACCATCACGAAATTTCACCTCATTTTTTCACATAAATGCTTCATACTAAAAGGAAAAGAAACTATATGCGTGTATAAAACTTTAAGCATCTGGTACTAAAGCTCTGGTACTACTTAAGCATCTGGTTGTTCTCCTATAGAACTTATTTGATAGCTAATTTAATAAGAACCATTTAAATATTAAAAGTTTGCTAAATTAATTCATATTTCATAACATACAATTCACTCGTGATGAAAATCCTAATAGGTGTCTTTACTCAGCCCCGTTTTCAATTATTGGCATAGATGAGGATAAAAATCTTAAGAAAGCAATGATAGTGCATACATTTTATGCTTGTTCCAGAAAACCCTTGATTCAAAATTTATAATATGATTACCATTAATATTGTTGTTGTAAGGCAACAAAATTGGTAACAATGGATTTTATATTTAAACATTTAATGGGGAAATTACATGCAATTTGCTGTTTTCTATCCTAACCGAAATAATAATTTTATTTCAGAATTGAATTTTTTAGCGTTTAAGTTGTACCTTAAGATTAAGCAAATCATTTAGTGGAATCCCGAAGTCTCTAAGTAGCCTAGTTGCTGATATATAAGGAAAAACAGGCCTCAGATTTTTACGTGACAATCAAGCCAAGTATAATAAAAGTGCTAAAAAAAGTTTAGTCAAAGAAATTGTGTCTGGTGACTATCCCACGTCGAATCACTCGGAGCTTTTTTTACCTAAATTTCTAATTAGCATTTTTTGTTATTTATTTTTTTAGCTAAAATTTCATTTTGATTGCCTAAAAAGAGGATGAAAATTTCTCACATTCCTTAACATTCTATGTTATTCGAACAAACTTTCCTTTTTTTCTACACAAGATGAAGTTTGTTTCAATTTCTCAGTTAATTAGATTAGGCCATATAAATGTCTCTAGTTTAACGAAAATCCTTGGCTAAAATCATTTCAAGCATGGAACTACAGAGCAAATTTTACTGGAGATGATAAATTTAAAAACTGTTTTAAGCTCAAAAAGCTGCCGTTTTGCTATGTTCAGGAGCTCCTTAGCAACTACAGCTGTGAAACCTGTTACAAGTTAGTTTGCATCCTGGAGGAGAAGTGCTCTTCAGAACGTTCTATTCACTTTTTTTTTTGTTTTGTAATAAATTTGTTAAGTTCTTTTTTTCTTCAAGTGGGAGGGACATTTTCAGGTTCAAATTATTAGGAGCTCCTTAATTAAATTCTATTTCCTTCGGGAGAGGGAACTCGATTTTCATTTTGTTCAAACCGTAACGGGTATTTTAATCTGTTTCTTTATAATAGACGATTTAAATCTTAGTTTACCAAATAAGATTTTGAAGCTATGTTCGATGAATAGTGAGCGTCAAGGAGCACAGGAGGCGAAGCTCCCAAGTGTTTATAAATAAATTGTGGCATCTACATCTTCCTTTCGTGTCAAATATACTAAAAATTAGGAAATGGAAGAAAGATTAATCCACATGGTTCAAAGTAACCCCATACAATTGTAATGTTCATTTTGCAGTCTTTTTTAGAAGACACTTGCGCTGCTTGCTGGAAGATGAATGTGTAGTAATAATTGCTCTTATTAATGGGGTTATTTCCTTCAGTCAAAAGTACTACTTTTAGTCACTGATATTGATAGAGTAAGCAGAATTAAAAAAATTAATTTGAATTTTTGGCATCTTGAATTCAAATTATGTTTTTCGCAATCACGAGCGTGTGTGTTTGTGTAGGCGCAAGTGTGTGGGTGCGTAAGTGTATGTATGCATGTGTGTGAGTGAGTGTTGTGTACGTGCGTGTGCGTGTAGGTGTTCGCGTGTGTGTGTGTGTGTGTGTAGGCGTTCGTGTGTGTGTGTGTAGGCGTTCGTGTGTGTGTGTGTGTGTGTGTAGGCGTTCGTGTGTGTGGGACATGGACGCCACCGCCCAGCAAAAGTGGATTTCGGGGGACAGTGCTCAGGACCAGCCGCGCCGCCGTCGGTGGACGGTGGTGCTGCAGGCCTGGTCCAAGCTGAAAAAGGAACCACAACGCCAAAGACAGTCAAATGAATGCAATAAGCAATCGTCATTGCTCAAAAAAAAATATTAAAAAATTAATTTGAATTTTGACGTCTTGAATTCAAATTACGTTTTTCGCAATCACGAGTGCGTGTATATAGGCGTGTGTGGAGGGTACGTGTGTTTGTGTGTGGGAGTATGTGTGTTTGTGTGTGGGGGTATGTGTGTTTGTGTGTAGTGCGTATGTTTTTGTGTGTGTAGGCATGTGTGTTTGTGTCTATGTGCTGGCATAAGTGTGTGGGTAGTTGTGTGTAGGAATGTGTGTGTGGGGGAGTATGTGTTTGTGTGTGTAGGCATATGTGTTTGTGTCTGTGTGCAGGTATGAATGTGTGGGTAGTTGTGTGTATGTGTTTGTGTGTGTGTGTTTGTGTGTGTGTATGTGTGCGTGTGTGTGTGTAGTTGTGTATGTATGCGCGTGTGTGAAGGACATGGGTGCAACCTGGAGACGGCTTTCGCTATAGGAGCAGCATCGTGAGGACCCGGTTGACGGTGATGCTCCAGAGGGTGGCGGTGGGAAAATAATATGATAGGACATCAAAACAGTCAAGTGAGAACAATAAGCAATCGTGATTGCTCAAAAAAAAAAAAAAAAAAAAAAAACACGGAGCGAGAAAAACTTTTATTTTTCCAACGCGTATTTTTTTAATTAAGTTTTTAAAATGTCCGATTTTGAAAATAAGGCGTGGTCTTTATGACGTCACAAATGATGTACTTTGGCGCATATGTCTTCCGTGTTTCTACGTTACGATAACCAAAAAGCGAATTAAATATTGCACTCTACGCTTCCTATCAACCATATCGTTGCCAGTACGCGTGAGTGAATAAGCAAATTAAGTACTGTGCGCTCTGTGAATGGCATCGGTGAATGGCATTTCATCATTTGTGATGTCATCGGCAGAAGCGTAAACAATGAAAGCGTACCGATTAAAATAATTTAAAAAAAATCTGTGTCCCACTTCCCCCAATTAACTCTAATTTGAATTCCGAAACTTTGAATTCAAATTATGTTTTTCGCAATCACGAGTTGCGACAAGACCCTACTGATAAGAGTTATTGTTCCTAGAAATGGCTCCCCCCCCAAGCATGTCCCTCCTCCTGGGTGGTTACGTGTGTATAGTTGTGTGTGTAGGCTTACGTGTGTGCACGTAGGCGTGTGTGTAAAGGCGTGCGCGCGTAGGGGAGTGTGTATGAGCATGCGTGCGTAGGACATCAGCAAAAGTGGATTCCGGGGGACAGTGCTCAGGACCAGCCGTGCCGTCGCCGGTGGACGGTGGTGCTGCTGGTCCAAGCTGAAAAAGGAACCACAACGTCAAGGACTGTGAAATGAGAACAATAAGCAATCGTGATTGCGCAAAAAATATTGAACATAGTCAAATTATTTAAAAAATGTTCAGATCCTGTTTATAAGCAGGCTCTTTCAGAAAAAATACTTTTAAAATTTCGGGAACGACCCCATTCATTTACTTCAGTTTCTTTTGCTTTAAACTGCTCACGCGAAAGGTTGCAAATCTTTGTTGAGAATTTAGAACCAAAGTACTACGATTGGTCTCCTAAAAACCGGATTAAATGGAAATTTCGTATAAATAAAATAAGCATTCAGTAATGGTAACATTTTTTGGTTTGTAATGTTCTTTCCGTTTCCGTGTTTTCTCATATTATCAAGAAAAAAAAATAATATTTGTGCATTTTATATGTGTTTTAGCCCGCGAGACTCACCTAAATATGAAGTGCGGCCCTCGGGTTAGAGGATTTGGGCACCACTGTTCTTAGTTATGATTCATTTGAATCTGGGATTTGAAATTTGTGGTTATTAGTTCGTATTTCTCTTAATCAAACTTTGACAAAATGTTTTTTTTTAAATAAATTATTTTCATGACCTTTTCATGCGAAAATAAATAGTAGCCATCAGTAGTTGACACTTGAGCCAATCCGCGGTTATATGTGTGACATTTTTACACGTCTTCAGTAGCTCATTATTTATTAAAAAATCCTATTTAAGATTTGATTTTAAAAAAAAGATTGATAAATTTCACATCCAAAATTTTAACTTTTTATTAGTTTGAGATTTTAAGTGAAAGTTGTAGAAAAATCTAAAAAAAAATGTGAGGTTACGAGAGTGATAAAAAAAAAAAAAAAGACAGAGAAACAATGCATCTTTTCTGTGCACTTATGATTCTTCTGGATTTTTAAAACAATTTCCTAATGATTCAAGCATAATCTTTTTTGATTAAAAGTGGCGGCCCTGGGTCCAAGACTCCTCATAACACTTACAGCCTTAAAATTTTGTACAAAATTACTTCAAGTCTCGGGGGTGTGCACCTGGGGTTTTTCATTTCAAGTTTCGAATTCGTTTTTTTTAATTAACTTTTTAAGCTAAAATTTCATGTAAATTGCCTATTAAAAGGATAAAAGATTTCCTACACCCTTTAATGTCGTTTGAAAGATATTTTCTCTTGGATCAAAACGCTTGTTCCATTTTTTTTTTAAATTAATTAGAAGAGCAGATATAAGGGCTCCTGCTTTAGCGAAAAGTCCTAGACTCAACTCAATTTAAGCCAGGAGCTATAGAGCAAAATATGTTACTAGAGACCATGAATTTCAAAGCGACCTTTAGTACCTATTCGGAACTCCAGCGCTCGAATACGCTACCCTGCGGTGATTTACAAAACTGCAAATGAAACTAAAACATTGCCACGTTGCGTTCCACGTGTGTCTGTTGACGTAAACACAGGCAGTTTGTTCTGAGTATTTATTAACGCAATCGATGTGTCTTAGTTTGCTTTCAGCTACAGAAATTAATTCGTCCCTTAGTAGTAATCTCGAGCTTCTCAAAATAATGTTAGTTTTCATTATTTCCTTAATAATTGGTGAAAGCGAAAATTCTGGATTAACAAACTTGGATAACGTTATTCGCAACTCCAACGAACTATAGGGGGCACTGAAGTCACTGTCTAATGGCGGACTTAAAAACTAAAACAAACGCACATGGTAACGAAGAAAATGCTAAAAGTGTTGTGATTTTTGTTCGTACGTATGATTTTTTCGCTTTATTCTTTTTAAATTAATTTTCAAAGTCTTGTGGATATTCTGGCCCACGTAGAAAGAAATGAGAATTCAAGAAGCATTACTAAACGTCAAAGATTAATGCAAACTACGTAGTTCGTAGTTCTAAGCAGCTATTTCCACGATGTTGAATTCGATATTTATCAATTCTTGATAAAACTAAATAATAATTGTGACCTGACAAGAATAACAATTAATGCTAGAAAATTCAATATGACATTACAAATTGTTATCGAAAGAAGATACTTTTTTGCCTTGCTTGGCTAGCGATTATTGTTTTCCATTTGTCATCGAGTTATTTCTCTCGAATTCTCGAATCGGTTAATTTAAAAATTTTCTGTTTCGATTTTTCTAATTTCTGAGTTACAATTTAATTGTGTCATGTTATGCAAATCATCAACAAAATTCTCACGGATATATGGTGGTAGTTTTCTTTTCAGTTGATTGACCATTATTTCTTTTCACTTATCGAATTCTGTAATCTTACTACCATTTTATTCCACTCATGATAAAATTAAAAATGGTTTAACTAAAAACGAGAAATCTCGCCAAGGCTACTTTGCTCGCACTATACTAAAACTATAACCCTAAACAAATTTGGCGAAACCTTTCAGCTGAGAATAAAAGGAATGAAGTAAATTCTTTCTCGGTTATTCATTTTGTTCTACGATAATATATTCAAGAAAATATTTTGCATACTGTACATTCCAACTAAATGCTGATGTAAAATATGGTAAGTTTAATTAATTTAAGATTAAAAAAAAAACCCCATATTCTTACAAATTCATACAAAACAATAAAATTTTTTACCTTGTATAACGTTATCCAACTTTGGTAATCCAGAATTTTCGCTTTCACCAATTATTAAGGAAATAATGAAAACTAACATTATTTTGAGAAGCTCGAGAATACTACTAAGGGACGAATTAATTTCTGTAGCTGAAAGCAAACTAAGACACATCGATTGCGTTAATAAATACTCAGAACAAACTGCCTGTGTTTACGTCAACAGACACACGTGGAAAGAAACGTGACAATGTTTCAGTTTCATTTGCAGTTTTGTAAATCACCGCAAGGTAGCGTATTGGAGCGCTGGAGTTCCGAATACAAGGTAAAAAATTTTATTGTTTTCTATGAATTTGTAAGAATATGGGGGGTTTTTTTAATCTTAAATTAATTAAACTTACCATATTTTACAGCAGCATTTAGTTGGAATGGACAGTATGCAAAATATTTTCTTGAATATATTATCGTAGAACAAAATGAATAACCGAGAAAGAATTTACTTTATTCCTTTTATTCTCAGCTGAAAGGTTTCGTCAAATTTGTTTAGTGTTATAGTTTTAGTATTGTGCATAGACTAATAATAAGAGTAGACCGAGCTATGGCAACCCTTTTGCTGCTCATAAACCAAACCATGTGACTGGTGGATATCCTAGCAACAGCGGGCGTTGATCGTAGCAGACGATCAACGCCCGCGAGAAATAAAATAAATAGATTTGATGGAACACACGGAAGAATGATATTTTATGGAGTCCGATTTGTAAATTTGTTATTCTAAGTTGTAAATATTTTATTAATATAGTGAGTTTTTCGTTTAGATCGTATTGTGCATTTTCTTTAGTCAATTTAAATAACTCTATAAGCAATTAAAGATGCAAGTGCCCAAAAAGAATCGGCAAACGGTAAGATTTTTACCTAAAATTTCAATTCAAGATACCGATTAGTACATTTTTGCGTTAGCGCAAAACGTTTACGCCATTACGTTCACGCCAACGCTGACGTAGCAGTTCCAAATGAAATAAAAGTTACTGAAAACTGTGATCAAAAACTAATGCCAAAATAATGCACAACTAAAAGAAAAACAGTTCAATCTTTGCACCTGGAAAAAAATTATAATGAAAATACATTACGTCTTAAAATACATGTCGAGTGCCAAACTATAGATAATGTTGCCATCTAGCAACCATGCCGCCAAAGTTTTCGCCAACCCTTCCACCAGTCACATGATGTATCCATGAACCAATTTTTTCATCAGCAAGTCTTCAAAAGCTCGGTCTACTCTTATTATTAGTCTATGGTATTGTGCGAGCAAAGTAGCCTTGGCGAGATTTCGCGTTTTTAGTTAAACCATTTTTAATTTTTATCATGAGTGGAATAAAATGGTAGTAAGATTACAGAATTCGATAAGTGAAAAGAAATAATGGTCAATCAACTGAAAAGAAAACTACCACCATATATCCGTGAGAATTTTGTTGATGATTTGCATAACATGACACAATTAAATCGTAACTCAGAAATTAGAAAAATCGAAACAGAAAATTTTTAAATTAACCGATTCGGGAATTCGAGAGAAATAACTCAGCTACAAATGGAAAACAATAAGCGCTAGCCAAAGCAAAGCAAAGAAGTATCATCTTTTGGTAATAATTTGTAATGTCATATTAAATTTTCTAGCATTAATTGTTATTCTTGTCAGGCCACAATTATTATTTAGTTTTATCAAGAATTGATAAATATCGAATTCAACATCGTGAAAATGGCTGCTTAGAACTATGAACTACGTACTTTGCATTAATGTTTGACGTTTAGTAATGTTTCTTGAATTCTCATTTCTTTCTACGTGGGTCAAAATATCCACAAGACTTTGAAAATTAATTTAAAAAGAATAAAGCGAAAAATATCATACATACGAACAAAAATCACAACACTTTTAGCATTTTCTTCGTTACCATGTGCGTTTGTTTTAGTTTTTAAGTCCGCCATTAGACAGTGACTTCAGTGCCCCCTATAGTTCGTTGGAGTTGCGAATAGCTGTGCAAGTTGGTACAAGTTAGTTTGGAAATCGGGAAAAGAGTGATCTTCAAAGCCCCCCGTTTTTTAGCCTACTTTCCCAGTAAAAGTCAGAAAAAGAAGAAAAAAGCATGAAAGAAGGCTTATTGCATCTTAAAAATATCCCGAAAAACAAAAAACAAAAAAAAAAAAAAAAAAAAAGAAAATCAAAAATAAGTAAAATAATTAAATAAATATTGAAAAATTAAAAATTGGAAAGTAGGGTATTGAGATGGGGGAAAATGTCTGTCGGTCTTTCTGCCGGTCTGCCCCCCCCCCCCCAAATAACTTTTGAATGAATAGTCCGATTCGAACAAACTTTTTTTTTGTTTGAAAGATCTCAGCGAGTACACTTCATTCCCATAATTCACTTTTTGATTTGAACTATTTTTTGTTCAATTTTGAACAGTTCAAGAAAACTTAACATTAGCGCCACCTACGGAGAAATTCAAGGCAATTCCGAACTGTGAGGCGAATTTGCTTCAAACAAACTTTGTAGGAATAAACTTTCGATGAAAAACTTGTATTCGGAACTCCAGCGCTCGAATACGCTACCTTGCGGTGATTTATAAAACTGCGTCTGCACCTAAAACATTGCCACGTTGCGCATCACGTGTGTCTGTTGACGTAAACACAGGCAGTTTGTTCTGAGTATTTATTAACGCAATCGATGTGTCTTAGTTTGCTTTCAGCTACAGAAATTAATTCGTCCCTTAGTAGTATTCTCGATCTTCTCAAAATAATGTTAGTTTTTCTTATTTCTTTCAAAAAAGTATTAAATGGTGGGAGCGTAAACAGGAAAACTCTGGATTAACAAAATTGGATAACGTTATACCAGGTAAAATTTTTTTATTGTTTTGTATGAATTTGTAAGAATATGAGTTTTTTTTAATCTTAAATTAATTTAACTAATCATATTTTACAGCAGCATTTAGTTGGAATGGACAGTATGCAAAATATTTTCTTGAATATATTATCGTAGAACAAAATGAATAACCGAGAAAGAATTTACTTTATTCCTTTTATTCTCAGCTGAAAGGTTTCGCCAAATTTGTTTAGGGTTATAGTAGTTTTAGTATTGTGCGAGCAAAGTAGCCTTGGCGAGTTTTCGCGTTTTTAGTTAAACCATTTTTAATTTTTATCATGAGTGGAATAAAATGATATTAAGATTACAGAATTCGATAAGTAAAAAGAAATAATGGTCAATCAACTGAAAAGAAAACTACCACCATATATAAACTGTGAGTACACATTTTATTTATTTTGTTCTGAGTGAATTTGAATAAATATCAGTTTTTCAATTCGATGAAAAAAAAACGAACTTAACAACATTGACTGGACACTTTTCTTTAACGTAATTCCACATAAATGATTTAAATAAAATTTGTTACTACAGTATCCTACTGAAATAGACAGTATGCAAATAAATTTTCTTGAAAATATTTATCGCAGAACAGATTGAAAAATCCAGAAAGAACGTTAAGAATTTGAACAATAAAAAATAAAAGTTCGCCAAAAATCTGTTTATAGTGTTATGGTTTTAAAATTATGTGAAAGAATAATGTATCTTGACAAGATTTCGCATATCAGGTAAATTATTTCCATGACGAATGAATTAAATGCATGATTTCTTTGGATATCCAATCATATAGTCATAGAAATAAATTATCTAGTGTTAAACGTTACTCTTGACAGTCTGCCACGTATGTGCACTATGTGACAAAAATGTCAACAAATGCTGGAAATGTCACGAAACTGAACTTAATATGTACTAATGTATAGAAAAAACGGTACAAAATGAAAATGCCGTTCGAAGCGAACCAAAAATTTATGAATTCCGAATTCAACATCGTGAAAATGGCTGCTTCAGAACAACTTACTGTGTGTTCTACATTAATTGTTTACTTTCGTAATACTTTTTGGTTTCTAATCTCTTTCTATATGGGTCAGAATATCCACAAGACTTTGAAAAATCTTTTCAAACGAATAAAGCGAAAAAATCATACATACGAACAAAAATCACAACACTTTTAGCATTTTCTTCGCTACCACATGCGTTTGTTTTAGTTTTCAATTCCGCCATTAAACAGTGACTGCAGTGCCCCCTATAGTTCGTTGGAGTTGCGAATATAAAATATCTTTTTGATTTGAACAATTTTCCGTTCAATTTTGAACAGTTCAAACTCCTTAACATTAGCGCCTACGGGGAAACTGAAAGTCAATGTAGATTCTGTACTTGAAGGCGGATTTACTTCAAACAAATTTTGTTGGAAACAGCTCTTGACGCCAAACTCCAGACTCCGACTCCGAGAATTTAGGGGCACCTGACTCCGACTCGACTCCTGTGCTCGATAATTAATCGGACTCCGACTCCCCGACTTCGACTCTGATACTTCGTAGCTTTGGCAAAAATTTGTACACGGAGGACAGATGACTAACTCTGATTTTTATATATTCGACTCCGACTCCTTTATCCCAAAATGAGATTGACTCCGACTCCGACTCTGCAGCTATGGTTTTAACTGTGAAATAATTATTGTTGATATGACTTATTTTTATTTTCACGCTAAAGTTTTAATTTAGGCATTCTGTTTTCGGCGAATAAACTCGAAGTCATTCATGTTTCTACATAAAGATATACGCAGACGATTTTTTTTTTTTTTTTGATAATGAAAATTCTTTTTTTAAGTTGACATTTTATTGTTATTTATTTTGGTAAGTGCATTAATTCATTTAAAAAGTTATTTTTGGCAGCAGGGGGAAAAGAAACGATTTTTTTTTGATATGATGTATTTATTTTAATGAGTTTATTAATTTTAATTATTATTCATTCGTTTTGAAAGCTGTTAAAAAAAATTTTTTTAATGGAAAAAAGTGTATTAACTGCTTTGTTTAAAAGGTGCTGCTTTTTTTTATTAAGATGAGTGAGGAATATTTTATTCCTAGAAATCAGCTTAAAATATTTAAAAAATATTTTTGAAACAATTTGTGATTTTAGCTATTTTTGAGAATATTGATCAGGTACTAAAAAGTAGTATGGGTATATGGGAAAGTAGGCTCGTTAAGTTCTAGACAGAACTTCTTGTTTAATATCCCGGTTATGCATATTTCTATCAAGTTCCTTTTGTCTTCGGATGGGAGTGGATTTGGGTTTTAAATATTAGCTCTTTACTTATATTTTATTTTCTACGGGAGGGAGAGGAGGAATTTCATTTTGTTCGAAACGGAACTCGTAATACGTTATTTAATCTGATTATTTTTAAGAGACGATTTAAATCTTTCAATCTTTCAGAATCATATAAGACTGCGAAGCAATCTTCGGGGGTTGGTGAGCGTAAACGAGCAGGGGGAGGAGCCCCTAGCTTTATATTTAAAAAATATAAGCATATTTGTTGAAAACTTGAAGCTTGGAAATTTTTAATTGAGATTACGGGTGTGACATGTGCAACATTTTCAATCGATATAGATGCTTAAAAAAAGTGCACGGCTGTTTTAGTGCATACTTTTAATATTTTTTCTGTAATTACGAAACTTTCAGCAGAAAGGTTTTCCAATAAGTTCATTTGAGTATGATATGAGCCGCTCAGAAGCCAATGCGGTTAAGTCCAAATCACAAAATTTGAGAAAATTAATGTTTTTTGATACATTAGTTTTTAAAATTCTTGGTGTATTAATTTAATTAGAAAAGTGTATAAAAATCTTTTTTCGAAATGAAAACTCTGCAAAAAAACAAGATATGTTCAGGATGTGTAAATAAAAACGTAAGTATTTATTGAAATAATGACAGCATCTTAAAAATTTTAGGACTTATACCTTTTGGCAGATGAAAAATATAAGAAATTTATGTAAAAATAATAAAATAACATTTATTGTCAAAAGTTTTATGTTTATTCATCATAACAAACACCATCTTCTTGCGAGTTATTTAAATGTAAATCTTGATCTCCATATGTTGTCCTTAATGTCCTGTAAAAGTTGTGTTTAATTGGAGGTGTATACTTTAATAAACATATGATGTCTTTTTTTGTTTCTCTTGAAATTGTTCTGAATATAGGTTGAGTTATATTTTTTAAATTCACTGGCCACCTATTTTTTCTTTTTTTTATATCAATTACATGAAAGGTATCATCCTCGTCAAAATTATGTTTGAACTTAATGCTGCTTATGTTTGACCTTTCCAATTTTATGCATCTCATACTAAGCCAATTAATTGACTGTTAGTCCACTTGTTGATTTTTTTCTGTTGGTAACAGCTTCTTCCAATGGTTTTGTGGAAAGAAATGCTTATGGATTCTGTCCTGAACATGAATCTGAATACATTATAATTTTTTGAAAATCCTTTGCGTACAGTTTAATGTGTTCAGTTAAACACGATGACACTTCTTATGAACCCCGCGATGCTTGGGTTATAGGCCAAACATACATGTAGCCCTCGTTAGTCTTTAAATCATGGCAACCAAGTTTGTATATAAATAAGTTTCTCTTGTAATAAGCCACTGATGTGGATAGTTTCGGAAATGGTAATGCTTTTTCTAAATCAAAACTAAACACGTATATTTCGTCTGAAGCTCTTAGTCGATCATTAGCCATACTATTCTATTACGGGCAATTTCTGCATTTCGCAAGTGTTTGTATGTTTAACTTCAGCTGCATTTTTTTCTTCATCTATTGTAGATTGTTTTTTGTTACCAAATAATCAGATTTTGCACAAGTATCTTTTGAAGGTTGCTTAAATTGTAAGTTAACTTTTGTTGAAAATAAATGGTAATAAAACTTTTCCTTTACTGGTACAATTTGCTCTTCATTACATTGTTCGACATACAGGATATATACATTTTTGCAATAGAAAGATCTGAATTCAAGTATCTGCCACTGGATTATGACTTCTTGTACAATGAATTTCTTGTTTTTCAGTGTTGCCAAAAAATATCGAAGGAAGAAGAATAATTTAATTTTTATTTCAAAGTTTATGTAAAAAAATATTGATAAAAGGTGGACTTATTCACAATGGCTTCTGAAATTATTATACAATATGTTCAGAAGCTATTAAAAAAAGTGCTGTATAACCATGAAAAAAATAACCAACGAGTAAATCCTTTAATAACTAAAAAGATTGATATTTATTTCGTCAAAATTTCCAAAAATCAGAAAATATCCAAAAATGGACTTAACCGCATTGGCTTCTGAGCGGCTCATATGTCCTCTCAATGACTAAAAAATTCCCTATTACTGACTATTTTCAACCTAAATGCTTGGATTCGCAAATAAATGTGTAAAAATGACCTAAAATGAAATGCATCACTATGTTTTTTCGTAAAATATAGATCTTTTACCTTTTAAGAGTCATCTTTACTAATTTTAGTTTTTTCTATTTGATTTTCGCTTTCCCGTATTTTACTTTCTTTTCAAAAACGCAGTTCCTTGAGAAACGTAAAATCGGGGTTTCAATGTATAGCAAAAACTTCAACATAAATTAAAAATTACATTATATTTGAGTCAAACTTAACCTGCCAACATTGTGAGGGCTACGCATATCCTAATTGGTGGCATTACGACGCTGTCAGGTTGCATTTGCTCCAACTAGTGTGCAAAATTTAGAGAATTTTCAGATGTGGTCAGTTGTCTCCAGAACTGCAGGATCGATTTTAATGATGTTTAGTATGTGCCTGCATTGATACGATACAAAAGAAATAGACATCCAACATTTAAAATACACTAGTTTGATCATGAACAGATTTGTAAATTTCCAGTCTACAATAGATTTCCATAGTCTAAAAGTAAATGCAGCATCTTCCAAAATTGAAATACTTTGCAAGCTGCTTCCCCGGTCTTTATAAAAATGGAAATAGTCTTTCATTATTTGTAAGCTCTTTAATGCAAAATTGAAAAAAGAGACGGGCTATGCTTCCACTTCTTGTTCATCTTCATTGTCGGACGAAATATCCATAAGCTCAGCTATGGATTGAGCAGTAGCATTATTTCTGTTTTCATAATTTAACTTTCAACAGCGTGGCTTAAAAAAGCACAAATGGAAACTTATTACTCAATTTAGAATACTTTTTTTTACTGCTCACGGAAAACGCAAAATGCGGGAAATTCATAAATAACAAACTTTTCGTCCGGGTTAAAGTAACATTGCTAGTTTGCGGAAAATCTGGGACCTGATGAAAAAACGTGAAATGTGGGGAAAACGTAGTTTCGAGGCACGTAAAACCGGGGTTCACTGTATTTGTATTTATGCTTGTATTATTTACATCAGATTAAATTCTCACCAGGGTAGGTACGGTGGTAATTGGAGGTGTTTAAATAAATAAATAACTGGGACATGGTATAGTGTGGCTCTGATAAGTTAAGCTATTACCTTGACAGCGCTGACATCTGTTTAGAGAGTTCGGTAGGAAAAGGAAATGTTATTGGAGTCGGTTTGAACTGCGTACTACCCCGAAAGTAACTCACCTCAACTCAGCACCAATAACCCTTTCCTAGTGCCAGTGCTGTAGTTAAGGGGAACGCAGGAAGACGCCGTCCCTCAAAATGTTTGATTTTTTTATTACAAAAACAATGCAGATCTTTTGTAAATTGCTTTCAATCCACCTTTTCTTTTGCCATAACCCCCCTCCCCGAAGGAGACTTCCCACAAATTTTCATTTCCAACTACATCACTGCTTATTACCCCAAAAAAGAGGCAAACATTGTCAGTTTTGCCTTAACCAGGGCTACAAACGGGTTACTGGGCCGAAAACCAAAAAGAATCCAGTATTTTGGTCGGAACAAAAACTGGAACTGAATCGGGGGGGGGGGGGGACGGTTTTTTTCTGTTCGATATTTTTTCAGTCATCTTATTACTGTTACCAATTTATCAATATTTTTTAATTTAGCTTCAACCATTTAACTACCGTCATTACATGTGCATTGCTATATTTATGATCGAAATATATTTTTAGAACAAAAAATATATACATGAAATAATCTTATTCATTCGGAACTAAACCGAAAACCATTATCTCTCGCGGAGCGGAAACCGAAACTGAACTGGTATATGCTTTTTTAGTTGAACCAGAAGAAAAAAAAATATGATTCTAACCCCTTCAACTTTTAAGAGTGACGCTAACTTTTAAGAGAGGCACCGAACGGAAGGCCACCGCAATATCCCAAAAAATTCCTTATTCGGCATATTTTGCCTTCCGATTTGGCGAATTGGAAAATACTATACTTGGGGAAAACCTAACCTGGCAGCATTGTGTATTCTACACAGATTCTTATCACATGATTACGACGCTGTCATAGTACAGAATTGAGGTGCTTTTTCCACGTCTATGATGAATTTTCTCATTAGGTTTAGGTTAGTGTGCATGATCATACTTTACCATTAAGTAAAATTCAGAGTTCCATTTGGTAAATTCGGATTCCCCCCCCCCTCCCTCAACTTAAATTCGGGACGCCCCTGACAAAATGAACTGATGTGAGAATTTTCTCCGTAGCATCGACTGAGAAGATGCTTGTCTTGTTGCCTGTCCTCCTGCTACACCTCTTCCATCCTCTCTTCGCCGCAGTAGAGGAGGTAGACCAGAAGACCAAGTCCTCGTTGGAAGAGGTGCTGAAGGTACGCAGCAGACTGCGAATGGATGGCGTCTCCCCGCTCAAAATGTCCGCGCCCCAACGAAACGCCCTGCAGCATATGGCCAAGCACCCCCGCCTAGAGATGGCAGAGGAAGCCCTGAGCTTGATCTACCACGAACTGTTTGAAGCACCTTTCACCAAACACTCAAACGTCACCGAACTCAGGTGAGTAAATACTTTCATTCTTTCCATTTATTACAAAACCTTTCAGTGGCGGATATAAGGGAAAGGTCCAGGAGATCATGACCACTATTCTTTCAATTCATTCTGTCAGTTAATAAATAACGAGGCAGAGGTAATAAAACAGATTTTATTCATCATTTTCCAAAAATACTGACCGAAATTGTTTAAACACTTATCCCTCATAGATCTTAAAATAGAAAGATCTATGTTATCCCTCTGGAAAATTAGTCGCACAATTTCGTGCTCATAAAAGACTTTTGACTGCTGCTGGAACCAACAACGCACGCACTCCTTTACTTCATCGTCCAAATGAAATTGTTGTCCCCAAAGTGCGTTCTTGAGTTTGGGGTGGGAAGTCTTGCACTACCCCCTTTTAATCCAGATCTATCCCCATATGATCCCACATCTTTGAGGAACTTGAGAACGCACTTCGGTAGCAACGATTTCATTCGGACGAAGAAATAAAGGAGTACGTGCGCAATTGATTCCCGCAGCAGCCAAAAGACTTTGATGAGCACGGAATTTTACGACTAATTCCCCAGAAGGATAAGTGTTTAAACAAGTTCGGTCATTATTTTTGAAGAACGTCGAATAAAGTCTGTTTTATAGCCTCTGCTTCGTTATTTATTGACTGACCCTCATATCTTGTATGCGATCATAATTTAATAATTGTATGTAAGATGAATGGCTGTCGAATATCATGCAAATATATTATTACGTATTGTGTTTCAATACTTCATAGATAAAATGCAAGTGATTGCAATACTTTTTTAATACATTATTTATTTTTTAAGTTAAATATTTAAATATTATTTCCTTTCCTTGCTTACAAAAATAATAAATAAATGTTTTACCCTATTTGTCCCTCATTTTAGCCTTTTTGCGGTTTATCAGCGATTTTTATTATCATCGGGAGCTTACTATAAAAGTATATGTTACAAATTTACGCTGAAGTTGCACTACGTTTATTAAAGTAGTCTATTTCGCATCCTATTTCTGACGCGACTCAAACTTACACTGAATGGGTGGATAGCTGTAAACAAGGCTAAAATTTCATTTTAAATGGGTTTAATAACAGTATTTTTTAACTTTTGGATAACTCGACAATAGTTTAGGAGTGTTTCTTCCGTTTTATAGCAAAAAATGGAATTAAACTATTGAAATATGAGAGGGGCAATGAAAACTAGAGAAATTGTGGCTCAAAGTTACCCTCAGTTGCTGTAAAATACTAATGCAAAAATTTTTCATGAATTTGTTATGCAAAAGTAACATTATTACGGTAAAGTAACTAGTTTGTTGTGGCCATTACGAAACATTCTCCTGTCAGCTATATGATGAGTTTTTGGATCTAACGTATAATCGCTCATGCGATCAAAACGGGAAGATTTCGATAATTGAGAAAATGACGATCTTAATTCATTGGCGTAAAATTTTAAAAATGCAGTGTTATTGCAAATGATGGACCCAAT
The DNA here is from genome assembly GCF_026930045.1 of Uloborus diversus. NCBI lineage: Eukaryota > Metazoa > Arthropoda > Arachnida > Araneae > Uloboridae > Uloborus > Uloborus diversus. The sequence continues at coordinate 184,211,060 of NC_072732.1, read as the reverse complement.
TTCAAAAAATTGTATTTATTAAAGTATCAATTCTAAATGAATAATATTTACAGCAAAGGGATAGAGGAAATGTCAAAGTTTTTCCCCGTTGTACATGCGTGAGATTGGACGGCGCACAGTGGTTCAAGGGCGGAAAAAATAGCCATTTTTAAGTTTTAAGATAAAACTTGCCGTAATTACTTAGCCCTTGAGTTGTAGTAACTTACTTCATAAGAGTTTTTTGAAAAAAAAAAAAAAATTCATTTTTACAAAAATAAGCCCAGATTGTTGAACAATTATGTTTTTACTTTTTTCGGACCTACGCCTTATACTTCAGTTTTAATTCATTCGTTCAATAAGGAGGACTAAAATTTAATAAAAGTCATTTCTGATTGGTTTTTCACTTATAGGATACATATTACATTGTAGTTAAAAATTCATCAAAATTGAAAACTACATGAAATAAAAAAACATTATTTTCTTAAAAATATAATGAAAAGTATTATGGAATATACTTTTATCGGCGGCTTCCGGTGGGCTAAAATTTACATATATCAATAGTTTAATCCTTCCTGTAAATAAACAACAACATTTTAGCTGCGACCAAATGCGACTGCAGTCGTGGCAGATGTTTTTGTTTGATCTTCGCTATTTACGAATACCAAAATAATAAGTTAGAAAATAACTTGTAGCGATATGACGGGGGTAAATTGCTTTTTTATCAAAGAAATTGGTCATCCAATTTGACATGCTCCAGACTAACGTTTGTCACAGTTTCACTACTTTTCAGGAGAGCCTAAAAACGTTCGTTTACTGTTTCCGAAAGTTGGGGCTTTTGGAACATTCATCAATAAATATAGAGGATTTTTTAAAACAGATTTACGTTGTTGTGGCTTAATGCGGAGCATTATTCTACAAGCATTAAATAACCATTCTGTTCACAAAACAATGAAATTAGAAAATCATTAAACGTTTTAAATTTCTGATTTCCTTTTCGAAATCATTCTAGTATAAAGCTGTTCTCAGTTTGTCAACATTGCCAGAAAATATTGTTCTTAGGGTATCAATTACAATAAACATGCAATGCATGTGTGTGGCATACGACAGATTTAATTTATATTTTTCACTAAAAACAAATGAATTTGAACTGCACAGAAACCCCGATTTCACGTTTCTCAGCGGCCTGAATCAAACATAAAATACATAAAATCGGGAAAACGTCAATTCAAACCCAAAAACATAAAATATGGGAAAACGTAAAGTACGGGAAATGTATAAAAAGCAAAAATCAGATAAGGAAACAAAAATAGTAATAAAAGTTGCTACGATGACTCTTATAAAATGTAAAAATACGATATTTTACAAAAAGAACATTATTATACACACCACTTTAGATTATTCTAACACATTAAGTAACGAATTCGGGCGTTTAGGTTGAAAATAGTCAGTAATATTGAGTCATTGAATCCAAAGTAAATACAGCATCTTCCAGGATTGGAACACTTTGCAAAGTTTTTTTTCTGGTCTTTATGATAAAGAAAAGTTTTTCACTATTATTAAGCTCTTAAATGCAGTATTGAAAGAAGAAACGAGTTGTGTTTCCTCTTCTTCTTGTTCATCTTCATTGACGGCTGAAAAGTCCATAAGGTCAGCTACGGATGGAGCAGACGCGTTTCCGTTTTCATGGATTAACTTTCAACAGAGTGGATTATATTTAAAAATGCACAGAGGGAAACACTTTTCTTAATTTTAAAACATTTTTTCTTTTTTTTTTTTTAACTGCCAAGGAAAAACGTAAAATGCGGGAAATTCATAAATAACAAATTTTCCATCCGGGTTAAATTAATATTATTAGTGTACGGAAAAACTGGGACCTGATGATAAAAAACGTAAAATGTGGGGAAAACGTAGATTCGAGGGACGTAAAATCGGGGTTTCACAGTGAATACGATCAGCAAGCATGGAGATAAATATTACCATGCAACAATTTTAACAATTTTCCAAAGCATTTTTTGAGAATATTCAAAGATATTAATTTTTTCCCCTTTTTCGTTGTTTCGAACCATTGTGCGGCAGTAGTTGAAGAAACAGCCGCTAGAGTTGTGGTGCCAGTCAAGGGCGCCCATATGCAAAATTGTAAGGGGGGGGGGGCTCAGATATTTTCCCCATGGGTTAGGAGGGTATTTCCTCCATAGAAACTGATTTCAGGACAGAGTTATTAAAATATTTCATTTTTAATAACTTATTCATTAACGGCTGGAAAATAAACGTTTTTACATTTTTGCAAAGAAAAAGTACCAAAAGCAAGAAAGTTCTAATTTCAAGGGGGGGGGGGTCGAGCCCCCCTAAATGGGCGCCTTGGTGCCAGTGAGTCGGCAGCCGCTTTTGTGCTGATCTCACCTCATTAGACTTTTTCTTGTGGGGTTACGTAAAGAAAGCTGTGTATGTCTCGCCTTTACCAACAACTCTCGCCGATCTGCAGAACCATATCACTGCTGCTGTGCATTCTGTAACAGAAGATATGTTTGCACATTTGTGGGACGAATTTAGCTATCGTTCAGACGTTTCCCGTGCTGCACAAGGGGGACACATTGAACATTTATAAGCATGTAAAAAAAACTTTGACATTTCTTCTATCCCTTGCTGTAAGAATTATTTATTTAGAACTGATATGTAAATAAATAAATTTTTGAAATTGGGTCCATCATTTGTAATAACCCTGTACATCTCATAGTTAAAATAGATAGCTTTTATCAGATAGATAAACATTTGCTTGTGAAGTAACTTTAGTACATAGTCCAACACGGGTGCCCTTGCAGCAGTGTTTAACTATCTTTCAAAATAGTGATTTTTACCAAAGGAAAAATGAATTGAAACTTGTAAAATGAAATTGCTAATGAAATCATGTGTCCGTTTACAGGTATCGCTCTTCTGAGCCGAGTGCCCGCCAGGCTTTCTTGAGTGAAGGTTTGGGTCAGATCTCAGAGTGGATGATGCGGGTGGTGGAACGCTCCTTGGACGAGCTGCCCTCCTTGCCCCGCCTCGAGGCCCAGGAGTGTGTTAAGAGGAGTGTCTGCGAGGCACACAACCAGCCCAAAAAATATGGGCTCATCGGGCTCATTCTACAGCTGCTTTTCCCGTAAGTCTCTTTTTTTTCTCTTCTTCCTTCAATCCACTATAATTCTTTCTCAACAATTGAATATTCTGGGCCGCCGAGAGCTTTACCGAGCTCTGGTGGAAAATACTACGTGCAAGCCCTGCACCCAAAAATTTGCTTCCTTCTCACAGATTTTAAAAGATAAAGTGAAATCCCAAAACAATGAATTTCAAAGGACCGCAAATTTTTTTCATTGTAACGGAATTCAATTGATATAATGGCAATTAAATTGGGACTGAAAATGTATTTCGTCGTATTGGTATTCGTTGCAACAGAATTTCACTGCATAAGTAGTGCCTCTGTTTTGGTCAAGTGAGCTAGAAAGGCCATAGCACATGACAAAGATCTTTAGAATTGATCAATCGACTATTGCAGAAAAAAGCGACGTATCCGGACATACATTATTCAGGCACGAGAACACACACAAAATTAAGGTTGTTGAAAAAAATTTTGGAAAAAAAGATTTCATATTAAAATGAAATACTGTTTTGAGAATCGATGCAATACGAAACAAAATTGTAATTAATTCCGTGGCCTTGAAAGTATTGACAATTTTGAAATAAATTTAAGATGACTCTAATTGATACTTTAATTAAACTTAGAAAAATTATTTTCAACATAATGCATACCAGCCAGAACACCATCCATAAGATGTTAACACGCCACGTTTTCAGATGTTTTGCAACAAAACCATCTCTGAATACCCGAAACCAGAAATAACCTTCTGAGTAGGTTTTTTTGTCATGTTCGTAACCAACCTTATATGCATATAAACTACCTCACTAGGATAGGCAATAGGTGTTAAAATCAAGAGCACTGGAAGAGGGGCTTTGATTTCAAAACCTAGCTGCCCCACAAAAATCTACGAGGACATGGTACAGAAATCAGTTATGTTATGAAATGGATGGCGTTCCGGTTAATGCTTATGGCTCTTAAGACTTCAAAGTAACTGTGTATAGCAAACATTCAACCAATACCAACATAATATTGAAAAAAAAAAGGGGTCGGGGTACGCTTATTTTTAGACTCTTCTTTATAAAAGTACTATAACACATATGAGGTAGTGAGAAGCGGATGTAAATGATAAAACAAAAAATTTGGAGACAATCAGCACAAAAGGTAGGAAAACCTCTCCTCTGCATTGGGCAAGAGATAGTTCTAGTAGCCCTGAATATAGCATAATTTAGAAAAAAAAATTCAATACAAGTGCACCTAGGACCAGAACTTTAAAAGCTTTTTACTCAAAACTTTAAAAAGTTCACTTATACATTAGAGATGAGACGGGCTCAGCCCAGGCCCGACAGATCGAGCCCGAGCTCGGGCTCTAGAACCGAAAATTGGTTTCGGGCTCGGGCGGGTTTGGGCTCAAGCACAGATATTCAATCGCCAATCTCCATACAAATTCAAAGCAAATAAACATTTTCCTAATGTGAGAAAATGAAAGGAACATTTAAATCAGTTCAATCAATGTCAAATTTACCCCCCCCCTCCAAAAAATAAATTAATTAACGCTTATTTATAGTGTTTCTTTGCAATTACTATTGCAATATGTCATACAGTAATGCATTTGAAGTGGAGCATTTTAAGAAAATTTAGAAACTTCTGTTAATGAAGAACATTTGATGTAACATTTTTCATTAACAGAGATATTATGTCAGACAGTAGGAGGCTCAGTTTTTGATACAAGAAAGTTTCCTTCGAGCTCGGGCGGCCTCGGAGACAATATCACTCGGGCTCGGTTACAAATTTTCGGGCTCGGGCGAGCCCGGGCTCCCAAAAATGAGCCCGAACTCATCTCTATTATACATCCCTTTGCTTCTCATTGTCTCATATGGTAATCTATTTCCTCTACAATCAGCTTCCAAGCAATCATGGCAGCAATTTGTGTCAAGTAACATATCTTTAAAACTCATTTCACCCGTTCTGTAAAAAAATGAAAAAAAAAAAAATAAATAAAATGAAATAAATTTTGAAGTCAGTCTTCTGCATGCTCCTCATATGTCTTTTTCTTCTAGACCGTACACAAAGGCAGAAGATGCCCAGAACGTAGTGTCCAAATATCAGCTAGCAGCAAGATACGGACGCCAGTCGAATGCCAACTGTGGAGTCCAATATGATGGCTGCATGCTCAACTTGCTGGACATTGTGCAGGCGCTAGTAAATGCCTTTGTCCGGTGAGAGGCAGAGATCAAAACTTAGGATGACCAAACATTTTCCTAACTTTTCAAGTGATTTTGAAACGAATCATTCCGACTGACAAGTTTTTTTTTTTGTGGTTTTCTTCAGACACTTGGCTATATCACTAACCGGAGAGCCAAAGCCATTCCTTTACCTGATTATGCTGGGTTGTACCCACATTCCTACAAAGAGGATACCCATAAGAATTGAACTATGGTTAGCTTATTTACATTCACACTTGGAGCTTTTGCTCTTCTTTTTTTTTGTGAGGACTGCAAACTATGTTTCATCTCCATAACATATATTGTTATCAATTTTTATAGAAGCAATTCCCCAGATAGACAGGATGTATTTAAGCTCAAAGAGAGAAATCACTCAAAGGACATGATTGAAAGTCAACCCCTACCTCAACTGCACTAAACAAGTCATTCAAATCATTCAGTTACAGAGGCCCCGGTTAACTTATGAAAAATGTCTACTTTGGCTATCTCTATATTTAATGAGGCAAACATTTCACTTATATTTTGCATAGATAAACCAAAAGATCATCCATTTTTGAACAGAACGAGAGCGGAAAAGGCTATTGTTACATAAAAAAGTTATTAAAAATCAATCTCGTATAACAATATCAATAAACTTCATATCGTCAGCAAAGTGACTTAAAGATTACTTTTGCTCTATGACAATGAGTTCAAGGTTCCTATAATAACAGTTCTTCAATTTGATGCACAAAATTTGTGTGTAAAGCTTCTTATTTTATGCATGCAAAAGTGTTTTTTTTTCTGTTCTCAAAACAAGACAGAGATGAAGATGGAGCTTAAGATGTGAAGCAGAAATGAAACTTTTCTCTCAGGGTATGGCATTAGTTGGTTCATCCAGGCAGCAGACCACTAAAATGGCACTCCAGATAAATTACATAGCTCAGTGATTTCACTGCACATGAAGTCAAGTACATAGTATTCAGGTGCGGCTATTTCCTGATTTAACAAATTCATCCCCAAGAGCAATGGAAATTAGAGAATGAAAATGCATTTCTTAACTGGATGACCTTTCAAACAATTAGGCTTGATGTTTTGGCTTCATACTTTAAGAGACTTTTTACTTCATACTTGACGGTACACATTTCTAATTATATGTCTTTGGAGGTTCATCATAAAATTAGACTAAATTTTCAGATAATGCAAGCTCAATTCCAGTAAATAAAGTTAGGGATATTTAGACACAAACTGCCACTTTCTTAAAGTTTGTATTATGTTAAATATGAAATTGAAATATTTAACTGTGATCAAAATTTTATAACTTTTATTGACTTTAACAACATGTATTCTAATAATTTCAGCACTGAAGTCCCTTTCTTCTTCCATTAAGAATTGGCAATTCATTAACTCTCATTTATCTGAAACAGTGGTTAGTGACAATATGCTTCAATAAACTTCATACCCCAACACAAGTTGCATAGTTTAACCCTTACATAAAGCACACTTTCCATGACATTGAACACTAACAATAGGATATTACCCCTCTTAAAACTTCTAGTTTGCAGTCCCAGAATCTCAATTCCTAGATTATCAGCATGATATCCCAAAATTTACCCCACCCCCAAATAATGTGATATTATAAATTATTACACACTTCAACAAAGTCTACTTAATATATTTCTGACCATGAACAGTGCAGATTTTAAACTACTTCTAAATGCTAAAACTGTAGTCTAATAGATTGATAATTTTTTTTGAGTAAACTATGAGATGATTACTCAACTAAACGATAGGAAGGATATAATTTATGAACAGTGCAACAATCACAAAAGCAAGACTTGATCACGGACTTATCAACATATATCATTTTTATTTATTAAACTGCCAACATACATATTTAGTTTTCATTCCATTTATTTATTATGTAGTGGTTTTTTCTGATGCATATAAAATGATGTCGGAAAAGTTTTTTAAATAAATAAATAAAAAAATAAAAAAAAATCTACGTAGTGTTCAGTAGCAGTTCTTTTCACCACTTTTCCAATAAAAGGCTGGCCAATGAGTTAAAAAAGACACATAATCAACTCAACATAGTTAATAAATTTTTATTTTTCCACAAGGATTATATCCATACATTGCAAAATATTTGCAGGGCTGGATAAAAAATTATTTTCACCTTTTGAATGTTCAGCTACCAAGAGAATGAGAGGTTAATCACCACCTACCTATAGGGACTTTTTTTTTAAGCATGTAATAATTCTATGTTGAACAACTATATTTAAAAGAGAAAAGGGTTTAAACTAAAAAGTTTTTTTTTTCCTACTAAAGACCATCGCTTTTAAACCCAATGTCCAATAGGAATCTATGCCTGAATACCAACTGCACTTTTATTTCTCTAAACATTTTCATATAGGGCAACAAGACTGTTATCATCACCCTCCACATGCAATTAAGGACTCGGAGCTAGAAAAAGTGCCCCGAGGTAGAGTGGTGTGGAGCTGTGTTTTCTCTGGAGCTCCAGCTCTAAATACTCCTCTGGTTGTTTTTTTCTTGTTTCAGTCTTTTAAATAGACCTGAAATTTAAAATTTTTAGTTCGTGGCCAATGGCAGATAGACATTTTATAAATTTAGTAGCCACTTTTTTACTATTTGTGTGTAATCACTTCATCCAAAAGATTTTTCTTTTCTTCTTGAAAACAATAAAGCAATATTAAGTCAGAAGATAGAAAAGTAGTGTGTGGATAAAAGTTTTGATATATGAAACTTGTAGCAGCAATGTATGCATACTTTTGCAAAATGAAAAAAAGGAAATTGAAAAATGAAAATTGCTTCACCCATCAATTCTCATACAAGAAAGTTTAAAATTAGCTCAGATAAGTAAATGAAATAAAATAATTAATACACTGCTTTATAGAATTAAAAAGACTAAAAAACAAATCATTTCATTCAAATCCATTATGCTATTATTTTTTCCTTTTCAAAATAAAAATTGCAAACATAAAATCTGAAACTCATAAGTTGCTGCTAGGGGCAGGGGCCCCGCTTGCTGGCTCCTAGAACTAGCTCTGGGAATTGAGACTGAATGTATGGAACTAAAATGTGTTTTTCTGCTTTTCCTTTTAAGGAGTTACTTGACTGTATTTAACTCCTTAAAAAGAAACCACCAGCAAATCATGCCAAAGTCCCTGAAATTTGTTATTATATTATAAATAATTATTTTCTTTTAATTGTACCCTTAATACTACAGGGTGCAGGCGGTATTCAAAAGGCATACTATTCCAGTTTATATAATACATGGATTCAAAGTATAGTACTAAAATTGAACAAAGAAGCTTTTTGCTTGAAAATAAAAATCCAAGTCAGAAAGGGATGGTAATTATTCTGCACATAATGTAAGCATGGTCCTGGCAGCCTCCATTCTTAGTATGCTCCATTGAAGACTACGACATTGAAAATAGAATTAAGAACAAACTCAACAATTTTGTCTTTGAGTTTAACACATCAAGACATTGTGGCAACATATGACAGACAAATGCCATCATGCCAATATAAAAACAGACCCCACTCAGACGAGTCATATAAAAAATATGTACATTTAACTCTTTGTGGCCATTTTGTCTCTGCTCACCCCATTGGCATAGTTACAGAACTGTTTGAGGATATATAAGGAACAAAAGTCCACTTGGGTCACAAACCATTCGTCGCTCTCACCTCATGAACATTTCTGAAGTGTTGAACATCATTTCTAGCATTGAATGATTTGCTTTGGAAACCAATCAAACACGAAAAGATCCATGAATGTATGAATACATGGATGCTATACGTTTAAACTACCTTTCTTTGAAGATAGGCAGATATAGCACTGAATGCAGAAATGCATCAAGATTTAAACTTACAAGGCTGCATTAATTGAGACAGTAAAATGAGTGCAGTGCAAAAATGCTATATTCTTTTTAAAGTATATTTGGGGCTCTCAAAATGAGAAAACTAGTGTTTGACTGGGATATGAAACAACTCATTCAATAATAAGTGGGAGACTCACTTATGATCTGAACATTGCTTAAAAAGGCCTCCAATGCATTCAGGTTTTTTCAACTATAAAACATTATAGAAATTATAAAGCATTAAAATTTAAATACAGTACTTTTGGGAAGTAAACTGTAAACCGAAAAACTTCGATTACAGAACAAAATGATATTCCATATGCCTGGAAATGGGTATTGGGGTCTAAGAAGTATTGGTAATGAAAAATACTCTAGCTGAAGTCATGACTAACCACAGAACTGCCAATAAAATGAAACAATTTGGCTTTGAGTGTAAAGCAGCAGACTGCATGGATGATTTTTTTTTCTCATGAAACAATACTTAAATCAAAACTGTACTAGAAATTATTCTTTCCCCAGCTTGCTTTTACAAGATGGGAATGATAATATTAAATACTACATTATTTAAAATACCATGTAAGAAAAAAAAAAGAAGACATAAGAGTATGCTAAAGACAAAACATTCTTCCCAAAACTATATTTTAAAGAGCCTACAACCTCCTTCATCAGAGAAAAACTAAAAATTAAAGCCTATGTATTTTACATATGCATGATTTTACAAATTCATCAACTTCTGAATGGTTATCTCATACTATCTCAGAAAATAAAAGTACATTAATTGGTTAGCAGTAATTACACATAATTCAAGTTAAAAGTAACTAGTTTTTGTAAAAAAAAATAAAAAAAAAACAACACCGAGACTTAATTTTGATGAAAAGCCCTCTTGTTAAGTTCTTGAGTATCACATCTAACAGTTCAAGAAAAGCAACATTGACTTAAAAACAAGCTATAAATAAAGAATATTAAAAATTATAACAAAACAAAACTAAACTTTACATACTATCTAACATGCTATTAAAATAACAAAGGAATAAATCAATCATATACAATCAAATAAATTAACTAGGAAAAAATATTACAAACAGAAAGCTTTTCTTGCAATAATCTCACCAGGAATAATTAAAAGGTTTATCTTGAATAATATAAAACAAAAACTGTACAGTGCGCCTGCACAGTGTACAGACTAACTAATGTTGACTCACACAACATTTAGGCATGAATATTTTCCTTCAGTTTTTGTATTTACACCCATTTTTTATTTCTAGTCATCAGAGGGTTTAGTGCCCTCTTTTCAAGAGACAGTGCACGTTGTCTATGACATTGAAATTTTGTTCACTCTTTCTTGTTTTCCAAAAGAAGATGTTTCATTACAAAAACAGCCAAAAATGATTTTTTCGTCAACATTTCTGGTAAAAAACCAAGGAAAGTCCATAGATCACGTGATATCTTACATTTCACACCGGAAAATATCACAATTATTGCTTTTAAAGACTATATATATATATATATATATATATATATATATATATATATATATATATATATATATATATATATATTTCTTTTAAAGAAAGTTTTCATGTTTTGAAGAGATTAGATCAATTTGAAATAAACAAAAATGAAATATAACAAACAAATATTAATTAAAAAGCAAAAAACCTTTTTGTTAGCACACAGTTTTTTTTTTCAATATCTGAAATAAATGAAATCCTAAAATGACCATTGCACATCTCAAGTTCTACAGTTTTTCTTCCTTTACATGACTGGCACTTTTTGGGATCTTGTGGCACATATTTGTGTCTAGACAAGATTAAAGGGGGAGGAAAATCATCTACTTGCATGCATTGAACATTGTGCATGGAAAACAAGTGTTAGAATTTTTTTTAAAAATGATTTTAAAAAAACTTTAAATCACTTCAAATAAATTACACAAAGTGATGATTAAACAGTAATGATTGTAGTAAAACAGTACAAATGACAGCTACTACAAGCTAATTCAAAACCCTTCAATCAATTAAGTTCTGTATTCAATGAATTGAAGAACCAATGTCATTGAAGACTTTATATGTTGAAGGTTTGAAAATTGAAGTTGTATGCTGGATGAGAATATACCACCCTAAAATAGTAGCAGCCTTTTCACTGCGGTAAAAGTTTGTTGGATCCTTCATGGTTCTAAGAGATATCTTTGATTAAAATTTAATTTTGTTGTGATCCATTTCCTTAGGAGTGGAAGACCTTAAGATTTTTGTACTAAAATGTCTCTGGGGGTTTGAAAAAGAGCCAAAGCAGGGAAAGAAAAATTTGTCTCCGAAGTAAATTTTGAAATGATTACCTGAAAAATAACTACTAACTATACTTGTCAAAACTTTCCTCACGAGGTGCATACAATTAATATATCTGGCATTTCCTTAAAAATGTGGAAAATCTAATTTTTAAACAGAAGGTAAACTTAAGTATAAATGTTTGCAAAATAAACAGCACCATACATTTTAACTTGCACAAAAGTTTCACCGAATTACGTACATATTTCATGAACATAGCTTCTTGTCACTTTAGAATACTAGAAAACATCATCAATGAAATATGGACAAGAATCTAGCACTAAAAACAAATAATTTACAGTTATGCGTAATGATAAGAATATTAAATCATTTCGACTCTTAAAAACAAGTTTTCGAATAAGTTGAAATCCTACATAAAAGTTCTTCTGAAAGATTGAGAACTTATTTTTTGTTTTGGGTTGTCAGATAGTTTTGTCACGTGTTATTTTTCTTTTACCTCATGTTACACTTTTACTGCTTGCCTCATGCAGTATTTTTGAATTTGTACAAATGATAAACACAGATACTACAATTTTGTAGCATTAACTGAAATACCGTGCATAATACTCCACATATTGTGAAACTTAAAAACACTTCTTCTAGCATTCTATTTCTGACAGCTATAAAAAAACAAAAACAAAAATACATTTTGATCACAATTAAAACATACTATAGTTGGACCCTTTTATACTAAGCCAGGTTTCACCAAGGTACTAAGCAATAACTGATTGGTTCAAGATAAAAATAAATGGGGCATAACCCTCATTTATAAAAGTAAAAATTTAACTTTTTAAAATTTCATACTTTGCTAAATATAATTTATAAACTGCTCAAATATTTATCAAAACATAATTTGAGTCGTTAATAGCAAAGGATATTTTTTAAGTAGATAGGAAAAAAGGTCATTTCCTTCATGCAAATAGTGAGGGGCAAACAAACAAAAATTATAATCATGTATGCAAATGTGATCTTTCACATTTGCTATATAAAAAAGGGGGGTGGGGAGGGGCGATCTGTATAGAAACCTTTTCCTTAGGGCTGGGACAACATGTAACCTAAAAGATTTTTGATTTTAAAAACATGAACCGAGAGCCATTCATCTGAGGAATATTCCCTCCCCCTTTCTACTTCAGCAATTTTTTTTTTTTTGAAACAGCCTGAAAATAATAAAGTGGTGATCAAATAAATCTGCTTCGGTGCAAACGTCAAGGAAGACAACTGAAAGCGCTATCTATCTTCAGCAAAGATGCATTCATATTATTCTGATGATCCTTGATTTATCCCTCTTAAGACTGTGTAGAGAATTCATTACAGAACATGAGAACTAGCACCATACAAGGTACATACTTTTACAAGGGAAAGCATTCCAAGATTAGAAAAAATCTTTTGCCTTCATGAGAAAAAGTTAATGCTTTTCATTTACTTTGTCGAAAAGTAGCAATTCTTTTTTTCATATTAATAGAATACATGGATTCTTTCTTTTTTACATGAGGCTTTAAAATCATTTTCTAAAAAATTACTTAAAGATTGAGTGAAAACATGATTTTAACAATAATTTAGTACAACAACTTAGTTAAAACCAGTTCAGTTAGAAAATGTACTTGAAACTCACACACATATAGACACTTATATACAGACACAAGAGAGCAGTAAGCAGTATGATCACTGCTGCCAAATGAAAGTTATGTGAGCTTAATTAAAAATATTTGTTTATAAATAAATGGATGCAAATTTATAGAATTCAAAAATAATTTTTAAAACAAAGCAAAAAAAAAAAAAAAAAAAAATAATTTAGATAAAACACCACATGTAAGCAAATCAAATATTTAAAGAAGAACCACAATGTTGTGGGCCTGTATAAAGTACTCAGAATTTCTGCAGTCAACCTCTAACCCTCAGTATTCAGGACTAAAACTTTCTAAGCAATTTGGACTAACAAGTCCAAAAATCAAAATTAAATTGGTATATGTTTGACTAATGAAAACACTTAAACTAAACAAAATGTTCCTTGAACTTAAATTTATTTTTTATACATAAAGATATCTTCAATTCGTTTTTAGTACTACACATTTAATGCTTAATGTAACTTTTTATTTTCTTTTTTAAGTTATTAATAACACGTTAAAATTTCTAATTTCATTGACTTGATTCTTATTAAAAAAAGTTAAATAAAAACTTCCCTTGCAAACCTTTAATCATTTTTCTAAAAGTTATGGATCAGAGCAAAATTTAAAATTTACTAGTTTAAAATTGCCCGACAAACATTATTTCACAATTTTAAGAAGGATAATAAGTTTGTAGACTCTAGAGTTTGTAGAGAGTGAACTACATAATATTTTCTGCTCTTCACATAATCTTTCCTGTTCTCAATCCTCATTCATTCATCTTTCACTTAAAGATACACTTATGACACTCCTCTACTGCAACATGTGATAAGTATCAACTTAGTTATAATTTAAAAAAATTATAAAAGAGAGTGCCAAACGAGGGGGAAAAAAAGTAAGCAAATAGCTAACTTTTTGAGACAAAGGCAGAAGGCATTTGTGCCAGAAGAATTTTGTTTTCTGTTGACAGGCAAAAGATTTCGACTTTCCTATGCTGTTGACTTTAGAAACTGAAAAAAAAAAAAAAAAACACATAAATTTGTTTTGTACAAACTTTAGAAAACCTTCGGTTCCATGGGCAAAAATAAATTTTAACTCATGACTTCTGACAGTGAAATTCCTTCTGGTAAACATAGTTTCAACCCAGAAGGTGGCACAGATATAGGAGAGAGGAGAAAGGCGTGTGTATGAGAAGAGGCATGGTAACATCTCAGCCTGAAGACCTATAGTCCACGAGGGGAAAATGACATCCTCATCAATGGCTGTACTGTCTAGCAACAATCATTATCTTGCTTGGTACGTATGATACCACAGGTGTAAGATTAGAAAAACAGAAAACAATTCGGTCACTTGGTGTCCACGAGCAGCTCATCTCCATCTCGTATCTGGTAGCTGTAGAGTTTGCGGCCATTGTAGCGCAGCTCGTCTGGTCCGTGGGCATCCTTCAGGTCCTGGTCCAGGTAAAAGAGGCGCATTCGGGCCGGCCGTAGCCCGAATCGCTCACTCAGCGAGTGCTTCAGTTCTTGCACCGACTGCTGTAGATTCACAGTCACCACCGATTGTTCTTCGCAGAAGTTCACAAACACTTGTGCCGTCTTCTTCGGACTCAAGTCCACGTCCACCAAGGGGGCCAGTTTCCCATGCACTGCCTCCAGTTCGGAGACCCTGTCAGAGGAGGAGGAGAAAAAAAATGAGCAGTTGGTTGGTTCCAGAGGTGCAAGAGCTTAGCTAAGCTATACTGCAATAAGCTATTGTTGTAAGCTGAGATAGGACGAAATATAAAAAAGGACTCAGCACACCTCAAAACGTTCAAATCTGTCAAAATTCAAAATTCAAAAATTTGCACGAATCCAATACTTTTTTCTATATATTAGATATAGAAGAAAGTAAAAAGTAAAATGTAAGAAAAAAAAAAGCCAAAGAAGGACTGAAGCTTTGAAAGTTATGTAAAATGTGTACCAAAGCTGAAAAAGGATTTTGAAAACATGAAGAGTAACAGAAAAAGAACCAATAATATAAATTGCCCCAAAAAATAAAGCAATAAATTAGATAAAAAAAGATAACTTTACTTCATGAAGGATGTGAAAAATTTAGAATGAGGTATATCCCATAATATAGTTCTCAAAGAGGAAAAAAAAATGATTAACAATAAAACAGTTATAGAGGACATTTTAAGCTGTCTGATATGATTCCATTTACGAGCTGATTTATGACAAGACGTATGTTCTATCCCCAAAAGATTTGGGAACAACTTTCCCTCAATCAATTTTTTGCGTAACTTTGCTTAGTTTGATTCTTGTAATCAATTCCAATGATGTAACTATCCAAAATACTTTTTAATCTCCCCAACAATTAGATCACAGCTTCCAAATTCATATTTTATTGGAATTCAGACAAAACATGGATTAAAAAATGGTTATAAACTTCCTTCCAAAAGATTGATAACAGTAATTTTCTCGGACTGTGCACGATTAAGGTCAATGTGATAACCTATTGCATGCCTGTCCTTTTCTTTTAGATAGAAACATAAACAGTTGATTTTACTTGGAAAAACAAGAGGATCTTGATTTCATCTTGGAAATATTTTTAAATTAAGCTTTTACTCAAATTTATCACAAAATATTTATTATGAATCATAGTTTAAAAGAAAATAAACGGAAATTTTACAGGCAAGCCTCCAACTTGCTATCCAACAATGCTTAATAATCATCGAAAATGGAAAAAATTGGATTCCCTCAACCCAGCTACAAAAAACTACATTTTTCATCAGATGCATGAAAATGGCAAATAAAAGAATTTTTTAATGAACAAAATAACCTTAGCCTTGTATTTTAATCCAACAATAGTTACCGACAAGATGGTCAGAACGTTTGAGCACAATAAAAAACAATGGAAAGAAAAATCTCAGATTTCAAGTAATTTATGCCAAATTCAACACTTTTTGTAACCTTCCATGATGTGAGGGTTTTCAAGCATTCCTTTAAAATAATTTTATTTTATGTTTCTAAAAAGTGGAGGAAACTCACACATGAGTGGGAAATTGGAAGACGGTCTAAAAGGACGGTAGAAAGGTAGTCTCACCTCCTGGGTCTGTCCTGGGGGTCGTGGTGGAGGAAGTGCCTGATGAAGGCCCTCTCTGCATCCTCCCTCTCTTTCGGGGTTATGGCACTTCCGTTGAGTCGTTCCACCGAGGGCAGGTAGGCGATCAGGTGCTGCCTTCGCTCCGGCTCATTCAGGTCCTTCAAGAGAGATTAGTTTGAAATTATACAGACTAAATGAGGCAGTGAGAAGCAAAGGGATGTAAGTGGACATTTTCAAGTTTTGAGTAAAATGCGTTTAAAGATAACATCCTAGGTAGGCTTTCATTGAATTTTTTTTCTGAATCATGCAGTCCAGTAGCACCTTCAAGGGCTACTAGTACCTTCTCTTGCCCCAAGAAAGAGGAGAAGTTCACCTACCATGTGTACTGGTTATCTCCAAATTTTTAATTTTGCCATTTGTATCCCTTTGCTTCTCAATGCAAATGTTTTCGATTGAATTGCAAGGATGGATCCAGAAAGTTTTCAAGGAGGGGCCGGCTGATTTTTCAGCTAACATCTTACTGCATATCTGATTTGCAAGGGGGGGGGGGGATGATACAGGATTTTTATGCAAAACAACTAAAATATAAAGATTTAGCCAAGGAGGTTCCCGAAATAACTTCTTACCTTTTCTGTTTTCAGAGGAGTTTTAAGATTGTATTTTAGAGCTTTTTGAAATAATTCCAAGGGAACGTTTCAAACTCTCTCCCCTCTCCTCAAACATCACTGAAGGTAGTCTAAAATTGCACTTTTTTTGAAACTTCACTTTCAAAAAATTACCAGAGAGTAGTCAATTCTCCCATTCTATCCCCTAACATTACCTGATGTGTCCAAAACCTGGTCTTTGTGACTTACATTTTGCAAAGTGTCCAAAGGGAGGCTTCTAAACTTCTCCTAACATCTCCAAATATCGTTTAAAATGATGTTTCTCAAACTTCAATTCCGAAAAGTTTCTGGATGGGAGATTCGAACTCAATTCTTTCTCTTAACATCATCAAAAAAAGGGCCTACACTTGCATTTTAGGACTTCAATTCAAAAAAATAGCCAGGTTCCCTTGTATCCGTCCTTGTGGCATTGTCTCCATACTGTCATAGGAGCATGGTCAAGAGAGGACAGCAACTAGGATCATGGGACGTTACTTATATTTATCTAAAAATATCAATGTGATGCAGGTGATCCAAGTTCAGATGGTCAAGAAAATGTTCATTTCATCTTTCTAAAATCCTTGCTTCATCACTCAAGAGCTCCCTATTTTTATCTCTGCAGAGATCCACTCATGGTTTGAAATCTCTGCAGCCTAAGTTGATCAAACTTAAAATCTGCAGCTTAATGAAAGCACTGCTTTCATTTGATCTTTCAACATGTTAAACATCTTGAAAAAGATCCTTGTGAATCTTCCTTTTCTTGGCTATATGAGCTTTTTTTTACCAATACTAGTAAGTTAAATAAACACACATTATTTTAAGTTAAACAATGTGTAATTAAATTAAACTTATGGAATACTTATCTCACTTAAAATCCTTTTTTTTTTGGCAGCACATAAACCAAAATTACTGCATGAAACTGCTCAAAATTATGTACACATAGGTACCCTATGTGAGTTTTGTGTCCATTAGATTTCGGCACCAATCAAATGAGAGTGGAGCAATCAAATGTTTTCTTCATTAAGCCTGACTGCTATATTGCAGGAAGTAACGATCAGAATCAGACAAAAACTGGTCTACAGGTAGATCTTACCAGGAAACATCACGAGTTCAGTAATCATGAAAAAAGTTAAAAATGGTCGCATTCGAAAGAGTATCTTTAGAAAAAAATTTGACCCAAATATTGTGTGCCCTCGTCCTTTTGTTTTTTAGATATGGGGGGTCAAAGTTTGTCGAAATCTTACGAAAATTCGCCAAATTTAAAGACTTGGCAAGAAATGGAAAATACCACGTGATTTCATCGCCTGCGTCTAGCAAGACTCTCATTTCCATTTCTGGTCATCTGCAAAGCGCGTAAACGATGTTTCGAATTAACCCTTTACTTGTGTGGGTAAAATTAAAAAGTAATTATGAAGCCTGTGAAATGGAAACTAGAGAGCTTTATCCAGAGGAGCTACAACTTTATAACGAAATTGAACGTAGGATTTAACTTTGTAATCGTGATAATAATGCATTTCAGAATTTAAGTGCATTTCAAGTGTGTTTTACTTAACTAATTTAAGTTTGTACTCTTGTAATGAAATGTGTTGTAAGTAATTAATAATTATGTACGAGAATTAATATGAATAAGTAAAAAAAAACATGCTTATTAAAGCTTATATATTGAAAATAAAATGGATAGTTTTTGATGTAGAAAGAACATGATCATGGATTGTAGTATCCCAGCTCTTATTTATTTTTTCAAAAGTTATTATCATTCATGAAGTTTTATTGTCTGACCACTGCTAGCGAAAATGTTTAATATAAAATCGAAAAAAAATAATAATTAAAAAAAAGAAAACAATGGATAGTAAATGTCAAAAATTTGCACAGCAAAACTAACGATGTCGGAAATTACTTCATAACAGATTCTTATCAAAAATTTTATAGTCGACGTTCATTACAACAACCCCTGTAGTTCGAAAAAGTCTGTCAATGCAACTGAAAGTCGCTATAACGTAAATGCAAATCATATTGCATGTTATTTAGTCATTTTTAAAAATGCTGAAGTCACTTTTACCAATTATGTTTCACGTTAAAAGGGAATTCAAATACGAGCAAAATAAAAATTAATACAGTTTTTTTTTTATTTGACTTGTTAGAGGGTTTACACATAACTTGAAAACGATACACATAACGAAAAACACACTGGAAATAACTGACAGAAATCGTTTTTTTTTTAAAATTTGAGAACATGGTTTGAAATCTTTAAAAATGTCGTTTTCTTCGTATTTAGATACTGTTGAAGACTTC
The DNA here is from genome assembly GCF_026930045.1 of Uloborus diversus. Taxonomy (NCBI): domain Eukaryota; kingdom Metazoa; phylum Arthropoda; class Arachnida; order Araneae; family Uloboridae; genus Uloborus; species Uloborus diversus. The sequence continues at coordinate 184,191,942 of NC_072732.1, read as the reverse complement.
AGATTTACGACTTTTCAAAAAAAAAAAAAAAAAAAAAGACTTTAAAGAGTGTTTACAGTTTCTCTACGGTTATCATATTTTTTTCAAAACAGTTTCATCATCGAAAAAACTCTTCCAGTGGAAATATTTCACCCGCAGAAGCATAAAAGTTTTAAACATCAGTTTTTTAACAGTCTTAAGAATAACAAAAAATTCTATTGTTTTTACAATAAAATAAAACAAATATTTCGGGCTGTGGCGTTTTCCCCTACACAGTTGCACGTTAAAATCCCGGAACACAAGCCCCTAAAAATTTCAATGCCGCAATCTGTGCCACGACACCCCGCGCCATGGTAGTCACCCCAGTAAAGAATTAATGCGATATTTCTCACGCGCCTTGGTGGTGACCAAATATGGAAGTGAAATGTCTTGTCAGATGCAGATGTTGAATTCGCGCCGTACCTTCCATTTCTGAACAAAACTCGCTAAATTTGGCGACTTTACTAAAAATTTCGGCAATTTTTAAGACATCATATTTCGATAACGTGGTCACGAGGGCACGTAGTTTCAGTGCCATAAACATGTTTTCCAATGCTCTTTCGAATGCCACCAATTTGGATTTTTTTTGAATTTCCTTGATTGTGATGTTTCCTGGTTAGAGGGTACAGGTGTTAATTCAATTTTTGCGTCAATAGCTTCAAGGAGGGTGATGCAATCAAACGTTTTTTCTTGTTCATTGAGATTGCTATATCTTAAGAAGTAACGCTATGATTTAGATGAACTTTGCAATAAAAGTAAATCTACACAAAAACGCTTGCTGACTTGATTTTGGTGTAAATCGCTCCAAAGAGGGATGATTTTGGTCATCTTTTGTGCTTAATCAAATCAACAATGTGAAAGATACATGACATGAGAAGGTTTTCATGTAATTCAATCGATGCAGACAGTTGGAAAAATCTTAACGATTTAAAATTTATATCTATTGCCATTTAATATGTGTTAAAAAATAAAATGCTTGTAGTTAAGGCTGGAGGGACTTAAGACTTTCATTCGTGAAACAAAGATACCAAGTCCTGTGATAGGTTTAAAAGTCGAGCATTGGAAGAAATCAGGTTTATTTTCACGCAAAATATGTCAAGCATTCATCGTTAAATCACATGACCTGAGATCTTTGCTGAAGCTTTTACTAAGTCAATGATTGGACTTGCTCCCTCCATTTGAAATTCCTGCTCTAAGGTGCCACCAAACTCTGCTGATGGTCAGGAGTGGGCTGCAATCTAAACGGTCATTCCGAGTTTTTCCGTTTCACTCACCAGCGTAGGAAATAAGTGGTATCGCATTGCAGTTCGTAATTCAAAATTTATGAAACACGATACAATATCATAAATTGCATTGAAAATTTTGCATTGCAAAAAAATAACTGCATCTTATTTTTTAAAGCTTTTAAATGACTATTTTATCAATAAACAGCGTACAAATGGTTTTAATTTTTTCAATGGTATAAATGTGATTTTTTGAAGTTTTCACATCCCAACTGAGGTAGTGAGAAGCAAAGGGATGCAAGGGGCAAAATTAAAAATTTGGAGATAACCAGTACAAATGGTAGGTGAACTCTATATTGGGACAAGAGATTGTACTAGTAGCCCTGGTAGGTGCTGCTGTACAGCATGATTTAGAAAAAAAATTTCAATGGAAGCCTACCTAGGATCTGATCTTTAAACGTGTTTTACTCGAAACTTAAAATAGTCCACTTGCATCTCATTGCTTCTCACTGCCTCAATTCTCATTGTTCAAAACTTTTTAAATGTACACTTTAAATATGTTACATTTCTCAAAACTTTTTTGTTTTTTTGTTAAAAATGTAATTCAACAAATGTCGCAGAACTGCTATTCAATTTTACAGATTTGACCAACAATATCAAAATTTGAGGAGCTGCACTGCTCCTCAAAATAAATTTTTATTTCCCACACTGTCACTCACCTCCAGCACCGGCATGTTCTGCAGCCGCACGTCCTCCAGCTTGCGGAAGGCGTTCAGGCGGTCAACGTCCGTCCACTCTGCCAAGGGAGCGTTGTTCAGGTTGAGGGTCTGGAGGTGGGGGAAGCGGTCCTCCCATCCCCGGGGCTCGGGGATGCGGGAGAGGGGGGTGTCTGCGGCCACCAGGCACTCCATGTGGGGGAAGGCCTCCCCCAGCCTCATCACGTCCTCCCAGGAGGACAAGCGGCTGCCACACAGGTACAGCTGCCTCAGGTTAGGGTAGTGGCACTCGGGAGGCAGCCCCACCGAGGTGTAGTCGTTCAGGCTCAGATGAAGCTCTTGGAGGCTGCGGATGGAAAATGGAAGCGGTTGCGTTAAGCAAAAATGCAGACGAAACCTCAATAGGTGAATGTGGGGCAAAGTGGAATAGTTAATGTAACTCACCTTTCTCAAAATGAACAAATCAAAAATTTGCTCCGAAAAATTACAGTACATAAGGAAAGAACAATGTTTTTTATGATAAAACTTTATATAAAGTTTGCAGGAAGATGTACAAAGGCGGCAGCTCAAATTTTTAAAATCTTTCACCTGCCTTGGAAAAGTCAAAGATATGTCATTGGCTGTTACCAATTCCCAACTCCAATAAACTATGGGAGGTGCTGCAGCCACTGTCTAATGGCAAATGAAAAAGGTAAAACAAACAAATGCCGTAACTTATAACTTGCTTTGACGCTTAGTGAATAAAGGTAATTTTTCATCGTGTTTGTGGGAAGCTTTCTTTTCTATTCCTCTGAAATTACATTACACCACAAACTGTCTTAAGCCTGTAATTTGCCTTAAAGAAAACACATGGAATTGATTGTTTTACCTTTTTCTTTAGTAAGGTTAATCACCGCAAGGTTGCATATTCAAGCTCTGGTGTTGCGAATACTAAACAGTTTCAATCTGCCCACCGAACTTGCTTTACACACAAAAATTTGTGTGCTCTTTTTATCGTTTAATTTTTACTCTATATTTGGCTGGGGGCTAGCAAACCTGTAAAAGTATTCCAGAGGAGGGAAAATAGACAAACAGTCGGGCCTCGATATAAGGTCACTCCTCGGGACTTCAGGAAACTGACCTTATAAGCGAGTTGACCTTATAACCGATTCATATATATTCATTGATAAATAAACATTCAATTCATTAAATCACTTCAAAATTTAATACATTCAAAATTATCAGTTAATTAGGCTATTATAAATAAATTGATTTGAACCAATTTAAATTTTTGGAATCAATAAGAAATTTTGAAATTATTTTTTAAAACTTTCATTTAGAGTAAAGCTGCTTTCAAATATCCCCAAGCAAACAATTGATGTGCAACTTACCTTACTTAAATTACCTTACTTGTTATTAATACAGGACTAATGGGTTTTTTCTTTAATTTAAACAAAATGGTTTCTAATTATTTTCTGAAAATTTCTTCAGCTTCTCATGACCGGTAAAAAAGTGCAATATGTACACGCCGAGTGTCCGCATTACTGCTTCATATTTTAGTATCACTGTCATAATGCTCACTTGCTACTCCATTCTGTACACTACCTGCTACGTTAATTTGGAAAAACGACTTTTCACTTTTTAAGGATCGTATATCGCAGTGAATTCTTGGAAGTGAATCTGTTAGGCACTGAAATCATTCAAAGAAATCTGACAAAAGTGACCTTATAAGCAATTAATGTATTATGACCTGACCATATATCCGATAATACATGATATAGAATTCCTATTCAGTGAGCCGGGACTTTAGAAAAATGACCTTATATGCGAGTCAACCTATATCGAGGACTGACTGTACATAATACATAGAAGGCAGTGAAAAGCAAAAGCATGTAAGCGACAAAAAGAGTTAAACATCTGGGGATAGTCAGCACAAATGGTAGGAGAACCTCTCCTTTGTATTAGGGCAAGATTTGACTCTAGTTTTACTAGTAGGTTCTGCTGTACAGCATTATTTAGAAAAAAAATTCAATGAAACCCTATCTAGGATCTGAGCTACAAATTTGTCTTATTCGAAATTTTAAAAAGTCCATTTCCATCCCTTTGTTTCTCACTGCCTCATATTAAAGGGAAAAAACAACAAAATACAGCAGTGGCGGAGCAAGGGGAGAATGGGCGGAAGCACTCCCTAGAGCTATTGTTTGAACATAAATGCAAATTATAATACAATGGTTTATGCATATGAAAGGGCTGTTATGATAAAAAAAAAAAACTCTTCAGAAGGTATTTTTGATCAAAAAATTTCCTTTAGAAGGTATTTTTGATCACACCTCCCCCCCCCCCCCACTCCAGAAGGTATTTCTGGCTGCGATAGTGAATTACATACAAAAATGTATATTAATATAATGTTTTAGAAATCCTTTGGGAGTAGAGGGGGGAGGATTAACTCCCCCTGATCCAGGGTCGAATTTCGCTTTATGCCGCCTCTAGGCAGATTTGAAATCTGCCGGCCCCTCCCCTTAAAGTGATTTATCCAAGGTCAATTTAAATGCCGAAAAGCACGTATTTTCAGGAGGCTTTAATTTTCATGAGCCAGTCGGAGTAGAGAAAATTTAAGACTCTCAAAATATTTCAACTTTATATATTACTAGTGGTACATGCACGGCTTTGCCCGTAGTAGAAAATTAAAAGGTCATTTGGTTTGCCTGTATACTTAAATAATGGATGATGAATTTCTCGCCAATTGCCTTCGTTCATTCGCTCTCCCATCCCATGTCATGATAATTTCGTAATTTATTCGTCCATCTTATGATAATTTTGCTCCGGAAAATGTTCTTAAAATTGAAATAAAAAAAGAAGAAAAGCGAATTTTCGAAAAAATCGCTTCGAGGTGCACATTCTTATGTTATGAAATAACTTTGTGCCAAATTTCATGAAAATCGGCCAAGTAATGTTTCGTGATGAACGTTGTCAAGGGTATAAAGGAATAAAATGATCTTTTAAATGCAAAAGATAATGGTCACTCAGTCCTTCCAGTGCTGCACAGTCTTTTTAATAGAAACCAGATGTTATGTCTGTTTTACCTGAGTCTCTCTTCTTGATGTGATACGGAAGGATCTTCTTTGAGTTAAGGGAAAGAAATTCTTGGAAGGTATAGATCAAAGTGCATGTTTTCTAAAGAAGATGTACTCTGTCCCTGCCGCAAGCCGAATCTGAAACTAACCACCTATTACTGGAAGTCTGTAACACCGCATTTTCTGTGGTACCCCTGTACCCTCTGCGTTAATACGCGACATTACTAAGAGCGCCCGATTAGCATCTTCCCTCATTAGTACTTTGATTGATGACCTGCGATAAGGTTCCCGCAGCTTACGGTCAATTACGGACGCTGACAAGTTAGGATCAGTTATGTTGCTGTTTTGGGGAAAATCGAAAAAGAACCGATGTTTTATTTTCAAGAATAATAATTTAAAAACTGAGATTGAAGCAAAACTTGCAGCATCTTAAAAATTTGTCGACCTAGGCAACTGCCTACCCTATCTATTGGAAAATTGGGTTTGGCCTGATCTCCAAAATAGCCACCCTGGGGCTTAGTCTCTCTAGAAGCATAAGTCCAAATGCGCCCCTGCTTCTTAAATGTGAGTTATTTGCTAAAAAAAATCGTAATATTTTTATGAACTCTTATACTCTTTCCACACCTGTAATGTTAAATTATAAGTACTTCTTAACAACCTCTACTGTCAAAATTATTATTTTCTGCAAAATATAAGCGAAATGTTATGGATTTTTGCATTTAAGTTTTTAATATGGCAGTTTTAATGTTAGCGTGTCAAATTTTTGCCCAGAAAGCAGGACAAGGAGTCATTGTTTTAAGCTATTCAAATCACATGCTAACTTGGAAATAAGGAAAAACTACTACTTTAGTAGGAGTGTGGGTTCTTGGAACAGTTTACCGAAAGAGGCTGTAATGAGCAAGGGGGTGATAACTTTAAGAGGGCCATTGATCTTCATTGAGGACTAATAAACTGACTAGGACCCCCTAGCTGGGTCCAGAGTCTGTTGCTGGTTGTCACATTTGTATTTCTTTATTTTAAAAATAGGTTTGAGACTTTGACTGAAATAATAACTTGTGCTAGTATCCAGTGGTGTTCCCATAGGGTATACTCCATATATAACTTATACTCTCAAACATTTTTTAGACGAATACCCTTTAGTGTATACCCTCATGCTTCTAAAATTTTCCTATTGTGTACATGATCGCATACACATATTGTGCGTAATGGATAACTGGGTGTGTACCCTCAGAAAAACTTATGGGAACATCATTGCTAGTACAAAAACCTAAATGCAAGCAGGCATATTTCACCAATCAAGTCCAGGGTTGCTATTTCGTCCACATTTTATAAAAAGTTCGGGGCCCCGGAAGAAATTGGTAAAAAAGGAATAAAGTGGATGAAATGGACGAAATACAAATAAACTATGTTTGATACATAAATTTATTGTTATAATGCAATAAAATTAATGTTCTAATTATAACACATTATCTATTGTCAGCTAATCATTTAATTAAAAATTGAACGATTGTATACTTCAGAATTTAATACACCAAAAAAATTGTTAATTACACATTAATGCAACTAATATTAGGTTATATTTTACTTAAAAGTAATAAAATTTAACAAAGTGAATATTCAAAGTGAGTGTGACTACAGTATTGTGAAGGGTCTGTTAACAGACCCAAATTTCCTCTGGACAAATGGTGAATAAGGAAAAAATAATTACAGATTTGTTATTTTCATCCAAAAATAAACAAGATTTATACATTTTTATCTTAAAGACATCTTTTAGAGTCAAAAATTAAAATTCAAATATAACTTTTGCTAACAGCTGTTTACTTCTAACAGTGAACAAAATCTTTTTTCTAGCACTCAATTTTAAAAAGTGTAAAAAGATCTATTTAATTCATTAAGAGAGGTAACTAATATCCAATCAACATATCAACAAATATTCAAACAATAACAGGCATATTCAGCCAATATACTTGAAAATTGTTAGCAGCTGGATATTACAATTATCCAGCGGTGCATTCAGCCTGAAGCTATATACAACAATAAACAATTGCAAATTATAATAAACCTCAATAATACATGGTTCATACTCAATTTGGATAAAAAAATTCCATGACTTTTCCAAGACTTTTTCATGACTTCATAAAAATTTTCATCATCTTCTTACACGAAGAGAATAGTACTATCAAATGCTAAACTTGCCAATTTTCGGAAATGGGCTTTCGAAAAACTTTTATGTGGGTGCCACTACCTAATTGGAGGTTACTCATCGGAGGGCACTTACTTGAGACTGAAAAATTATCAGTGCACTGCAGAAACTAATAAATTATTCTTATTTCTCCTCATCATATCAAATTAAGTAAAGTAAAAATGCAATACACTGATGTTTAAATGTCTAACAAATATTTAATAAAAAAGGCAGAATAGTAATGAATGGGACAAAAAATGAATGGGTCATTACTAAGTTACCAATAGCAAATTTACTTCATAAAAACTTTGCCCTTTGCTGTCAATAGTGCATCTACTCACCAATGTAACTGAACAAAATACTATATTCGTTCATTAAAGTAAAGTCACGTTTTTCAGTTTTTTCATTTTTCTAAATCAGATATTTAAGCTGGCCACAAGGGGATCAGTTTTACGAGCTGTATGTTGGGCACCACTGTTTTAGAGTATTAGAATTCCCCTATTTCTATATTCTATTGCCTGACTAAAATCTTCACTTTCTAAAGCCTTCAACATGTTAAGATAAACTCTGATAAATTTAATAATGAATTTTTTACAAGTACTTGAAACGAACTCGAGTGCAAATGAATTACACTTTTTGAGGGGTTGTGGCAAAATCAAGAAAGTGTGAGTCCACTATAACAGAATATAAAATATAAAAAGTGCAGAAAATAATGGTGAATTCAAAATTAGTGATGTCCTAGCAGTAAAATCACATTACAAAAAAAAGGCGAGCCGCTGTTATAGAAGCGGATGAAATTGGATTCCAAAACTCGGACTTGTTTCTGAGATTGTTCAAGTTGAATGCAATATTACTAAACCACTAAGTATTTCTAGTGCTCTTTTAGATATCGTTACTTTCTTACTACTCAAGACATTTTTTCATGACTTTAAATAAATTTCTATGACTTTTAATGAAAATATTAATTTTCCATGACTTTTCCAGGTCTGAAATTGGTTTATTTTTTTTCAATGACTTTCCAGGATTTCCATGACCCGTGCAAACTCTGGTAATAACATTAATTTTGTATGTAATATGACATTTTACTTACAGTAGTTTCAATTTCACTACATCAGTAATACTTATTGATAGTTGACAGCTTAGTAGTTTTATTTATTTATTTATTTATTTTTTTTTATTTTAATTTTGCCACTTTTTACTTGTTTGGGCTGGAAACAGCCAGTTATTGCAAGTACAATAGTAGAAACTAGTTTCTGTCAACAGAATGACAACCTAAGTTTCACCACAAATATTAACATATCAAGAATGATAAAAATAGAATATTTGACAAACCTATGCAAGATTGACTTAGTCAGAGTTTCTATATCAATAAAACTGGGATACAATCATCCCTGACTCACTTTGGCATAGCTTCCAGAAAGCCGCAGACAATATCCCAGGGTACATGGGTGCAGTTTAGGACGAGACTCTTCATGCTCTCAATGTGAGTGAGGGGCTTGAGCATGGCCTCACTCAGGTCGTTGTGACTCAGGTTCAGGAAGGATAGGTTAGGCATGTGCTGCAGCAAGACATCAATCTAGGAAGGACAGGGAAGACAATGTTAACAAACAATTGGTTACTGTTAAAACCTGAAAATCATAATATTTTGCTAGTATCATACCTACTCTTTGAAAGCTACATACAATAAAGGATCGAAAACGTAACGAGAAATGTGTTACCAACACTCCCTAAATGGAGTGAAACTATAGAGTCCGAATTAGCATTGCTTCGGAGAAAATATCGATGCAAAAAAAAAAAAAAAAAACTACAAAAGAATATTATTTTTGCAGACAGACCTACCATCATTGCGGAGGGGGGATTGCCAAATGCCTGCAGAAGTTTAAAGGTTTTTTTTTTTTGAGCATTACAAAAAATATTGTTGCAAGTAAAAAAAAAAAAATTACCTGATACTGTACTTTGAAACATTTGAAAAAATATGTTCATTCTATTTGAAAATATCACTGATGACACTAAATTCCCAGAAACATTTTAAAGGGCATAAGATCATTTGTCACAAATATGTTGAACAGGGTTCATACTCAATTTGGATAAAACATTTCCATGGCTTTTTCATGACTTCATAAAAAATTTTATAACCTTGTTACACAAAGAGAACAGTACTATTTAATGTCAAACTTGTCAATTTTTGGAAATGAGCTTCAGAAAACTTTTACGTGAACGCCACTACCTCATTAGAGCACTTACTTGTGACTGAAAAAATATCAGTGCACAACACTGCAGAAATTAATAAATTACTAGCTACGTCGCACGGCTTTGCACGGTCCACCTCGAAAATAAAAGTTATGTCAAGTGCGTTTAACAATCAGGCTTGAACAAAAAAAAAAAAAAATCAGTAATATTTTGCGGCAGATTTCGGAAAAAAAAAAAAAACAAAAAGTAAACGTTTTAAATTCCCCTATTACAGGAGAAGCCTTTAAAATAAAACCCAGAATTTTATTGCCTTATATTCAAGACAAAAAATGGCAACAGATCTTTCGTCTCAATGATTTTCTTCACCCTATAAATTTTTACAAAAGCATTGTTGTGGAAAGTTGAGATGAAGCACTGAATAATAATTTAAATGGAAGAAAGCCTTTGGAAAAAAGGGATTTTATGTCAAAATCTAAGTGTCATAATTAATAGATTTTAATTGATATATCCTCTAATTATTATCGGAGGATTATGTGAAATAGCCAAACATAAAGATGGGAAGATTAAGAATCCATCAGTACCTGGTTTGATGGTCAATTCATTGTCGCTTGGGAGAAGGAACTTGGACATAGATGCAAAGGTGCAGATATAGTTATATACATAGATACATACACTCAGTTTTTAATTATATAAGATACTTGTCTATATCATAAATTCAATAAAAATATAGTGAATGCAATACAACGGATGTTTAAATGTCTAATAAATATTTAATAAATAGGGCAGAATAGTAATGAATGGGAAGAAATTGAATGAGTCATTATTAAGTTTCCAATAATAAATTCACTTCATAAAAACATTGCCCTTTGGTGTCAATAGTTCATCTAATCACCCATGTAACTTGACCGTATATTCGTTCATTAAAGTAAAGTTGCATTTTTCAGTAAATTTATTTTTCTAAACCAGATATTTCAGCTGGCCACATGGGATGAATTTTGCAAGATGTATGTTGGGCACCACTGTTTTAGAGTTTTCGAATTCCTTTATTTCTATGTTCTACTGACTGACTAAAATCTTCAATTTCTAAATCCTTCAACATATTGAGATAAACTCTGATACATTTAATTATGAATATTTTACAAGTAGTTGAAACGAACTCGAATGCAATTGAATTACACTTTTTGAGGGGTGTTGCAAAATCCAGAACGTGCGTATCCACTACTACAGAATATAAGGTACAGATGTGATATACCCCCCCATTTGGCGACATCCGATTTTTTGCACAAAATTGAAATATTTTTCTCGCCAATGAGGCGATAATTTTTTAAGCATGGCATCCCTGGTGAAACTAACCTGTGTTTGGCAACGCGAAGGCAATCTTGTTCAAACTTGTTTACTTGGTTTTACGCAGGAGAGATACGTGTTGTTTCGTGCAATATACCTTACAGGAAATCTTATTTTGTGTTAGTTTAAATTCAGTAGTTGTGTTTTGAAGTAAAAACATTAGAAAATGCCAGTTTCTTCAAACTTGAACGTTAATTAAAAGTTAACTCCAACGTGGTGTGTATCTGTAGCGTGCCATTGTCATATGATGTTTTGTTTTGGACTGAGTGTGAGGACTTATACCATAAAAAGGTAAGTTCTTTATTTTAGAATTCAAAAAAAAAAAAAAACCTCTCATTTCCGAAATTCTTTGTTTTTTTACAAATTTTTGAGGGGTTCTTGTAGTTTTTAACTTTATTTTTACTGTATGCAAATTAATTTTGCAAAAATAGTATGGTTATTTTGTTCTAAAAGTTAATTCTTATAGATGTCACGAATTATTTAGACATATTCTATTAACGTGAATCCTTGAGGTACTGAATTTCTGAAAAAAGTTGACCCCAGCATTTTATAAAAATATAAAGGTGTTATTTTATGTAAAATATAATAGGTATTTTGAGAGCATGTCTGTATAGCAAATAAATGTATAGTATTTTTGTATTGTTTATGTTTAGGATGTTTTGTTGAGACGTTTCTACGTTTCATACATCGAAATTTGAGTAACTAAGCGCTTTTTTGGCTGAAATAGTTATGGATTTTGGGGATGTTTTCCGCTTTAAACATCGCTATTTGAATTGCTTTGCTCTTTTTTAGCAGAGTGTGAGAAAAGTTTTTGTTCGATGAAATGCATGTTGGAAAATAGCTTTTATTTCTATTGGTACATATTTCATTGGTGAGCTGTTATAGTAATTTGTCAATTTAAGAATTTTATATACTTTCTAGTAATTGTTCTTTGTGTACAAAACCTTTCTAGTTTCTGGTATTTTTGAAGCGTATATTCGTGATGTTTGTTGTAGTTTTATGTTGTTTTTATATATATTGTGTTCTGAAGTGCTTTGATCGTGTTTTTTTTTATCTGATTTTTTCCTGTTGGCGCTAAAAAAAGCATCGCTAAAAATGATGTATGACATATGTCGTCATACATCGTTTTCTTGGCGACGCTTTCTTGGCGCCAACAGGAAAAAGTCGCCAAGGGTGGGGTATATCACATCAGTTCCGAATATAAAATATAAGAAGTGCTGAAAATAATGGTGAATTCAAAATTAGTGATGCCCCAAGAGAAAAATCATATTATAAAAAAAAGGTGAGCGGCTGTTACAGATGCGAATGAAATTGGATTCCAAAACTCAGATTTGTTTTTGAGATCGTTCAATTTACATGCAATATTACTAAATAAATCAATATTTCTAGCGCATGTTTAGCTATTGTTACTTTCTTACTACCCAAGACATTTTCCTATGCTTTAAATAAATTTCCACGACTTTTCCAGGTCTGAAATTTGTTTACTTTTTTCCATGACTTTTCTTTTTTTTCCATGAGGTTCCATGACCCGTACAAACCCTGGTTGAAACTTTGGTCATTTTTTTTGTAATGTTTTAAATATTGCCAAATTAGGTGCATACTATTTAGGTTTATTTACCTGCAAGAATGATATAGTGCTTAAAAATATACATTTTCAAGTGGTTGGTGTGCAGGGTGATGACAGGAACAGTGAAAAAAATTTCCCTGATTTATGTTGCCAATGATAATGCTTTTTTTTTTTTGCTCTACTTGAAAACCATTGCATTTTTGATAAAATACAGTGTTTTAAATGTTTTAAGCTGTTAATATATTTTGAAAAGATGCTCCTTTTTTTTTAGTAAAAATAGTATATTAAATTATTGGAAAATATTATAGAAATTCTAAAACATACTTTATTTCCAGTAACATGTTAACACAAGTATTCTAAGAAATTAATAAAATCTCTCTTAGTCTTATTATGATAAAACTAAAAAGTTTATATGGAAATAATTTTGAACTAAATTTTCAAGCAGTATAATTATTGCCGCAAGAATAACAAATGATAGTGAACGTATAGAAGCAATATAGTTTTGCTTACGTAAATAATAGACATATTTATGTAAAACAAATTGAATTCTTTTAACCATTGATGTTCTCATCAATAGTTTTGAGGGTATACTGTCAGAAATCCATTACCCACTACATGTGTATGTGATCATACATAAAATGTCATAATATGGAAAATATTGAAACTTGAGGGTATATGCTATATGTGTAAAAAATGTTTGAAAGTATACAGGGTATATGGAGAAGGTCCTTATGGGAACACCACTACTTTTAACAACCAGTCACATTGAGCTATTCTCTAATTAAGAACTTAGGTTTTAATGAATGAATACAGCATTTTAACTGTTAAAAAATAATAAAAATATTTACTTATGTACACAAGGTAACTGAATTTCAAATGATTTTATTATTTGTCGAAAAAACCCCCTAAGATTACCTTTTTTAACAAACAGGAATGAAATGCAAAAACCCGTCAATTAATTTTAAAATATATATGTATAGACCTTGGTTTTAAAATTAAAAAAAATAAAGTTTAAAAAAAAAATTGTATAATTTGAGGCAACAGCGAATAATATGAAGGCAAAAAGCAAAGTTGATTTTGATTTTCATTCAAATTTAGCAATTAAATTTAAAAGGTTAAAAAATAATAACTTTAAAGCTTTTATCAGTATTAATTTTAAAAAACAAATATTTCTCTTGAAACCATGATTACAATACACTAATTACTTCGTGGCAAGGAGGCTAAGGAATTAATGACAGCTTCCTCTTTGCCTGTAGGGTTGTTCATTTTACGTAGCATGGAACATGGAACGCATGAAAGGAAAATTTAAGCTAAGTAAAACAAACAACTTTACAGACACATAAGCAATCTTAGGAACGGTTAGGAAGAGACACAGAAGGGTCATTCTCCAGAAAAAGTAACTTTTGAATAAAAATATTTTTTCAATTTCAAAACGTTTTTTTTTCTTTTCATTCTTACATGAAAGTGTTACCTACTAGAAGCAACCATAAACAATGGCACAGCTAAGTTCCAATTATTTTACTAACAAAAAAAAAAAAAAAAAAAAAAAAAACTTGAAATTTAAAAAAAAAAAAAAAGAGAAAAAAACCTTTTAATACTTAAAAATCAAGGCCAATTTAACATCAAAGTAGTAATTTTGTTCATTGTGCAAACAATCAGCTATTTTAATGATTAGTGGAAATATAATATCAAGCTCTCTTAATTAAAGTATGGCTTAATTAGTAGTCTCAAATGTATGTTAAAACATAGTATTAAGTATACTTGAGGATATACTGGCAATTTATAATTTTGGTAGAATGCCTATTATTGATGCATTTCCCCTCCATCATTTATTTCCCCGTCAGAAATAATGACATTGATAAGGTCTGTCACGGAGGTGAGGAATTTTTCATTAATATGGGCCTAATAGATACATTTTTCAGGCAATTTTTTTTTTTCGTTGCTACAACCTGCACATGTTAAGCATATGAAAACATGTTCACTGCTGTTTACATCCCTGAGACTAAAGTAAATGGAGGTGAGAAGTCAGAATAACCATACTAAGTTTTTAAAGCAAAATCTATCTTCTTGTTTTTTGAAAAAAATCTCACAACTTCAACTATGGCTGAAAATAAACAAGAGAGCTCCCTTGTATCATGGAAAGTAAAATTTGATGTCATTACCGCCACGTGTTAATGAGGAATGGCATTTTGTGTTTAGGTAACGGAGGTAAGAATTTATTGTATGACATGACTAGTTGTCCTACTAAAAAGAACTAAAATACAATATTAAAAAATTAAATACACTTAGACAATTAGTATTTGAGATATTTGTGAAAGGAATAATAAATAAGTATATACTTTTAATTAAACAAGTTATTAAGCAACATAAACAGTCACACAAGGTGTGTGACATGCCATGGAGGTGAGAGTTCACATGTTGTGAACCAAAAATATACTAAAATAAAAATTATTATTAAAAAATTGTTGGCAGGTTTAAATAAATATATTTTTGATGAAATTAAAAATAATTGTTAAATGAATCGTTCCTTCACGTTTTTAGTGTTAAAGGCCTGTGACAGAAAAGTTACACATTTTGAAGAATGACCCAGAAGCAATCTTCATCCTATGGTTAATAAGTTAAGATTCAATACTTCGATGTTGAGGAAAAAATATGCACAAATGTGTGGCAGTGTGTAATTGCACCTCATTAATTTTATTTTTTGGAACAGATAATTGGTAAAAAATGCATAGAGAATTAGAGTAATTAATTTTGCAAAGCAAAATTCTTTTTTCTTCATTTAATGAATTTTCCCTGATTTTTTTTACTTTTTCGAAGTTTCCTGATATTTCCCTGACTAATAACGGTTTCCTGACTTTTCCCTGATCTGTCACCACTTTGTTATAAAGAAACTATTTGTTACTATTTAATTTTAGGTTTTGAGATACGCCATTAGAAAATATACTACAGCTCTTAACCTGTTTTGTATTTAAAACCAAAGAAAAACAGATCAGAACTGAAGTCAAGCAGGTGGCTACACAAAAAGTTTTAAATGGTGTCCCAATAGAGTGCTTTATTTATTCTTTGTACGTTTTTGGGTATTCCATCCTTTGCGAGTTCAACTTCAGATTTCTTTCTTGGTTGCAGGTGTGCATGATGAAGCAAACTCTTCCTTTTTGACGCCTGGCAAGTTTTAATTGCACTATTCACAGTTAGCTGTGACTTCCAAAATTGCTCCTGATACTATTTTTCAATTTCTTATGATATAATATTTTTTGCGATTGGAGGCTTCCAAGTTCAGTGGTTATCAGTTGATAACCACTCAATGTAGGTAACATTATTCTGTAGCAGCCCTTATGTTCAGTTTGAGAACCTTAATCTTTCACACTCAGCTGATAAGATATCAGCAACTTTAAATTGCAACATATTTTAGTTTCTTTTCTATGCTATTACTATTTCAATCCCCTGGTTTTTGTCAGTTGCCAAGGCTAATAGTGAATTTTCAAGACCATATTATACATTTGTCTGCACTACTAAATGCCATTTTTAACTCATTAATGTGGAAAGAGCAAAACTATCTTCCACAAATCTGTACCTCAGAGACAGAAGGACATCACATTATGGTAATTTTACAAGAGAAAGGAATTTTTTTTTTCAGGGTCATGCAAAAGATGGGACTAGCGCTTTTGATCCTGGGAAAAAATTAGAAATATATTTTTTAAAGAATTACTCACGTGGTTCGATGCGTAATAATATTCTACACATAATGCATATAATGCATTAATAAACTGAAAATCTCAATTTTTTTAACTTCATCAGTCAGGCTCTGAAGTACAGACATGTCTAGATCCATCCATGCATTAAATTTGTTTTTTAGTGAACCACAGACACTCTTAAACTCATATTACAATATTACATACAGCTCAATTGCCCAATCTATTTTACAGTTATTTTCCTTATGTTTAAAAGCTACTAACCTGTAGCTATAAATTTGTGCAGGGTATTATAAGTCACTCAGACTATGTAATCTACCCTGACTTTCTGTTTTGAAGCTCAGGAAGGCAAATTCCAGTTGAAACAGCTGGATAAATGCTTTGTTTGGGTCAGAAAAATATAAGTTTAGTAATTTTTCTATCTAGTTTATTCATTAGATATAGGTTTTATTCATATGAGACCCCAATTTCGAAATCCGAAAATCTGAAAAACCCAAAATCTTTAACTTTTTTCCATATTTTTTTTTCTTTTTAGGGTCATTTTTTTTTTAATTTTTTTCAAGTAAAAAAAATGTTTTTTCTTTTTTTTTCTTTCAATTTTTAAAGTTGTTAACCTTTGGAAATTACTTGTTGAAAACACATTACTTTCAGATAGCCTTTTTCTAACGTCTTTTCGAAATAAGCGTTTCACTGAAATTGTGCAGCAATCTTTTGACATCCACCTTTAGTTAGAGATTTTTTTTTTCTTCTCACAAATATGTAATTTGAATTCACGAAATAGATAATGTAATACTAGGTTTTCAGCCGATTTAGAATTTAATCATAGCACTGTTAAATACATTTTTCTTATCAGTTTAAACTTTACAAATAAAATCCGTATTTGAAAGTTTGAAATTTTTGATGCCTGGCAGGTTTTAACAGTTTAAACCGCAGCCAAAAACTATCATGTGTCAAAAACTTGCCAACGACAATAGAAAATAAACAATATGGGGCTTTTTCAAATTTTAATGCACACTGAAATGCTGGGCAGTAAATACCTATACCACAAAATACACATTTCAGCAAAATAAATTTTCTGTCCCGATTTACTTGTCAATATATATTGCTTGGATTCCATTATAATGAAGAAAATTTGTAGTACTTGGAAATTTGTTGTAACTGGATTTCACTACATTTTTAGGAATGAGTCTTATTCCTCAGAGAAATTCTGAAGGAGGAAAGCGGGGAAATCAGATATTTTACTTACATACCACTGGTCATAGAAAGAAGTTAGCTTAATGAGCTAATACAATCAATTAAAATAAAGTAATATGCATGAAATATATCAGGCAAAATCTTACTTCACTGAGATCGGAGAGGTAGTTCTGTGCTAGATCTAGTTCCTCTACTTTTCCGCAGAGTTCTTCGATTTTCCTGTGCGATCCGGCGCAGTCAATTCCGCAGCGGTTGAGCGTTAGGGTCCGAGGCAGTACCAGTCTCCCACTAGTTGGGCTGGACCTCCCAGGAAAGCTGCCCACCAGAAAGATCTCGGGAGAGCTCTCCTCTTCAAGGTCCTCCCCGTATCGGCACTCCAGGGCTTCCGAAAAAGAGCACTTTGACATGGTCTGCCAGCATGGGGAAAACATCACAAAGCTTTGTAAGGAAAAAGTCTGAAAACATCAAATGAAGTAAATCTAAATATGTAAGATTCTAATACAGTAACCACTACAGGGTGGCGACAGAAACTGGAAAAAAAAGTTCCCTGACTTTTCCCTGATTTCCCTGATTAAGTTCACCAAATTTCCCTGATTTACGTTACCAATGATAATGGCTTCTTTTCTTTACCCTACCTGAAAAGCATTGCATATTAAATAAAATGCAGTGTTTAAAACGGTTTAAGCTGTTAATTAAAAATATATTTTGAAAAGATGCTCCTTTTTTTTTCCTTGGTAAAAATTGTAATGTTAAATTATCGACAGAGAAATATTGTAGGAAATATAAAACAAATACTTTACTTCCAGCAAGCAGTTAACATAAGAATTCTAAGAAATTATTGAAACCACTCTTAAAGACATATCTAATCATGATAAAACTAAAACATTTAAATGGAAATAATCTTGAACTGAATTTTCAAGCAGTAAAATTGTTGCTGCAAGAATAACAAACAAGTGATAGTTAAAGTATGAATGCGATGTAGTTTTACTTACGTAAGTAAATACTGCCGTTTGCAGGTAAACGGCAGTATCTGCAGAAATTAGTTTTCGAGATATTTGGAGAAATATGTGGTGGATTCAGCACTAACAATAGGAAAATGTTGGAATTAGACGTTTTTTTCAGCGGAAACCAAATAAGCAGGTATGTACAATAAAGATAATGTACAATAGACGACAAAAAAGCAAAGAAAAAAAAAGAAAAATGTGCAGTTACTGCTTTTTACCTGCACACGGCATAAGACATATTTATGTAAAACAAATTGAAATCTTTCAACAACCAGTCATATTCAGCTATTCTCTAATCAAGAACTTAGGTTTTAATGAATGAATACAGCATTTTAACTATTAAAAAATAATTAAAATATTTACTTATGTACACAACTCAATTTCAAATGATTTCATTAGTTGTCGAAAAAAAATCTTAGATTACTTTAGTAACAAACAACGTTAAAATGCAAAAACAATTATTAAATTCAAAATGTATATACATATGGTTTTAGAATAAAAGCTTTAAAGTCTGAAATAAAACTCCTTCGTGTAATCTGAAGTGCCAACAAAAAATACCATGGCAAAAAAACAAAAAAGTCAAAATTCAATTTTAGCAATTAAATTTAAAAAGCCAAGTGAGACTTTTAAGATTTTTTCAGCATTGATTTAAAAAACAAAGATTCTTTCTTGAAATCGTGATAACAGTATGCTAATTACTTCAAGACAATGAGTAAAGGCAAGGGACCAAAGTCATAAATGACGGCTTCCTCTTTGCCTGTAGGGTTGTTTATTTTACGTAGCGTGGAATGCATGGAAGGGAAATTCAAGCTATGTAAAATAAACAACTTAACAGACAAAGAAGCAATCTTGAGAAACTCATCCTAAGATTGAATACTTTGACCTTGAGGAAAAAATATGCACAAATATGTGGCACTGTATAATCACACTTCATTTACTTTACTTTTTTAAAACAAATAATTGTCGGAAAATTCCTAGGGAGTCAAAGTACTAAAATTTTGCAAGGAAATTTTTTTTTTTCTTCATTTGATAAAATTTCCCTGAATTTTTATTATTTTTTCAAAATTCCCTGATGTTTCCCTGAGTGATAAAGTTCCCTGATCTCCCTGATCTGTCGCCACCCTGCACTATATATTCTACTTTTCTTTACACAACAGAAAAGCATGATACATCTGAAAATTCAATAAAACTGAGGTGTTAAAATGAAACAAATGAATTAACGTAAAAGTAAATGACATGTGCATCTATAAAAATATTAGTTTATCATCAAATAGGACAATTTTCTTAATAAAAACAAAAGAAAATGTCTTCAAGTTTATCTTATAAACTAATAAAAAATAATTTTTTTTTTTTTTTTTTGCTTCATGGTGAAATACAAATCCAAAGTTGCAATGAATTAAATCTATGGAAAATAGGCCCGTTTTGCTCATTTATTAAAAAAAGAAAACGCTTTTGAAAAATGTAACTTTTATCTGGAATGTGAAATGCAAAACAGTTTTTTTTTTTTTAATACATAATTTTTCAAGATTTTACATCCTATAATGAGGAGTTACAGTATTCCAGTTTGGAAACAAGTTTTGATTAATTTATTTTTAATGAAACTAATAGTCTTATTTCAAGCCTTGTTTTGATGAAAAGTCAATTAAAAAGAAAATAAATACGTAGTTTCTAGGCGTTTTTGATTAATCATGGCAACAATAAATAAAAGTGCAGTGTGAAGTACCTATAAATATAAAGTAAAAAAATATTGAAAAATAATCTAAATGCGAAAATAAAAATCTTTTTCATCTTAATTTAAAACCCTAATAGTTTTTTAAAAAATAGTTAAAAGTTAGCAGAGCTCCAAGAGCTATTTATAAATTGCAAAAAACTTATCATAGGAAAGATCAAAAATGTTTTCTTTTTAATATAAAAAATAAGGTAGCTGCAAGTGACTAAAAGTAATGTAATGCGCTACAGTCTGATAACCGATGAGATGGAAGGGCTAACATCCAGTTTAGAGGTGGAAATGGATGAAACTATTTCACTGGACGTTATCAAGGGTGCCAGCTCTTGTAGATGTGTGTTACTCTAAATTAAGCAGAGTCACATTTAAATTACTGAAACATGCACATCAAATTTTTACTTTTCCCCCTCATTCTGATAGACTTACCTTAACTGGACGTTTGCTAATCCCTATCAACCATTGGCAGAATTTTTGGTACAGATGTGATATACCCCCCCATTTGGCGACATTCGATTTTTTTGCACAAAATTAAAATATTTTTCTCGCCAATGAGGCGATAATTTTTTATGCACGGCATCCCTGGCCAAACTAACCTGTGTTTAGCAACCCGAAGGCAATCTTACAGATCTGTTCAAACTTGTTTACTTGGGTTGTTTGGGTTTCACGCAGGAGAGATACGTGGTGTTGTTTCGTGCAATATACCTTACAGGAATGCTTATTTTGTGTTAGTTTAAATTCAGTAGTTGTGTTTTGAAGTAAAAACATTAGAAAATGCCAGTTTCTTCAAACTTGAAGGTTAATTAAAAGTTAACTCCAACGTGGTGTGTATCTGTAACATGCCATTGTCATATGATGTATTGTTTTAGACTGAGTGTGAATATTTATACCATATAAAAAGGTAAGTTCTTTATTTTAGAATTCAAAAAAAACCTCTCACTTCCAAAATTCTTTGTTTTTACAAATCCTTGAGGGGTTCTTGTAGTTTTTAACTTTATTTTTACTGTATGTAAATTAATTTTACAGAAATAGTACGGTTATTTTGTTCTAAAAGTTAATTCTTATCGATGCTATGAATTATTTAGACATTCTATTATCGTGCCTCCTTTAGGAACTGAATTTTATGTTAACAATTGAAAGTTCTTTCTGTTGTACTCTTAAAAATGCTGAATTTTATTAATAAATCTGCACAATAATGGTGCATATTTCACACTTAAAACTGTGTCATTATTGTACACTGAACGGAAGGAGACACCCTTGGGTGTCTCCATGAAAATATACATAACTGTGACCATACTCCGACTGTAATGTATATTAACAGTCAGAGGAATAACGGACCGAGCGGAGCGAGGTCCTGGCGAGCCAGAGGTCTCATAGTACTTTCGTAATGAGACCGAGGCAGGGCCGGCGAGCCGAGGTCTCATTACGAAAGTACTATGAGACCGAGGGCTCGTATCCCGGAGAAATGATGAAAAAAAAATTAATGCATTAATTTTGACTTGTAATTAATACAATAATTTATTTCATTGTATTTTAATATGTTTACAAAAAACCCCGGCCCTGTACATTTTTGAAGCATATATTCGTGATGTTTTTTGTTGTGCTTTTATGTTGTTTTTATATATATTGTGTTCTGAAGTGCTTTGATCATGTTTTTTTATCTGATTTTTTCCTGTTGGCGCTAAAAAAGCATCGCTAAGAACGATGTGTGACATATGTCGTCATACATCGTTTTCTTGGCGATGCTTTCTTGGCGCCAACAGGAAAAAGTCACCAAGGGTGGGGTATATCACATCAGTTCCTTTTATTTGTGACTTTTAGCAACATAACTAAAATCACAATAGGAAGTTTAATAATCAGTTACCCCCCTGAAGACATGGCTATGACAGAAATACATGCAATATACCAACAGCCTGGTTACAACACCTGGTCCTACCGAGACCTGCTGTTTTGTTATAGACTCATCAGAATGGAACAGTCAATATTAACTATGACCAATAAAATTTATACTCTGAATGTCATAACCAGACTGTTGGTATATAGCATGAAGCTTGAATTTTAGTCTACCAAATATTCAGTATCTGGCCTCAATTTTTATTGAACATTAGGCCAAATCACCATTTATTGTAATCCTTATTCCCTACCCATAGTATCAATCCGCATGATAGTACAACAGACTAGTTTCCGCAGTGCTTGCTCTCTTTTCGATCATCCCTTTGTCATTTTCACTTCATCAACCAGCAAATCATATAATTCATCGTACAAAAAGCAACTTCCTATCACATGGTGCTGTAAATTTTATTTTGCTATTTTCAACGCATGCCTAACTATGCTACAAATGGATTTTAATCATAATTAAGATCAATTGATTACATTCCCAGTTTTCACACTAAATCTTTATGATATTTCAAAATAAATAAATAGTAAAAAAAAAGCTTAACTAACCCTTTATTAAAACTATGTGACACAAAGCTTAGTTTTCGAATTCACTTAAAACCTACTTCGATAACCTAAATCTTTTTTGCAAACCAGCAATGGCAAAAACTTTTCATTCCAATACCATGATTATAAAAATTCTTAAGAGCATTCAAGCCTATTGTTATTTGTTATTTCACCAAGTGGTTTTAATTTAACGCCACGTTTTAAAAACATTATAGATTGTTTCATTTCAATCATAATTATTTTTTATTTTAATAACAAGATTTTTTCTTTTTCAAAGGAAACGAATTTTGATTATAATTAAAATGAAATTGCAATTTTAAATCTTAAAATGAAATTAATCTGTTCATTCTACGAGCACATTTCAAATGCTTGACACATTTATAATTTTAATCAATGATTAATTCAAAAAGATTAACTTATTCACGCCAAAATTCAGAAAACGTAAAAAAACCCATAACAATTCATCCTGTCGAGATAAAAAAAAATAAGCATAAAACCAGAAAAAAATATAATACGCATTTAAAAATCAGAAAATATTCGGCATGTTTCGAAAACTTACTTCACAGAAAAATAATTAAGGCAGATAAAATAATCTCTCCCCCTTTTTTTTAAGGAATCAAGATTTTCGTTACAAGTGCCTTGTTTACTACGTTTAACCACCAACCCAGCTGATGAGGTAAACATTAGCATCACACTGACTTCAATTTGCCTTTTACATGATTTGAGAAGAAAAAAACTGTACTTACAAAATATTACTCAATTCATTCGATAAAATGCATTCGACGTTTGTACATAAATATTCTAAATTTTCGTAAATAAACATTAACGAATCTTTCAACTTTTCGAACATCAAGCTAACCTTGGACCAGAATTTTAATCATTTTTGAGTTGAGATGTGGTTGTTTATATGACCTATAACGCATATAATTATTTGAAAGGGTTAAAAAATTCAATAAGAGAGCAATGGCAAAGTCAAAAATAATTTTAAAGAACGCGACAAAACGAAGAAATAAACTCAATTATTGAATAGAGTTAAAAAAAATAATTTTGTTCAATCGTTTCAACACAACTTCAACTTGGAATTTTTACTCGTTTTGTTTTTGTTTGATTTTTTCCTCTGAATTTTTAAAAGCTTATCGCCCTTTGATTGTCTAGCGCATTGAGCCTATTAATAAAAAACTGTGAGTAAATTTATTGTTCCTTTTCTCTAATTTCAGATTATTTCTCCTCTCCATTGCAATTTATTATTTGAAATTGAAATTGTACCTGTAGGGAATCTTAAGTCGGTCAATGCAGTGTCGAAAAGGAAATAGCTTAATGGTATAATTAGTACCTCTGATATTAATTACCTCATCTGAATCAAATAATATTTTCTGAAATATTAATGAATGTAAACCATGAGAAATAAGTTATTTCTTGAACGAGGTAAAATTTTGAGTAATTTCTAAGCATTTTTTTTTTGTGTCTCTTTTTTCCGAGCTATCGGAAAATACGACTTAGAGTTTCAAGGGCTTCTCTAAATGGATTATATCTTGCATTATTGATGCTTCAGTTGATAAAGGTTGAAGAAGGGCACTAAAGATGAGCACGGTTAATTGATTTATTTAATTGTTAGTTATTGAATCACATATCTTATAGTGACGATTGCAGTCCAGGGTAAGTTTGATTCAAGCTTTATATTTTGTTGCACCTAATCAGTTCACAGTTGATGCGTTATTTTTTTGTTGCGAATTGTTGTGAAAATTTTTGTGACTTTTTCATTAAAGCTTTTAATGACTCAATAATCAACAATTAAAATCCCCTCCCCCCTCCTTCCATTGATTTCATATTGGATAAAAATTAAGATCTTCTGTTATCTTTTGAATTCTCTACATTTGAATAAGGTGCGTTTTCCCTTTGACATTGGCCACTAGTTTTTTTTCTTTTTTGCCTTCATCTCTAGGTACCCCTACAAATGGGGTAAGGCCAGTCATTTAGAGGGGAGGGGATCGATTGCTGGGGAAAATGTTTAAAATAATTTTTTAAAAGTGGAATATGAAAGAGGCATTAAACTTTTTTAAAAGGTTCTATTTTGAGCTCAGTTGCAGATCCGACTTTTGTGCTTAGCATAGCAGCATATAACCCCCTCCCCCCCCCCTCCAAATGTACCTTTGTGTGTCCCAAAAAAATTTTGAAATGTCAGGCCTGGACGAAACACTTTTCTGAATTTTAACTTCATAGTGTATGGAGAAAGGGTTGTGTTTGAGTAATTTTGCAAAAGAAAAAACACTTTTTTGTAGGAATTTTGGAAAACAGCTAATTGTTTTTGATGCTGTTACCTCGCGTTACCTTGATGGAGGTATTATGGTAACCCAATTGAGCACCAATAATTTTCCCTCTTCCTTAGAATTCCCTCTGCAAATTTAAATTCCTAGTGTAATTTCACATCGAATGAGAGCCCAGATTTCTCCATCTGGGGGTGGAAATTGGGCATCCAACTTATCCATGCCATAGACATCCGCACCTTAATGGTGGCATATGAAAGATTAGATGCCGTATTGGGGGATCACACTAGGTCTGTTAAACTGCTAAATAGCCTAAATTACGCACCCCCATTGGAAGGAAAAAAAAACTTTCCAGTAAGCAGCCAAAGAAAGAATATATATAATATATTTTCAAAACCAATCACAAAAATAGTACGCCTCATTGATAAATTTAAAAAATAAATTTTTTTAAAGGTTTTTTTGTTTTTCCCCCGTAAAAAAAAATCATTTTGGAAGGCTGCCCTCCCTTGTCCCCCTCTAAATAGGCCCATGATTTGAGGCTGATTTTTGCTATAAAAGTCATACTGAAATAATTTAATGTGCTATTAACTGGAATTATATTTCTGTATTTGAGTTCGGACAAATACTTGAGACTGAAAAGTAGAGGAATGAGGCAAAGTGAAATGGTAAAATATTTACTCTGTTTTTAGCACCACTTACCTAGTAACATTTCAGCTCTGTGGTAACATATGTATTCTATTCCAGTCAAGAAAAAATTACAGTCTAACTTTTCTGCTTTTATATTTCAGATGCATTCCAAAATTCGTCATTTAGCCATCTTTTTCCTGCTGATGTGCTTTGCTGTAACGTCTTCTGTCCACCACCACAAGGCAGACATAGAAGATAATGAATTTGCTGAGTTCGAGGAATTCGATGAGGAGGAGATGACCAGTACAGAAGAACCGACTGCCCGAAAGCCTGGCTCAGAGTCTTCTAAGCCGACAGTCGCTCCTTCTCGGCAGTTTGATGAAGAAGTACAGATTGAGGTTAGTCATTACAGCATTTCCACTTTTTTTTTGAAACAATCAGGAATTGCTTATTACTCTCACTTGCAGGGCCAAATTAAGGCATGGGCACATGGGTCCAGGCCACCTGCATTTGGGGAGCAACAAATCTGTTGCCAAAGGGTCTTTTTGAAATGGAGCAAATTCAAATCGCAAAAGTAATCCAGGCAAAAGTTCGGTAACATTTCATATTATAGTGTTTTTGTTATTTATAATACAATTCATATTTAGCATGGTTGCAGAAAATACTTAAGTATCAAAATATTTTATTAATATACAGTATAAGTTAGGGGGGGGAGGTCACCAAATAAAAGTTCGTGCCCAGTATCCTCAAAAGTTTAGTTGGGGTTTACTCACTTGGCCACAGTTGATGTTCCTTTGGTTTTTGATCCTGGGCTTCCACGAGCTATCCACCGGCCTTTTGGTGGTGGTGTCCAAGCCCTACATACACACCCAGATACATCAGCACCTCGGAGGAGGAACATGCCCATAGAGGCCCATAAACCAGAGGACATGGGCACCATTGCCCAAGAGGAGGGTCTTAATCACGTAGGTTTATTCTGTGCTGCTGGTATGCTGTTTTTATCTAATGAGGACTGTGTTAAGTTGATAGGGTCGTGTAAAAATAAAGTTGATTTCAGGGGAGAGGAGCCATTTTTAGAAACAAGAATTCTAACCAAGAAGGGTTCTATTGAAACTAGCGTTTATGAAAAACATAATTCGAATCCAAGATGTAAGAATTTAAGGCATTTTTCTTTATTTTTTTATTTTATTATATTATATGTTTTTTGAGGGGGTAGAAGATTCTGACCAAAGGGGAAGAAAAGAAGCACTGCTCTTTAGATCTGTTCCATCTAAGCAGGGGAGAAGGAGAACTTAAATAAAGTCTGAAGAGTTGATGAAATTTTCAATAGTTTAAAAAAAATCAAGTAGGTTACCAGGGGTCTGTCCAGGATTTTTCACAAAGTCCGTTTTTTGTGAAAAATCAATTAATTTTTTGAAAACAAATAATTTTGCAAAAAAAAAAAAAAATTGTAACAACAAAATTTTATAGAATTTATCATTGAAACTTAAAAATGAATGTTTTCCTCCTTTCTGTTGAGAATATCATTCTTGAGTGTTTTTCTAGTATTTGATGGGGTTGGGGGGGGGGGCATCGCTCTCTGGGGGCACCCCTCGAGTATCAATATTTATCTACCATTCTACAGTATGTTAAATTATACCAGAAATGAGGCAGTGAAGAGCAACGGGATGTAAGTGGCAAAACTAAAAAGTTGGAGATAACCAGTACACATAGTAGGTGAACCTCTCCTCTGTCTTGGGGCAAGAGATGGTACTAGTAACCCTGGTATTGCTGCTATACAGCATGATTTAGAAAAAAATTTCGATGAAAGCCTACCTTGGATGTTGTCTTTAAACGCGTTATACTCAAAACTTGAAAACGTCCACTTACATTCCTTTGCTTCTCACTGCCTCAAGTGTTATATGTATAGTATTTGAAATAATTGTTACAAAAAAAAAAAAAAAAAAAAAAATCAGACAGGGATTCAGCATTTAACTTTTTAGCCTAAGATACTCTTAAAAAGCACAGAATTTCGTGTAAAACTTATAAATTCCGTTATTTTAACAAAAATAAAAAAGAGATTTTGTTTGTTTGCCTCTTAACAAAGTGTACTAAACCAGTGGCGTAGCTAGACCCGACTTTCGGGGGGGGGGGGGGGGGGGTTACTTCTTATATATATATATATATATATATATATATATATATATACATATATATACATATATATATACATATATATATACATATATATACATATATATATACATATATATATACATATATATATATATGTTATATATATACATATATATATACATATATATATATGTTATATATATACATATATATATACATATATATATGTTATATATATATATATATATGTATAATCGCTTGGAATTTTTTCCTTTTCTTCTTTTTTTTTTCTTTCTCTTCTCTCTCTCTTTTTTTTTTTTTTTGAGACTAACTTTTCGGGGGGGGGGGGGGGTTTGTCCCCAAAACCCCCCCCTTAGCTACGCCCCTGTACTAAACATCGAAAAATTCAAAATATCTGATTTCTATAGTGGATGCAAGGATATTGCAATCCTCGAAGTGAAGGCATCAAAAGTACAAAACGGCTTGTAAAAGAAATATTTTGAATAAAATTATTTTATAAATGCAATTTAGAGTCCTATGATAAACATATCATTAATACCTGTAGACACAGTTGAAGCAAAAAAAAAAAAAAAAATTAAACCATTGATTCAGCATTTTAATATGGGACTCATTAAAGAAAATGGAATTTCGCTTTGAAAACTTGAATTCTGCGTTGCAACAAAAATAAAGAGACTTTTCATTTATTTGCATCCTAATAAAGCAAAGTTAGCTTGAAAAAAATAGTAAAATATGATTCTCAAACCGGATGTAAAAAGATTTCATTTTTCAAAATGAAAAGAAAAAACAGAAAGAAAAAAAAAGAAATCTAAAGAAAACAAAGTGGTAAATAAAAGTGTTTATTTAAAGTTAATCATCCTTGTTAGTATCGAAAAATCAAAACTATATAATCTTCTCCCAAAATAAGAGTTAAACATCGCATCCTAAAAACACAAATATTGCCAAGCTGGTAAAATGATGAGAATATTTACTAATCAAGTTAGTACTATAAAGGTTTAACGCCAGACACTAAGTGGTGATACTTTTGAAAATGGTAACCCTATCTGAAGGGATCACATGATCACATCATTTTTCCCCACTCTTACTATCCGTTTGCAGTTCTAAGTTCATTTGGCTAATATATATTATTATTATTGTTTATTAAATCATTAGTGGGGAGAAACATGCATCATCTATTCAGAGTAGTTTACAACAACAGCGCTGCAAAATAGCTATGATCAAACACACAAGCAAAATCATTTGAAACCAAATTGACTTTCAGCTGTTAATTTCTTTCAAAGAAACAAACAACAACAGGGGTCTGGCCAGAGGAAATTTGGATCCGTTAACGCACCCTTCACAAAAATCTGATCAACCAAAATGGACCTTTCACAAAATCCCGACTAACCAAAACGGACCTTTTACAAAATCCCAACCAACCAAAACAGACCCTTCACAAAATTCTGATAAACAAAAACGGATCTTTCACAAATTGTTTATTGGAAGAGCAAATCTCAAATCAAAATAACGAGATAATGTTTGGAACCTTTTTTAAAGCTAAATTATAGGGATCAACTTATACAAAATCTGCTGATTTTGCAAAAGAAAAAAAATTGGCACTCTTGTGATGCTCCTGCAAGCGATATATAACAACTAAGACCAAATAAATATAATGCTTGTTGTTGGTTTCTTTGAAAGAAATTAACAGCTGAAAGTCAGTTTGGTTTATAATTTTGCTTATTTGTTTTATGCAGAGGTGTTGTAAACTTCTCTGAAAAAGCGTCAACCGCTAATGATTTAATAAACAATAATATGCAGCAAAATGAACTTAGAACTGCAAAGGATGGTAGGGATGGGGGGAAGATGTGATTGCTTCAGATAGGGTTACCAACTTCAAACTTATCGCCACTTAGCATATGGTGGGTGTGATGTTTAACTGTTTATCAATGTTTAACTGTTTATCGGCACTTAGAGTCTGGTGGGACAATGTTTAATTGTTATTTTGGGAGAAAGTTATATGAGTTTGATTTTTCAATGCTAAAAAGGGTAATTAATTTTAAATAAACTCTTTTATTTCTTGTTTTTTTTTTCCTTTATATGTCTACATTTTGAAAAGCGCATTCTTCTTACATTCTATATGAGAATCATATTTTATTCTTTTTTCAAGCTAACTTTCCTTTATTAGGATGCAAATAAATGAAGTCTCTTTATTTTTGTAACAACGCTTGTTTTAAGTTTTTAAAGCAGAATTCCATTTTCTTTTATAAGTCCAAAATTTAAATGCTGAATCAAAGGTTCATTTTTTATCTTATTATTTTATTTATTTATTTATTTATTTATTTTGATTCAACTGTGTCCAGAGATTAGTGATATGTTTATCATAGGACTCTAAAATGCAATTCTAAAATAATTTTGTCAAAAATATTTATTTTACCAGCTGTTTTTATACTTTTGATGTTTTCACTTTGAGGATTGCAATCTCTTTGCATCTGCTATGGGAATCTGATTTTTCAAATTTTCGATGCTTAGTTCACTTTGTTAAGAGGTAAACAAATAAAATATTTTTTTATTTTTGTAAAAATCACAGAGTTTATAAGTTTTAAACTGAATTCTGTGCTCTTTAACAATGTCTTGGTTCAAAAAGTTAAATGCTAAGCCTCTGCCTGAATTTCTTTGTTACAATAATTTTAAATACTATGCATATAACATTTCTAGTATAATTTAACATAATGTAGAATGGTGAATAAATATTGATACTTGAGGGGTGCCAGAGAGCGATGCCACCCTCCCGTACCCCAATACTTGAAAAACACTCAAGAATGATATTCTCAACAGAAAAGAGGGAAAACACTCAAGTGTAGATGATGCAGTTTGCTCCATCTCAAAATTCAAAAATTTTGTTTTTACAAAACATTTTTTTTTTTTTTTGCAAAATTTGATTTTTTACAAAATTAACTGATTTTTCACAGAAAACGGACCCTGTGAAAAATCCTGGACAGACCCCTGAACAAGCATTATATTTATTTGGCAGCAGTGGCTATTTATCGCTTGCAGGAACATCACAAGAGTGCCTTTTCTTTGTTGCAGAATCAGCAGATTTTGTATAAGCTGATCGCTCTAATTTATCTTTAAAAAAGGTTGCTTTTCTATATGAAAGTAAGCCTTATTTTGATTTCAGATTTGCTCTTTCAATAAACCATTTCTGAAAGATCCGTTTTTGTTTATCAGAATTTTATGAAGGGTCTGTTTTGGTTGATCGGGATTTTGTGAAAGGTCCGTTTTGCCTGACCGGATTTTTGCGAAGGGTCTGTTAACGGACCCGAAGTCCCTCTGGCCAGACCCCTGGTTACATTACAATAGATTACTTATATCAAATAGGGGCCAATCAGACAAGGCTACCGTGGTTTTAGATTGGGTTGCATCAAATATTCGGTTGGTATTCCACAAGTTGCCTCTTTCGTAGACAAACCAAATCTTCTGTTTGACTGGATACTTTAATGTCAGGCTACCAAATTGTAAACAAATTCAAATATTCATAAATTAGTAAACAAATAGATATATACTTTTTAACACAATGAATGAAAGTTTTAGCATAAGTACAACATTGTTGACATTTTTACTTATTATAATCACATTCAAAGTAGTTTCAATGTAAAAGAAAACACTCGGATGTTAAAAACTTTTTTTAAACCCAGCTGTTTTGATTTGTATAATTATTCACCTCTTTTTAACAATTGTATATTCTGCAACCATTTCTTTATGACTTCTGCTTAACACTTAAGCTTAAAACTTTTATTGCAGCATGAAAGAGATTCACACTGCAAAGGTGATTTACAACCCTGAAAAATGTTGCATATTTTTGAAAATTTTTGTCTTAATAATGTTAATTTTGTCATATTTCCTTTCTTATATTTTCTCTTTTTGTGCTGTTAATTTCTTAACTTGAAGTAAAGTATATTTTAAGGTAAAGTTTCTTTTCTTGATTTATTGTTTTATTGCTCTGATCCTATTCTTTCATTTTTTCATATTACAATGCTGTAATTTTTGCTGTATCTTTCATTTCTTAAGTGCTGTGCACATTTCTTGGTTCATGCATTGTGATATGAATTTTGAAATATTGCAATTCTATTAGCATGTTCAGTATGAATACAAAATCTGAAAAATAAACTGAAAAGTACTGCAGCTTTTGGAAATGCAGAGCCATCAGTTGTAGAGCATAGAAATTTGAAAAGAAAAAAAAAAGAAAGAAAAAAAATGTTTAAAAAAAGATAGGGGGCGAGGAATGAAAATCAATAGTTGAAAACCTGTCTAAAATCTTTAATTGTGAAACTTTTAATTTGTTGGAAACAAGTTGACTTTTTAATTTTTTATTTTAGGAAGATGGTGAAGAGTTTGAACATTTTCAGGATGAGGAAGAATTTGAAGGGTTGGACCAGGAAGCACCTCTGTCCAAAGGGAAAGCTGCAGAAAAACCAGATTTGAAGATTACGAAGGTGAGTGAACGTATTTGTCTTCACCTTGCAACTAGAATTTTTCATTTTCCATAGATTTCTGAATGTAACTACTTAGCCAGTTAATCAACCTTTTGTACTTTTTGGTGTACTATCCTTTTAATGTTAACATTTTTCTTTCGCAACATAGAATATATGGATCAGTATTATTGATGCAGTATGGTACATAGAAGAGTAAGAATGTGAATACTTAGTAGATTTGCGTATAAGATAACATTTTGAATCAATACCCAAGTGGAAGCAAAATACATTGTCATTGCTTTTACTTGATAACTACATAATTCATTTCCTGGTTTAAAGAATTATTTTGCATTCCAACAGGTTCATGTTGAGATAATTACAAATGATAGTATGAATTTATAAGAATGCTTGGAAGCATCCAAAATAAATGAATTCTTCGTGCCTCCAACATCTGCAGAGTATCTGCCTGAATTAAGATAATGTTCTTCTAAAAGTAATTCTGCTATAAAAGCTGTTTAATGGTTTTATTGCATTTCATGCCAATAAATTGCAGGTTCCTCTTCATCTTAGAAGAAATTGGGAAAGTTTCTACTTAGAATTCCTGATGGTTGCTGGTCTGCTTGTGTACTTTATCAACTTCATAGCAGGAAGGAACAAGAATCAGAAACTGGCAATGGCCTGGTTCAATTCTCATCGTCAAATTTTAGAAAATAACTTTGCTTTAGTTGGTATGTTGCAGTTTTTTTTTCTTTTGAATTTACAGCAAATGCTTGAGAATCGTCAAATTTTAATGTCTATTCTGTGTTACTTTTAATTTGTATTAGTTGCACCTGTCTCAAAAATGTTTTACTCTTGTGATATTTTATTGATAAATTTTTGATATTGTGGAAAATAAAAACTGACTTTAGAAAGTAGTTAATTTTGCTGTGCTAAGCGCAAAAGTCGTATCTGCATCTGAGTTCAAATGAGAAATTGCCGTTTAAAGTTGTGTGCCTCCATGTATTTGATACGGATGCAGCTTTTCAGAATTTTTTAAAAAATATTTCCCTCATCAATGAACATAAAGCATTGTATTTAGGTAAAATATGTGACAAAGAATCACCTGGTGACTAACTCAATTTTGATAAAACGTGCAGATATGACCTTTGTGTTTAGCACGGCAGAATTATTATCTTCCATTTAAATCTTTCAATACTGGGAATTCAGTTATATACTTCCATCACTTTGTCATTCGTTTTTACTAAAACCAGAATCCCGGCAGCACATTTTCTTAGTTGTCTACAAAGAGGATTAAGGTTTAAAAATAGTCTGCAAGGTAGACCAATGCTAGATTTAGTTACACCGGAGTATGATTTCTTTAGTAGTTCTATTTGGAATCAACAGAAGATTAAACAGAAAGATTAAATACTGTTTAAAAATTATTAAGGTTGATTCAGTGATTGCATTTGGAATCATAAAGATGGAAAAGTTTGATTGTTCCAGCATATCAGATGTTTATTATCAAAATATGCTCAATCACTTTTTACCCTTTTACAGCAGAGAAAAAAACAGTATATAGCTCAAGCTGTTTTTCAAAAAAAAAAAAAAAAGTGGTAGTAATTTTGGACCTGATTGAGCTGAAAGTGTTCCAAATTGCTTTGTAGCAAGACAGTATTTCCTAGAAAGAGTCATATTATTAAAACACTTTTGAAAATTCATGAAATGAGCTAGTTTTGATACTTAATGCCTTATGTAAATGTTTCTTAATTGCTTTTAAACCAACTGTTGTTAGTCCTTAATATTTTTCATGGTGGAATTGCAGGGGATGATGGCAAAAAGGAGATCGAAAGCCCTGGTTTGCAAAAGGAGTCTGAGAACGTGTATACCCTGTGGTGCAGTGGGAGAGTATGTGTGGAGGGGATGCTGGTTGAGCTCAAGCTTCTGAAGAGGCAGGACTTAGTGAGCCTCATATCCAACATGTTTCGACCGGCCTCCGACCAGATGGTAAGTCTGAAATTCTTCCATGCCTGGTGTTTTTTTTTTTTTTTTAAGTTTTATTCAAGAACTGACTTCGGATTACACTATAGGACCCGAGATACAGAAACATGACCTTTTTGGATTTTCAAATATGCTAGATTTTAGATCTTGATGCAAAAAATAGCGAAATTTATAGTATATGTGATATTTGGCACACATTTTTAAATTTCGCCATTGTTTGCTTTTGTTGAACTTTTTGTTTTTGTTTATTTTCATCCTCAAATTTCAAAATTGAATTTTATCTTCAATTGATGGCTCATTCCGTTTCCACTAGAAACTTTCTAGCAGATAATAAAATATAATGATAAGTAATTTATTTTTCTCTGAAACTGGTCAGCTGAAAAAAATACCCTCTTGTCAAAGTGCATATTGTTGCCTTAGAACAACAGTAAAGTATCAATTCTTAGAAATGACACTAAGATATCCTACTGTTGCTCTGAGACAACAATATGTTCAAAAACTAAAAAAAAGCATAAAGGAGCCTACAGCACCTGAGTACCCTGCCCTTTCACTGTTCTCTGCTTCTCTTGCCCCAATTTCCTAACCCTGTTCCATACTTTTATTAGAAAAAAACTATGAAAGAGTATATGCCGATGTTTTGTAACTTTTAAACTGGTTTGTTGTGAAATAAAGGCTTCTTTCAACCCAATTCATCATCTCTATTTCTCTATTAATCATTTTTGTAGGAAAAAAGTATGAAAAAGTTCAAACTGGTTTCTGTTGATGAGTGACTAGGGTAAAATGTCAAATAAATTTCGCTTCTGTAATGCTACCTTTATCTGAATCTATTAAGTATGTAATTGAAGAATTTTTAGTAGGAAAATTGAAGCTGAATCCATTTAACTTACTTAATGCATCCATTCTACCTGAGTTAACAATAAATTGCTCATATTATTAACTCGGGTAGACATTATGCATTAAATGTATTAACTATTATGTTTTAAATGTATTGATATTATTTTAAAAATATGAGAAACATGCTTTGAATTGATTTTCCAGATCATCAAGGTCACTATGAGTGCAGATTCCATGGAAAATTTTGTGTTCTGCATTGCAAACAAGAAAACGGCTGTTCGACTTGTTAAAGAAATGAGTGATCTTGTGAGTTCCCTTTCTTTAACTATCTTTGTGGTGAAAGGATATGTTTTACATAAGTTTGCTGTGCTGTCCATATAATGTCTAAAGACAAAAACACCCTGACAGGTTTTTTATCTTTAGACACTACATATCTCATATTAGCTGAACTCTATCTGATACTGTCAGTAAATCTAATAATGTCAGACTTTCCAAATAATATTTGCTCTTTAAGCAGTACATTATTTATACCTATCTTTCTTGTGAACTAACTTAAACCGTACAAAGTAACTGCTGAGCGTATGTTCATTAATGTTATTAAATCAATAATGTGAAATGGGGTGTCAAGTTCATATTTAGTATCATTAGCAAGACACATGAAATTATTTTTTTTAAACATTTTTAGTTTGATCAAGGATGATTTAAAAACCTTTTTATGGAGAATTGCTCCTGGTTTGGCATACTTTTTAGTATTATGAACTTGAGAAACATTTCTTGAACAAACCGCATTTATTTGTGCTGTTAGAACACCGATAAACTGAAAGTATTTGTCCAATTTTAGAGAATCAGTCCGTTTTGTTGTCAGCAGCATTTTTGCAAAATTTTTGTTTTATGGTCACAATGTTTGTGTTTGTGTTCATTTTATGATCAAAAATTTTATGAAATGTTCAATTTAGGACTAAAATGAGCAACTACACAAGAGCTTTAATAAACAAATATTAAAGCTCTATTGTAAGCTAGATTTTTATATTGCCTGAGTTTTACAATTATTATTTTTATTGTGAAGCAAAGTTACTTGTGTTCTACCTGTCAGCATCAATACTGACTAGGAAAATATCAGAGTAATACAAAAGCAAGCCGGACGCAATTGTTACTTGTGTACATTTGGGAGCAATTTTAATGCAACACCGAAACTTCTGAATTATGTGTAAACGTTAGAAAATTTCTGTTTTTAATAGATTGTTTGACTTAAGCAGATATATTCAATTAATTGCACTTGATTAGAATGATAAAAGAAATTGCCTGCTGGTGATAGCAGTTAATTTAATAGCTACAAACAGGTTTTATTTCAACTAAAAAAAATAAAATTACAATGTCAGATGTTGCATTTTTAAAAAGACATGTGATGTTTTATTTACACCTAGCCATTTTTTATCTGGGGAAAATCATTTTCTTCTATATTCTTTCTGCATATGTTCAATTCTTGTTTTTTTTTTTTTTTTTTTTGAATGACTACTATTTTTTATTATCCATCATGTATGATTAAGCAAAATGGTATATGGACTTTTCATTTAGATGTCTAGAAAACTAATTCCAGGCTATGAAACCACTATTATGTGTGGTTTCTTGTTTTTAAATTATTTCTTCTAATATTGCTTTGGATTCAAGAAAAACTTGTGAGTAGGTATTCCTTATCTTAGGTTATTGATTAGTTGTGCAAGTATGCAGTGCTGCAGCTAGCTGGCATGTATACTTGCTGGCAAGCATGCAGCTTGCTGCCATGTAGGCCTCTCTTTCACATACACCTCTGTGACTTTACTAACCCAGGCTAATCCTAACATGATGCTACATTTTTTTTCAATAATCATTTTAAAATAGATTATGAATATTGTGGATAATAGTTGCAATTAGAATCATGCAAACTATTTGTTAGATTGAGTTTTAAAATAAAACAATTCAACCAATTTCAATCAAGTAATTTTATACTACAAAAAATTTCTCGTTTTCAGCATTGCGACTTGAAGGAAAAGCTATGTCCTTTCATGTTTTCAATTTAACGGCTTTTCATAGATATTAGTTCTGCCATTTTCTGTTTGACATTTTTTTCTATATCATTCTTAATCCAGCCAAAATTTTGTTTTAAATACTGAAACTGCAAATGAGCCTTGTTCTTGTAAAATCTGTACAAAACTGATGCTTCACTGTAATTTCAGAGTACTTATTGTCCAGAGAAGAAGAGCGTGGAGCGGCACGGTGTTCCCGACAGTTTCGTGATGCTGAGCGAGCTTGGAGAGGCAGCTTCTGCCATGTTGGATGGAAAAGTGAGTCTGTTGGAGTAAAATACAAATTTTGTGGGGAAAAAATGCTGAGGTGTGTTTTGGCACTGTAAGGAGCACCCTTTTTTTATGTGAAGGAGGGAGCTTATAGATAAAAAGCGTCCGAACATTCAACCGTTACTTGATGCCTTTAGTCAAATGCTTTCAATCCATGAGCTTCTTTTTTTGAATTGTGTGTGAAGAAGAGGTTCTTTGTGACCCCAAAACACAAAACCCAAAGCATAATCTACGGTATGATCATGAATAGTTCTGTTAGACAATGAATTAATGAATGCTTGTTCACTAAAATGGTACAGTGAAACCTGTGTAAGTTGACCACTTGCGATGCAGTACTCTGGTGGTCAAGTTAGACAGGTGGTCAACTTATACAGGGTAGTAATGAAAACTTTTAAAATTTCTGTGAATCGATCAAAAAAAAAAAAAAAAAGCCTCATTGCCTATGAAACATTACTTACTTGATATTAACAATTCCTAAAACTTCATAACAAGTCAAAAGTCACTCAAATTCTTCATTTGATTTTTTTTTCTGTACATTTTTAACCATGGTAATCTACTTTACAACAAAATACCTCCTTATTGAATTTTAGCTCATTTTCTGGGACTTAACATGAGCCCAATATTTTTCGATGGAAACATAAATATTTATAGATTTTTCTAAAATGTCTAGTTACTTATTTGAGGCATAAGTGATGAAACTTTTAGTACAATCTAATGCTTTTGCCTAGTGGTCAACTTACAAAGGGTTTTTTACAATGCTTCAAACCAAAGCTGGTGTATATTAGTAGTCAAGATAGACATGTTTTCGAGATAGAGAGGTGGTCAAGTTACAGAGGTTTTCCTTCATTTTATAAGACAGGACTAATTCCGTTCCTGACAAAAGCGGTCAACTTAGACAAGTGGTCAACTTACAAAGGTGGTCAACTTTACAGGTTTTACTGTATTTTACAATAAATTTTCATTGAGTGAGCTGTGATGAACTGATTTCGTTAAAATTGACATTGCTAAAAAATTAATTTGTTAAATAAAAATGGAAAATATGCTGTATTTAGAGAACTGGATTTTTTAATAAAAAGTGAGATTTTCTTCCTTTGGTGCTCTTTTTCATACTTATTTATTTTTTCCAGCTAGTCACAGTCTTGCAAAAATATGAAGAGTGCATTGATTTCATTCATTTCTCGGACCAGTTTTGTGGCCCAAAGATACAGGAGTAAGTGTCATGTTCTTTTTTATTTAAAAGATGAACTTGTTCAAAATTTGTTTGTTGAGTATGTTTATTAAAAGGGTTAATGTAGGCCTTATCCTCTTTGGAAACTATTTTAGGATCCTTACATGTTACAAAGCTGTACAAAAGGCTGCAAATTCAATACAAATTTCAGCTGGAAGAAGTATATGTTGAAATTGGATTTTATTCAATGAAAAGTTTTTTAAATCCTTTAAATTTCTGTTTTTATTTCACTTTTTTTACTAATATAAAGCTTTTTATTTTAGGATGTTGGTTAGTGTTTAAATTCTGTTTGATATGCACCTTTTTCTTAATATTTCACTGCATAATTGTAATGGGGGAATAATCTCTTAGGGGCACTCTGATGCACCTTTTTTCAACTTTTTTGTCTCTTCTCCCCCCTTTTGTCACTAAGTGTCACACATCACCATTCCTCCTCCCCTTGTCACTCCCCCCCCCACATTTTTCATAAGCATATTCTCATAAAGAAATGCAAAGATGTCACACTTCTTGATACTGCCTTCCTCCCCCTTGTCAGAATTTTATGAACCCCTCCCCCTCGAAGCCTTACATCATTTATGGACTATTGACTTACTGGAGAATGAATTTTTAAAACTCTACTTATGAAAAATGAGATTTCTTATTTCCCTGTTCTTAAAAGGAATAAAGTAGCCATGAGAGTTGTTACCAATCATAGAAATTTCCATTTGTATAAAAGCTGTGTTGTTTTTGACAAAAATGTTCATAGATTAAAATTGTACAATGCTACAAATAAATAACCTTCTTTGAACCTTATCAGTTATCAATCTATATGGACTCAACATGGGACAGTAAATTGATCTGTATAAAAATATTCTTTAAGAAAGACATCTGCCTTGGAATTGTAAATATGTGATTAAATGGAATGCAATATTTGCATCTACTTTGATGGATAAAATTGCTATTACTGTGAAAAGTTTATGAAAGCTGGGATGCAAAATGGACTGTATTAACATTACATTTTTATTGCAATCCACAGTTTGCTTGTTGGCACGCTTTTAATGCAGCAGGCTTTTTTATTTAATGCAATAAAAAATAATAGTTAAATGATTTGCAGGTAGTAGAAAATGCTTATAGTTCTTTAACATGCACTTTGTCATTAATTCTCTCAAAGATATCATGCAGTTTGTACCTAATCTTGTTTGAATCTGCCAAAGATTATGGATTTGTATTATGTTCATACACAAAATGTTTTGTGTCTTTTAGGATTTGGTCCGAAACATAAGCAAAATTTTTTTTCAAAGTATTAAATTTATGGTCTGTGATCATAGTCAAATTGTGATCATAGTCAATAATCTTATTGATCATAGTCAATAAGAATTGTCTTATCGTGGTAAATGATTGATGTGCAAAGTTTAATATTCACCCTATTATAAAGTCATCCCTTCGCTTCCCCAAAATAACGCCTTAACAGAGCCTGTTGAGAGATTCCAAAAACCAGTATTTTGTAAATTGACAGTAATGAATATTCTAACAATGCAATTCCGTTTTCTCAACAAAAGATTTTTATAATGAAGTAAAATCTGCAGCAGAGTAAAGGAAATATTTTAAATCTTCTCAGGGACGCTCAGCTCACAAAGCTGCCGGACACAAAGAAGATGCTCATCTTCGGCTTCAACAGTAAGTATCCATCTCAAAGAAATCAAACTTTTTTCAAAATTGTTATTCAGGTAGATATTCAATGTATTTATACAACAAACGTCGCTAAATAATAAAATTACATAGCAATAAAACAATCAACATATTTGCAACAAACTGGATTTTTTTCATCCATAAACTTACTTCTTTTGCATTGAAAAAAAAAGAGGTTCATTGCAGGATTGGCAAGTTTTTTGACACACTTTCTTTTTTGACAGTTTAAATCATGGTTTAACTGTCATGTCTCAAACTTACTAGTCCAAAATGTGAAATACTGACAAAAAACATTTTTATGAGTAAAATTTAATTTATAAGAAAAAAGTTATTTGTGTTATAACTGTTATTGAATTAATATATTGAAAAGAAAATATTACAAGAACTGATCTATCGGGTGAATTTCAAGTTGAAGTAGAATATGTATTGAACCTCATATCATCTTTATGCTACTGTACTAGCAAACAGAGCAAGTTCGAAGTAAAATGCAGATAATGGTCAACATTGTCATTTAGTAGCTAAGTGTGAAATTAAGATCATGTCATTTAGTAGGTCAGGCGATCAAATGGGATCTAAAATTTATATTTAAATTTTAGAATGTCTTCCCTTAAAAAGATCTTTGCCAGTTTGTGTCGGGTTGTGTTATGTATACAATACCACAACCCTAACTATTGCCACAAGTTAATTTTATGGTTACATAAAGCAACTTTTAGATTGAATTTGTGGAAGAATTTTTGCTAGTTGATTGATTTTTGTAGAAAGTGCAATTATAATGACAGAAAATAAACTAATTAATGGCGTTTAATGTCATATCAGCCAAACTTAACCCTAGACTAAAGGAAAAGGAATAATGACAGAATAATTAATTCCAATTGAAAATTTAATGATTTGTTGAGTTTTAACAAATGAAAATTGGATGATTTTTTTCATAAATCATTATTATTTATTTACTTTTTAAAAATGTATCTTTTAAATAAATTTCCCCCCAAAATTAAATGTAATTTACATTTTTATACTTGTCTGTATCGAGCCAAATTAAAAATCTTGTTTTCATGTACCTTTGTTTAAACTTATACATTATTTTTCACAGTGCCAGGAAAAGGCAAAATAACTCCTGAAACTATGGAAACTCTGAAGCCTTTACTGCAGCTGGTTTTTTACTCGATTGATAAAGTGAAACGGTTCCATCTCAGCAAAGAGGTAAGTTTCTTGCAGAATGCTTCATGTACAGAAACACTAGTATGTAAGACCTCTCGCCAGAAATATTTCCCACAATCTCCTTAA
The DNA here is from genome assembly GCF_026930045.1 of Uloborus diversus. Classification (NCBI taxonomy): domain Eukaryota; kingdom Metazoa; phylum Arthropoda; class Arachnida; order Araneae; family Uloboridae; genus Uloborus; species Uloborus diversus. The sequence continues at coordinate 184,150,795 of NC_072732.1, read as the reverse complement.
TCTCATACTAAATTGTGTTTATGCAAAGCTACAAAAATTGTTCAGTTCAGCAATTAAATATTAAGTTATCATGGTTTTCTCGGTATACACTTGTTATTTTAGTGTTTTCCTTTTGTGTTCTAGTTTTTAGATATTAAAAACCTCTTTTATGTATAATCTAATTTAGATATCATTAAAGTAGTCTTCGCATGCTGGAACCTTTCAGCAAGTTGTTATCAACATAACATAAAGAACATTTTGTTGAATAATTGGTATTTTTTTTGCAAAATTTCAATTATTGTTTCAGCTTAGTAGTACTTTGCAATCAAACCTACTAGCGAAGAAATTCAAAGTGGCCACTCGACCCAAAAACCTGTAAAAGTTGGAAAAGTTTCTGAAGCCAAGAAAAGTTATGAAATTTCGCCAAAAATCTGAAATTTGAAAAAAAAAAAAAAAAAAAAAAAATCAGCAACATTTTTTAACAAAAGTTTTTAAAACTTCTGAAATTCAAAGTCATATGATTTTTTTTTTTTTAAATGACATATCGTACTTAAATATAGTTTAAAAAAACTTTAGTTACGAAATTATTTTTTGTTTCTTTAATTTACAAAAATGTTTTGGTGGACAGTTGGAGGCATCACACTTGTAATGATATTTTTGTACATTAACTTAAATGTTACTAAAATTGTAAAATTTTGAAAACTTGTTCTTCATACACTTTTGTTTACCAAAATTTGAAATTAAAAAGTGTCCATGAATGTTTTTCAAAATGGTGTTTGTTTTAACACTTGTGTTTTAATGTGTCTAAAAGATTGAAAAACTGTAAATTATTACCAAGTGTATTAACGTGAGGCAGTAATGTTAAATTTGTGTCTGTAGAAGTTAAAAGAAAATTTGCTGGAAAGCCTAGAAAAGGCAGTAAATTTTGTTGAAGACCTGTAAGATCAATTTGTTTAATGAGCGTTTTTGATCATTTTCCAGGCCAAGACAAAAGCAGAGCGCAACCGCCAACGAGCGGAAGAAGCATTCTTGAAGACCCGCCACGCCCAAAGACAGGAGGCTGCTCAGGCACGCAGGGAAGAGAGGAGGAGGCAGGAGAAGGAGAGGATCATGAACGAGGAAGATCCTGACAAACAGAGGAAGTGGGAGGTGAGGTCGCATTTCTATTAATACTAGAAAGTCGCCTGTCAAGGTATGACAGGTCAAAATTGCTTCTACTCTTCTACACTTTAACAAAGCAATTGCCTTTTTGGTGACATTTTGATAGTTGAAATTGTAACCCTAACTCCAGTGGATTAACCCTGAACTCCAGTAGGTGGCGGTCATTGTTGATCATTTTTTCGTTTCTTCATTCCCCTGAAATGACACAGTCTTACCAGTAAAACTGTTAAGTTGCCGGATTGAGTTCAGCCTTGTCACAATAAAGCATTTCCCTGCATGTCAAACAATACCAAAACATATTATTGAATTATCATGCCATGGTGCAAGTTTCATTGTTGAAACAAGTGGGTAACTCGATCATTGATTATTATTTATATGAGGATTGCTAGAGATGGGGGATGAATTGGAAAGCAAGTTTTTAAATGACAAAAAGCAGCATTTGTGACCCCCCCCCCCCATCAGCAAGTAATGTGAGTTTTTTTGGGGTTTTTTTTTCTGGCATTATGAATAGGTAAGTAAACTAAAGTCTATCGGTATTGTTTTTGTATCTTTTTCTCTACATATGCCTATCAAGATAAAAATATAAAGTATCTATGCACATAACTCAAAAACAATCTACAAATTATAATAGTTGATGACAAGAGAAGAGTACTAATTTCAAAAATATTAAACATTTTTCGGCAATTGTGGGGGAGGGAAATAATTTTACAGCAATCCAGAAGAAACTATATCACAGGTAATAAACATCACATTCTTAAAACTCGGTCACAATGTGCAACTGCTCTGCATTTGGTAAATAACATTTAGTCATATGAGGCAGTGAGAAACAAAGGGATGTAAGTGGCAAAATTAAAAATTTGGAAATGAAAAGTATACATGGTAGGTGAACATCTCCGTCTGTCTTGGGGCTAGAGATGGTACTAGTAGCCCTGGTAGTACTGCTATACAGCATAATTTAGAAAAAAAAATTCAATGAAAGCCTACCTAGAATGTTATCTTTAAACGTGTTTTACTCAAAACTTGAAAATCTCTGCTTACATCCTTTTGCTTCTCACTGCCTCATATTAGGTGTTACTCTCATGACACATAAAACAAATTGGAAGTAAAGAGTGAGAACTTTAACGCCTTTGTCAAAGAATGGGCATATATATTTATGTGTATATTATCCAGCTATTTACGTAACTCCAAATCTGAAAGGTATGCTTCTCAAAAAATGTTTGCTTTTTGAAAACTAATAACTGCAAAATGATGGAGTAAATCAAAGAAATTTTTTAAAAATGCATCTTCTGTTTAATTTTTTTTCTCCAAAAATACATTAAGTTTCCAAAATCTGAAGGTAAATTTTACTAATCTGAAGAGAAAAAATAACTCAGAAGATTCTCTAAACAATTCTTTTAATTATAGCATTTTAGCTATGCAGTTCACTGGATTAAATCATTTTTAATTCAAGTGACTTATACATCAGAAATATTTTATGTATTTTCCAGGGTATTAATGTTTCGGAATTTCCTAAACAATTTTGCAGTTTTTTAATAAGTGTATTTTCCTCAACAGGAACGTGAGCATCGACGTGAACTGAAGAAGAGGGCTCCCAAAATGAAACAGCTGAAAGTAAAAACTTTGTAAAAGTTTTAAATCCATATGTTGGAGGTTATGCCACAAAGGCAACTGTTGTTCTGCTGTGGATTGTTGATTTTGTAAATAAAAGTACTTATATAAGTTATTATATTTAAGACTAAGCATGTGGAATTATATTCCGCAGTCATCATAGTTGATTTTTATGCTTCATTTCAAAATAAAAGACTTAAAAGAATGACGTTTGTTTTCATTAAAAAAAAAAAACTCTGTTGACCTATTTTGTTTATTTGTATGCAGATTACCATGATTACAAGATGGCACTATGTAAATAGAAAGTTTCATAGTTACAAACAGTATTTCCTTACTTTCACCAAAGCTGGTAAACCGAGTGAAAATTAATTTGGCTAGATTTTTTTTCAGTTTCTAAATTTGCTTCTAAAAGAGAGGTTGGATTATCCTTTTGTTTTTAAATTCAAAAATGTAATATTTTTCATGCATGTACTTGAAACTAAATGCTGAGTTATGCAAACGACATAACTTCAGCTTTGGTTAGTTTAAGAAAATATTAAAAATAAATTACTGGCGTTTAAAAAATAATAGTAGATTGTATAGCGGTAATTCATATACGTCTCTTGAATGTAATTTTGACACATAGTAAACTGTTAATCTAGCAGACTTGTTTAATTTTTTTGTAAAAGTGAACAGAAAAAAATAACTTGAAAATTAATAAATTATTCCCAGTATAGTAATTTTTTAGATGTTTAAATTTATCAAAAATGTTTGTTTAGAGCTTTCAATTAGGTTAGGGGGGGGGTAGTATCAGTTCATTTCAACGGTGCTGACATGATTGAAACTTGTTCTACTGTAATTCATTGTGTTACAAATTCATTAAGCCGATCAGTACAACAGTACTGGTTTTTTATTTAGTACATTTGTTGATTAAAAAAAAATGTTAATATATTTTAGCTAACTTTAGTTATATACGTTAATGCAAGTAATTATATATTTTTTTGATCGGAAAAATATTTGAGTTCTTAAAATTAAGAAGGTAGTCAAACAAGACAGTAGTGATTTAAACCCCAGGAAACTTGCATTGTAACATATTGACATGTTCTGGAAAATAAATTAAATTTTATTTATTATTCTCATGAACTGTATACACATATACAATAAATAACGTTTGAGCAATTGCACATTTTTCAACAGTTGCAACAATGTAAATTATTAATTACAAAATTGATTGGGACATCATACAGCTGAAAATACAAAGCAGCTTCAATTATTTGAATTGCAAGGAATTAATTCCCATCATCAGTACAAATATAACAGGCACCACTTTGAAGAGAGCAGTACAATGGCTGGAGTATGTTCATGTAGGTGAAGTTCTCGAAGAGGATACTTTTTTCAGCTCTTCCCAGTACTTAATAACATCCTTATCTTCCCAATGGTTCTTTGGAAGGGGTGAAAAGTATCTGCAATGGAAAAAATGTAGAAAATTTAAGTTGCATCAGAAATACATGAAATTTATAATGCAGTATAAATACTAGTCTTGTTAAACAATTTTGTTATGTAACGTAATTTCGTGTAGATAAGCGGCCCTATCGTATACGCTGCACATGCAATAATTTACTAACTAAAAACAAAAGTTCATCGGATAAGCCGCCCCATCGTATACGCCGCAGAAGAGCGTATCAAAACATGGCACCCCGCCCCCTCTATATATATATCTCTCTATATATATATATACATATGTACGGATGCGATCATTTATTATAGTTGGAACAAAACTGTAACAAGCAACTGCACTTGCTGACAGATAGAAATGGAATAAACTTCGTGTAAAAAAAAAAGGTCAGAAAATGCTACGGTTTTACACAAAAAACTAGTGTTGCCAGATGACATCTACATTTGGTTAGTAGGCCTCGACCGATGCATCGGCGCCGATGGTTCAACAATTTAGCCATCGGCATCGGCATCGGCGGCCGATGCTAACTTGCGGGAAACATCGGCCCATCGGCCTTAAAAAACATCGAAAAGCCGATGGAATTGGCCGATGATTTTGAAAAAAAAAACCGACCTTTGCTGTTTTACTTTTTAATACAAAATAAATGGAGTTGTTATTTTCATATAAAATTATTTACTTAAATTTCAGTATGAATTTCTATTTTTAGTCATCCCTAGAAGAGTTTTTAATACTACATTCAGGTACCAAACAAGTTAATTATTGCGTTGTTTCTTGCAGCAGGATGTACGTATGTATCTGTCATAAGTCATAACTCAAAAAGGATAATCTGTAGAAGGTTAAAGTTTCGTATGTGGGGTTTGCGGACGTTCCAGTTGTGCAATTCCCTTTTTGTTTTCGATCGGGTGTTCTGAAAAGCCTGTTTACTCATTTTTTGTGGCTATTTATTTCTTATTTCAATGCAAAACTAATATAGCGTCTCAGACTGACGATCATTTTTTGATATATTGCCGAATTGGAGACCATGGAAACAAATATGAGATAGCGAAACCGATTTTTGTGTCATTTTATTAGATTCCCGTTGAACCGACGGTAATTTTTAATTTTTCGATATTTGTAATATGCATCACAATAATGCAGTCTTTTCTGTATCGCTTCGGCGGAGTTACAAGTTTGGGGCCCGTCGAAATACATTTTGGGGATCACAGAAGTTGAAAAACATTTCTCATTCGCATTTTTGTAACTCATTCGGTGGCCCTATGGTTATGGGGCCTCTCGCGCAATTGCAACATTTGCTATATTTTAAATCCGCCATTGCACGTCAAAACAAACTCGGGTGCAAGTTTTGAAAGGGTTTTCTGCTCAATGTTTATGATTATTTTGAACTCTATTTTTACGACTATTTTTTGAATTTCCGAGAACACTTGCGTGCTCCTCCTCCCACTCCCTCAATTTCTGAAATTAAACTCTAGTTGTATTTCTGAGTTGTTTAAAACTAACACCATTCATAAAATTGGAGATTTTTTTTTTCAAACTTTATCTATTGTTTAGAAAGAATTTAGGGCATTAATGTAAGAAATTGATTGAAGACGTTTTGAATGGTGAAATAATTCGCAAATCAAAGGGACTTTTGATTTTTTTTTTTCGGAAGTGCTGAAGTAAATTTAGAAACTCTTCCGAGGCGTTGGTGGTAGCTGTTCTGTACTAAAAAAATGAGGCAGAGGTTGGGGCCGAAGTGTGATTTACTCCAAAATCAGAGGGTGACCCCCCTAACCCATCCTCGTCGTTTCAAGCATTTCTTAAATATTTAGCGATTATTTATTTTGGTCAAGAAATGTCATTTTGCGTATTTATCATACTTGTTTCACCTATATTTCGTAAATTGCCATCTTTTTTGCATCATTAATAGCGATTGATTTTTTTTTCTGTTGTAAGTAACTATTTTTATGTATTTATATAAAATCAATGAATAAGTTATTTTCGTTTTTTATAGAAAAGTTTCAAGGATTTTCTATTATGCAATTTTTCAAATTTCAGAAAATTATTGTTAAATTGAAAAATTTAATTTGAACTTGTTTGTAAAGCTTCATAAAACATTAAACAATCAAATTGTTCAATACTATGTGTGCAAACATCAGATCAAGTAGTATATGTATTCAGTTATTAACTTGGTGAGTCAGTCAGTTCAGTCAGGACAGTCAGTCAGTCAATTCAGTTATTAAATATTGAGTTTGTTTATTGTACCTGCGTTTTAAGAACCTTGCTCTTTTCATGGCTATTTTTTTTTCAGCAAAATGTATGTCACTGTTATAACTTTTATATTCATAAATTTTAAATAAGTATAAAAATATTACTATTTTGATTTAATATTGTAATTTATCTGTTACCTTTTTTGTTTAATTTGATAACTAAAAAATGTCTACGTGCAATCTTTCCACTTTAATTGCGTAATTTGTTGACGGTTTCATAGTTCTATTCTTATTTTTTTTTTTTTTTTTGAATGATTAAACAACGTAATTTAATTTTTTTTAACTATGTTTAGTGTACCTAAATCCATACATTATTACAACATTACTGAAATCTTAGTTATATACTCAATTAAAAAAAAAAAAAACCAAATCAATTGGTTATTAAACAGTCTCTTTGTTTTTCTTCCTTCTTTTGTTGGCTATTGTTCTTTCTCTTTCATCATACAGCAGTCAAAAAAGGAGAAGCATAACTACACCCTATACAGATTGTACGTAGTACGATGCAAAAGTTCGGGGACAAGCTGTATAAAATCTTGACCAGAATAGTTCACATTACCGAAGTACATTCACCTTCAAAAGGTCGCCTTAAGGGACTATGTACTTCTGCCAGTGTTCATATAACTTTTGGAAACACTCCTGGAAGCCATTTTTCGCTAGCTTCTATGATGCAGCTTCATCTTCTCCTGACAGAAAAAAGCGGCGTCTATGCAAATGTTTTTTTTTTTTGCTGGGAACAGGTAAAAGTCACACGGAGCTAAGTCCGCCGAAACGTTATGCTATTTGTTTGTCATATCAGAGTGTTGACCAATCGAACCGTGCATCCTCAACATGAAAGTCGCCATCTTCCCCACGATGAAGTTAAAGCAGCAGCGCAAGAGGCCTTACAGGAATTTGCGAAAAATGTCTTCCAGGAGTGCTTCTAAAAGCTATACGAACGTTGGCAGAAGTGCATAATCGTTCAAGGTGACTATTTTGTAGATAGATATATGCTTCGGTAATGTGAACTATTCAGGGTAAGGTTTTATACAACTTGACCTCGAACTTTTAGATCATACTACGTACCTATAAGTTTTCAATTTACTATTTCATAACGTTTTTGAGTGACGCAAGTTTACGCGTATGAAGACATCACAAGAGAATTTGCGATAATTAACTGAGGAGGCGTTCAAAATGGATATTTGGTTATCTATATGTTCTTAAGTACATATGTATGTGCAGATGTGCCGAAAAAACTTGTGAAGTATAAATTTGGTGATAGTAAAATAGAAATTTAGGTCGAAATCTGATTTTTTTTCTTTTTTGTGATTACAATTCTTTATTCGTAGAAAGGAAGTAAAGTGAAATGAATCAATGATCCTTTAAATCCATGACAATCTTATCAATTTATTTCTGTTTGATTTTTTTTTCTTTTTCTTTTTTTTTTGCCAACGGCATCGGCCATCGGCAATCGGCCATTTGGAGGAAAACAATCGGCCATCGGCCATCCTTGAACAATCGGCCAACAATCGGCATCGGCCAAAAAATGCCATCGGTCGAGCCCTATTGGTTAGATGAGAAGTTTTCAAATCATTGTGTTATACTTAGCAGTTCATCAAAAAATTGTTCACCCTTTATCAATTGATTCTTTTTTTTTTTAATTTATCATCATTGAGACATTTTAAAAATTACTCAGACTGTAGGGACTCTAACTCAGACAAGCTAGCTATTCCTCCCTTTTTCAGGCTTGTGAAATGTATGTTACCATCACGAATCTGGCAACACTGGAAAGAACAACATTAGCGGTACAATCGGTGCAAACTAACGCAGGTTTAAGAGAGTGAGAAATTAAATCTAATGAAAAACCTGTTTCATGTTGCAATTTGAGAGTTCTACTATTGTTTTTAATGAATTTTAACATTGCCGCTCGATTGGGCGAACATGAAAAGCACTAGAAAAGAAGGGTGGGGGTGGGGGGGAATTCCTTCAGATACACCGCAGATGTTAAATTTCAACTTTAAAATGCGCATAAGCTGCGGCTTATCTACCCGAAATTGCGGTAGTTCTATAAAGGAAGAGATTTAAAAATTTACCATTTTTTCCCTATTGTCAATAAAATGTACTGAATGACAGCACAGAAAGTATTTTACCTAGGCGAAATGAGAGCTATATTGATTTATTTTAGCAAAAGTATTCCCTAAAACAGGAAACCATTTATTTAATCAACCCAACTTGGGACATTAACTTACAGCTTCTTATTAATTTAAATGATTTTTTAAACTAAGGAATAAATTAACATTAAAGTAACTAAATAAATTGATTTAATGTGTAAATTATGTTTTTTTTTTGCAATGTGATTTAGCAACTTCATCCTTAATATGGTTAAAATAACGTTTTTGCATGAATATTAGCGTTGCCAAACCATTCAGGATGTTGCTATCATTGAGTGTTCAGTAGAGAACTAGTCAACTGTGAGAAAACATTATGGACATTATAATCAAGGCAACCTGAGATGGTACAATAGAACAAGACAAATAATCTTAAAAACTGAGCCTTCTCGAAAAGTTTTTGTTCGTTTTTCAAAATCAAAAAACTACTTAAACTTACTTTTGAAAAATTTCTTCCTTTACCGCCATTTCATGTGGAGTGAGCCCATTGAAAAGGGTGTCCAAATTCACTTCTAAGAGATGTTTCCTAAAAAATAAAATGACTATTATTCAATTTACTGTCTATAGATTTTATCCGACAGGAAAATACTAAGTAAATATTTAAATAGACATTATTTTAGGGATGAGTAATAAATTACTTAGTGCAGCTACATTTAGAAACAACATAGAATTTTTTTAAGCTTACTAAATGTGCATTTAACTTGTAATCTAAAAAATAAAAAAATAAATACTGGTATTATTTGGACAAAGGGCATTTTAGGGGAGGGAAGGGAGGATTTCCAAATTGCCAACATCAAGGGCTTCCAAACTTTTAAACTGCAGATCCACTTTAGCCTCATAGCACACTGATTTCTTGTTCGATTTACTAATGAAGTACATTCAACTATTGAATCTTTTTATTTTATTTAAGTCACAATCATTTTAATGTCAAACCTTAAATAATATTTCATTTTGCAGCAATACAAATAGGTCGTCACAACCAGGCAAGAAAATTTCTACACATTAAAAAAATCTTTACAAGATATTTTTCTAAACTTTAACCACTGCAAAAGATTTGCAAAGTTGTTTTGTTTTATACAAAAATTTACATTTTCTCAAAGAAAAAAAAAACCTGCTTATTTCTCATTATTTTATTTTCAAAAACAATTTTATATGTTCAAGTAGGTAATTAAACATTTCTGTGGTTCTACCTTAGCACTGGCTTTGGTGCGGTAACTTGCTGCTCTATTTCTGTGGGTTACCTGTGATTTTCTCTAGAAGTGGTACCTGTGCCATTCAACTTGGCGGATATACAGGAATTCACGTCAATAAAAGCCCAGCCCAATATTTCAGGAGGAGGACAAAGAGGGTGTTTATTCAATACATTTTATTTGGAAAAAAAAAGCAAAATATATACAAACATGCATAATTATTTTTTTTTAATCCGAGGGGTCGATCAATTGCCACCCACTGCCCCCTAAGATTGTCCAAATAACAGGCCTGTAAGAACCTATAATTATATTTAACCTAGAGTACAGCATGCTAACAGAGTTAGTTCATTTGTGTCAAATATTTATTGAGCCAAATTGATGTCCTACAAATATGAGAGGTAAAACAAATGCAAAAGAAAAAACGTCAAACTTACTTCTCCATTCCTATCAGATGAACATTAATGTCAGGTTGAACATAGCAATGATGGGCTGCAAGTTTGGCAATATTTACATTTCTAGCCTACTGAAAGAAGAAGCATTTAACACATGTGCACACAAAAATGATTATTAAATTGTCTTATGTTAAAAGTTATCAAAAATAATGAGCAAACTCTCACGCTAATTTATTTTCTTAAGTATACTGAATGTAATATGATTTTTACTATTTTCTTAGTATGATTAACTTGATGCAAAAACTGACTCGTTTGCACCTATGTTTCCTACGTTCCTACATTCCCTTCCTCGATTAACAAAATGAAAATGCAACTCACGGAGCAATACTCTGCAGCTTCACGACATGCTTCTTTTATTTCCACCTCAACAGGATGCCAATCTGGAGGACCACCATTTGTTAGGAGACCCATTCCCAGGCCTGCAGCACTCACCACAGCCACATTTTTTTCCTATTGACAGAAAAAAATGTTTAAGATGGTTATAATATTATGTAAATGTACAATATTATTTACTAAATGCAAGCCATGTATTGTTATTTTGTCACAAATTATTTTGCTCCTAATCAAATATGCTAGCATATGTCGCCCCCTTCACCACCTCCTTGAATTCACTCTAAGCATTTTAGTAGTTGAGAACTTATAAACAGTTACTGGTGCTATGCTAGCTTTTAGGGAGCTTTTTTTTAATTGAAAGTGGTCAACAGGAGGTTTTAAAATAAACGAAAACTGACGAAAAACAATGCAATTTCATGACAATTGCGAATAAGAATCTGGAATATACATACAGTAGAACATTACTGAATCAATATCTGATACAACAATGAATTTCTCTGCAATGATTTTTTGTGACCCCCATGAATTTACATATAATGTAAATTGCTCTTCAATATAAAAATATTTCTCAGTTTTAAACCTCTATAAAACAATGTGTTTGTCTCAAGGATAATTGTTCTTTCTTAACCTTCCTTATACTTTCAAAAACTGAGAAAAGAAAGATCCTCTAATGCTCCCCCTTTCCCATAGCTTTTTTCACAAAATTTCTATAATAATGAATAAATGCCAATTCACCCAAAATGTTGAACTCCTTGTCCCTTTTCAGTTTCTACATCCTATGTCAAAGCCTGAAGAACACCTTTTTTTTTTTTTTTTGGATCTGGTCTGCATATTTTTCCAGCACTGAAAAGAAGATACTGTGAAAATTTCAGCGAAATTGGCCAGGTAGTTCTCAAGTTTTGTGCGTTCAAACAAACAGACGCTTTTTGGCGACTCCATTTTATACTATGTAGAGATATGTTTGTTTTTCAGTTTTACTTCATGTTACTACAGCACAAAAGCAATCATTTTCAATTTCACTGTAAAGTATACTTACTTTAAAGTAAGGTATGTAACTTTTCAGCGTATCATCAAACAAAGTGCATCGACAGTAAGATAAAATGACATCTATTTGAACAGAACTTTTCATCAACACCTCTCTGCAATGATCAGAAGCAATTTAATCACAATTAATGGTCAATTAGGATAATTTATTAATAATGGTTTTAATTAAGTTTTAATAAAAATCAGTAATTTTTTCATTCAGTCAAGAGAAATTCTAAACAATAAAGCAAAGAAAGAATCCCTAAAACAGGACCTCTTTTGTTAATAAATGTAGAAATTTTGCATTTGGGCATATGGCAAGTATTGACTCCACTTTAGAGAGAGCTGGTTGCATTTACCAAGGCTTACAAAAATTAATAAGCTTTCGTAGTCAGTGTTGGAGAGACAGGATCCTATCCATCTTTGTCATCATTTTTTTTTAACATTAAGCTCCTATAATTATTTTTTCTAGATTAACCAGGGTTCCTACACACTTCTTCAAAGCAAAAGTAATAGCCCGGTCAAAATATACCAAAAAAAAGCGAAAGTTCGGAAAAATTCCCATAAAGCTAAAAATTGGTACAAACCTTAAGAACATCATTATACATGAAATGTCGAAAATCCTCATCGATCCCGGTGTACCTAAAAATTTTATTCAAGGTCAAAGGTCAAAAAATTAATTTTTCATATATATCTTTTAAACGATAATTGTTACCGTAAAAATGGAGGTTACAAAGTTTGAAAGGTATGCAATTGTGTACAAACAAGTGGGGATTCCGAGGATGGGTCATGGGGGTCATACCCTCCACCCTAAAGCTATTAAATATAGCTTAAAATAGCATTGAAGACATATTTTTAAAAAAAAATCCCCTTAGACCCCTTATTTGTACCCAAATTTGGTACTTTGACTATGAAATTAACACCAATATAGTTAAGGACAACACTAAAGTGAAGTGTCAGAAGTCCCCATCGATCCCGGTGGAGCTAAAAATTTTATTCAAGGTCAAAGGTCAAAAACCGATTTTTCGCAAATATTTCTTAAAGGGTAAGTGTTATTGTAAAAATAGGGGATACGAAGATTGTGTGTGAAAATTAGATAATTATGCACAAACGGGAGGGGATTCAGTGGATGGGTCAAGGGGTCATACCCCCTCTCCCTAAAGCGATAAAATAAAGCCTAAAACTGTAGTTCAGAGTTATTTATGGAAGGTAAATTATGGATTCAATATTTTCATATGGTGTCGATTTCAAAGGAGTTCATCAGAGCTGAACGCATGGGAGATTGGCAAGCTCATTTGAATTGTGTTAAAGAAATGCTTTCTTATTTTCACTCATCAGGACATTTTCTTTACGCCAAATCCGCTCATTTGTATCTCCAGGACACGCTGCAATTAGAAAATTTGATTGATCCTAGTGTTTTTAGAAGTTTTAAGCAAGGATTTTTCACTGTTAGAAGGTCTGCTAAATTCAGCTGTGGAACTTGGACAGATATGATCATTGAGCAATCACTGATGAAATCAATGAAAACAGCCGGAGGTATTGCTCGAGGAAGAAGCACACAGGAGAGTGTCATAAGTAAATGGGTCTACAGCATGCATGCAATGACTACTGTATGCGAGGGGTTGGAAGATCTTGCTAATGTAAGCATGAACACAACAGATCAGCATGTATATGCAAGTGATTCACGTGTAAAAAGAGATACTGAAGACATAAAAAAACTTTTAGAGTGGTTTTCATCACATGATCCCTTTCCTGCAATTGAAAACATAATTTCTATTTCAAATGGAGTCATTGGCGATGGAAACATAAACTGTCATAATGCTCGTGAAGTTGGAATTCTTTCTATGACTAAAATGTCTGGCCAGACTTTCAACAATATTAAATTGAAACGTGTAGACAAAGTTCTCCCTCTTTTAACTGTCCGCATCTCTATAAAAGTTCATGATGAGAAGGTATCAATAGATCCTGTATTACTGCAGTTAGTGTTGTCTTTAGTTCATGTGATTGAATAAGCAAGTTAATGTCCTTTGATTTTTCAGCCTCATCAACCAAGTTATTTGATTTTGCATTTGTCTCCATTACGTCTTTTTGGAGAAACATTTTCTTCTTTTTAAAAAAATTTACTTCCTCCTCTAAAATGTTTTATGTTTCTATTGTTTTGTTTTATTCTTTTCCTTTCATTTTTCATTTTACAAATACTGGATGGATGGATTTTGCTGCAGCGGATGCAGCAGCTGTCCTCATTTTTTGGTTATTTTAATAAATTCCTTAATTACACGCTGAGAAATTTAAGTGCCTGCAGCGATCAGCTATTCAAGTTGTTATAAAGTAAGTATTTGCTTGCACAGTGTGTCAAGAGATGGGGCCACTAAATGTTGTTATGCAAACACGCTCTGCTCTAGGGCAGAGCCACCCCCCCCCCCCCCACCAGCAATGCAGGATGTTGGATGTGTAATCTAGAAATAAAGCATTTAATCTCTCCAATGTGTTTCCCTGCTCTGCAGAACCAACATTACAAAGTTTACATAAAATCTTACCATATAAATGAATAATATAAAAATGCAGTCAATTCGCGATAACTTGAAGTCCAATAACTAGAATATTACTATAACTCAAAGTTTCTATCAAGTCCCGACCCCTTTGACTTTAATTCCATGCTAATTATTCTGAATATCTCAAAGTTAACTTCCTTTAACTCGAAGTTTTTTCAAAGACGACTCGAAATGTATTTCGAAAGAACGAAAAAAAAAGAAAGAAACAAGTGACTATGAGAGAAATTAATCCACCTTCACTTGCAATTTCTGAACAATAGACCTCTAAAGCAAGAAGAGCACCTGTTGAGCCAATGTGCGATGAAGGAGTGCGGAAATGAGTTGGCTTGTTTTCTTTTGCTGTACCGTACTGTTTACACTTTGACATGTTCCTGGACTACAAATTTGCTTTTAAGCTGCAAAGACAGCTGATTGTACCTTTATTCACAAGCTGACCTAAGTTAAGATGCGTTCCCCTACATTCTTTAGTTCGATCATTTGCTGATAAGTTCCTGAGAGACAGAGTGAATTTTCTTTACTACTATTAAAGATGTCTAAACAAGTATTGTGTCAATGATATTAAAAGAAAAAGAGAAACTTCTAAAGTGGTAGAATCCATGAATCTGAATTTGAAACGAAGGAAGATCCTTTCCTGAAGTAGAATCAGCTCTATTTAAGTGGTTCCAGCAGTATTGAAATCAAAACCATGTTTTGATTTTTTTTCTCTCAATATTTTTGATTAAACTGTGCATATTACGCTTAAAAGCTTTTAAATTCTCTAATTTTGTCTGTTATATGTACATGTTAATATATAAATATTCAATGGTTTTTAATATTAAAATGTCGAAAACCCAAACTAGCAGTAAATCGAACATCCGATAAATCTAAGTTTTTCGTTGGTCCTTTTAGGTTCGAGTTATCGCAAATTGACTGTACCTGTATACTTGGGGAAAAAACTATCCATATAGTGATTTGAAAAAGTTATGAAATAAACATTTAGTATTTTTCATAACTTTTTTAAATCATTGGTTAATTTCGCCCTTATTTTTTCTGATTATCATTGTAAAATTATTTTCAAATAGTACACTTGCAAGACTTAGTTATAGGAGAAACTATTTGGTCATTTACAATGAGATTATAGCACTTAAAATTTACTTTTAGCCTGGATTTTACCATAAAATACAAAACAAGTGCCTTTATTGATCAAGAAAACACGACTTTAACATATGTTTTCCTGGAATTTTTTCTAGGTGAAAACGCCGAACAGCCCCCCCCCCCCCCCCAACTACCATGTAGTATCAATTATCATTGGCAATTACATAGAAATAGAAGAAAGAAATCGCAAGCGAATAAAGCTAGCGCAAAAATCGCGATCGCAAAAACCAAACCATTCTCTCACATGAGTGTGAAAATTTCTCATTTGCAATCTCTTAATTAGTATATTTGACTTTATTTTGACTCTTTCAAAATATCTGCTTAAGTATTTGTGCTATTTTGAAAATCGCGCCGTTTTTAAAATGGCGTAAACGATTAATTACTGATTTTTGCTAGTCCAAATAAAAATAGCCCATCAGAAAGAGTTGAATTACTAGAAATAGAACAAGGTTATAGTGTTTTTGTATCAAATTCAAGTATTCATAAGCAATTTAACAAGAAAAATGTGTGAAATTCAGAACTTTGTGTTAAGCGCAATCGGGAAAATGTTCACCATTTTTTTTTCTCCCATACTTTTATTGAGGATGCAAAATAATGATTTTCAAAAGTAATTTTGGTTACATGAATGCAAAATAGATGCGCTTTTACTATACAGTTGTCTTGTATTAATCCTGAAGATTGCATTGAAACCACATTCTTACTTTTAGTCTTGTTTGCTGTTTTCAGGAATTTCCCCAAGATAAAAGTTCAGGGAGAGCCTATTCTTAGAAAGCAGTACAATGGGCTCTGTAAACTGCAATATTTTGCTCCTTGTGTTCTGCCCAGGAGGTCACTGTAAACTCTAGTCTTATCACTACAGCTCCATTAACTAGTCAACAATAGGTGTACTTTTGTATAGCTGATGAAGAGATAGGGACATTTTAATTCCTCTTTGTTAACTCTCCTGGTGATTGAAGCTTAAATGCAATTACTAAATAGATCTTCATCATTTTCCCCATTTTTTTTCTTCTGGTTCTTATTTTTTGGGTTTTCTGGGTCCTCAGGACCCAAATTTTCCCGGAAGTTGTGTCCCTTTCCCTCGAATTTGTGTAAAATAGCGCTTTAAATGCAAACCCTGTCTGATTTTTTTTTTTTAAATAATGGCAGGAAAAATAAACTCTTGGGACATTAAAATAAGGACTTGCAAGCACTTATAAAGCAAAATATAAAAGTAAGAACACATATGAACCCTGTTAACTAGATGAAGAGACCAGTTTATATTCAGAGAAAAAGGAAATTTTTTCAATGTTCTGTAAACAGTATATGCAGGTTTCCTTACAAACATTATAGTCTAAGTGTCATGGACTGGTCTAACTTGATACTAAATTACGCTTGAAACAAATTGAGGCACTGCCAATATCAACTTAAAACCTTTAACAATTTTCATTTTATGTATTAAAAAAAAAAGCCCATGAAAGTTTTAATGGCACATCCCACAGTCATCTTTTTAAAGGTAGATGACAGAAACAGCACTCTTTCTATTTTATACCGTACTTTTTCAAGTACTCAATAAGTATTTAAAAGAGTTTTTTTTTCGATTTCCTGATATTTTCAAAAATTTTATTGCAAATATCTCTCTTCCACCCCCAGGGGTAGAAGTGACCGATTTGTCACATATAGGGCATTTTCCACAAAAAATATAGGACACATTATATGAATAATTATGCAATAAAAAAAGAAATAATACATATCATATATTATTCAGTTACTCTTTTCGATGATTTTGTTTAAAAAAAACCTCAAACAAAATACCTTACATCTATAATGACTTTCCTGTAGTTGAAAGAATTTTTGAAAAAGGTGTACTTTATAGACTAAATAACTAAACAAAATTTGAACAAAGATAATTTTTATTTTTTCTTCCTCACTCATGACCCAAGTACTAATTCCACTGCTCTTAGATTTTATATCTAAACTGAACCCTTTACCACTTGTATTAAGAACAAACAGAGCTTAAGAAGGATCCTTCTGAAGTTTTTCAGAGTTTTTTTTAGGCTTGAATGTTTTAGCATGCTGCCTCAATTGCGAAAATCCACTATTGCTTATGGGCACTGAACAGTTGCAAAAATGGCAAAAAGCTGTAAAATCATCTTTTCCTTTAGTGCACCATGCACCAAAATATGTAGAACTGTCCTCCTGGTTCAACAACTCCACACGAAATGTTTTTAAGCGATGTGATTTTGCCATTATAATTCCACTTATTACAACAAACTACGTTTTAACATCATAAGGAACTAACCATTCCACAACCCCAAAATTCCACAAAAAGAAAGATTGCAAAAAGAAAATCAGAACATTCTGATCAGAAAATGCACTGAACGCAAAAATATACCAATGAAAACGAAAACCATGATGGAAAACAAAACAAAGGGCTGTTGCCCCTCCCCCCAAACGCAAAATTTTAAAACCAACTTCAGACTTAGTTCTCGAAACTCCACCTACTATAGAGTGACGTCACATTGCTGTAGCAAATGAGAGAAAATGTTTGTTGTAGGATTTAGTCAGTTGCGTTTTTTAATTTAAAATTCGATGGGGCACGTACTTTCAGCGAAAAATCCGATGTCAGAAAGTTTATTTGCTGTTCTTTTTAAGAGAGATATATAGGGTAAAAAACGGAAATATAGGAAATATAGGACATTTTTGAAATATATAGGAAATATAGGACGATTTTGATGCTTTTTTTGAAAATATAGGAAATATAGGAAATATAGGACTACTTCGACCCCTGCACCCCCCATAATTTTTTTTCTCTTTTTTGATAATTCTATTACGGAAGGATTCTGAATGAAAACTACAATTGGATAGACGACATTTTGTACTTACTTTAGTAACCTGAGAGGGTACCCTGTGATTCCAATAAACTTAGTTTTACCAGCATCTTTCAACTTTTGGAGAGTAGGGAGAGTTTCGTTAACAATGATGTCTGTGCTGGCGGCATACTCAATGTCATGAGCCTAAAAAGACAAGCTCTAATAACTAATAATGATCCATCACTGCTTTTGTTGACACATCCATGCTCCAACAAGTGCAAAATAAAAATAAATTTAAAAAAAATAAAATAAAATATACAACAAAAAGAAAAATAAGTGGAAAATGAAATAATAAAAATGGAGAAATAAATTGCACTAAAGCCTGGGCTATGTCCAAAACTTGATCAGTATCTCATAGTCATCAGTTATCAGAGTCTCAGTTGAGTAGTTGGTTTCAAACTTGAAAAAATGAAGACATGACAGCACAACAGTTAAGAAAGTGTTTTGGATCCGGCTGCATGCCCAATGGGCAACACTGCCTATGAACTCAGTGTATGACTGAGTGCAGACACTATCAAGCACACAGATACATCCATTCACAAATGTAAATACATATATATATATATTTCTTTAAAAAAAGGTTAATGATTTTGTCCACTAAACTGTGAATAAACCACAATTCGCATAAGTAAGCAGAAATTCAAAGATCACTTTTTTTTTTTTTTTGAAGCTACCAGCGTGTCATTTCATCAACACAAAAACTGATTAAAGCACACCAGTAAAGTTGTGAGAGAATCAGAGCTGAGTAGAAGCAAATTTGTAAGTTGCTGCTCCATTTTTCTTTTCTTTCTTTCTTTTTCTTTCTTTTGTTGCCACTTTTTTTGTAACCCTCCTCCCCCTTCCCCCCAAAAAAAACTTAATAAGCAATTGGCACTTAAATTGCTATAAAAGCAGAAAAATCATTCTGCCTTCAGATTGAAAAAAGGCTCATACATCTAATTAATGGCATTAATGCTTATTAATTGCATAGGAGATGTTGGAGAAAGTGGCGACTAAGTGGCAAATGATACTAAGATTTTTAATAGCTTTCTTTTTTATTTAGTCACCATGAGGCAAGTAGTGACCACCAATATTGATGTTTGTTGGTAAATATGATATGATCTAATTTAGCAAGCTAAAAATCTTGTGTCTTGATTTTTCTTTTCAGAAAATGACTTCAAATAAGTGCAAATTTATGTATGCATATGGTAGCATATGTGCACTCGTTGAAAGGACAATTTAAGTATTTAACGAGTGATGACCAATTTAAGGAGGAGTACTGGTCATGAGGGTCTAAATGTTTTAATACTGTCTAAAGCTCCTATATATACAGCGACTCTAGTTCTGTCTGAGGGAAAACAGTGACATCAAAAACTCTGATTTGTAAATAAATAAAAAAAGTTAAAAATTAAGATATATTTAAAAAAACAATAATTTTAAGGTTAAACTTTTTCTACTTAAATTTAAGTAAATCATTAACACTTTTGTAATTAAAGCACATCAGTATTTCTTTTCCTAATTAAGAAGATATTTTAATCATATAACTCATGCATAAATTCTGAGGTTATATATCCCTTTTAAAAATTCTGAGTATTTCTCAGAATCACAAATAGGAGTGCACTGGTATTTTACAATAAGAAATAATAATTAGCAAACATCAATAATTAAACTGATCTATAATTATGTATATTTAATAAGCGATTTAATGACGAATAGCTAATGTGATAGTCTCTTTGAGGTAAGAACCTGGGCATTCTCTGAAACACAGAATACTGACTACGCCTCTGCAAACTATTGAAAATCAGGGGTTCCTCAAAAGAAGTAAGCATTAAAAAGGGTTCCACTAATTAAAGAAATTAAGAAACGCTGAGCTAGAGCAATAACTATTAGTTGGTTTTTGTGCAATGATCTGTTTTTAACAGCTTCAAAGACTGGAAATGACAGAAGATAAACATAAGAGCATGAGTGATTTACCTTAAGTATTTAAAACATGATGGCACATGTAAATATGGCAAACTTGATGACACAAGAAGGCTTTTTAAGAAAAAATAGTTCTATAAAATAATGCATCACCTACAAATAATCATTGCAGTCAGAAAAGGCAATGCTTGAATGCTTGTAGGAGTTGTAAACACCTAACAAAAATTTGGTTCAAAATTAAACAATTTTAAGAAGACTATCCTTATCAAGGGGAACTTACCAACAAGACATCAACAGCATCAAGCCCAAGTCTAATTAGGCTCTCTTCCACACTGCGAGTGATACGATCAGCAGAGAAATCAAACAACTCCTCCACATTGGGACCATACCTTCCCACCTTGGTAGCGATAAAATAGGCATTACGTGGCAAACGCTTCAAGGCCTGAAAGAAACAAGAAGTTGATCCATAAGTTTTGCAACACTTGACTGCATGAGCTCATTCTCAAAGACTTACTTTCATGAATAAATATTTTCACTGAATTAAACATTTTTATAACAACATAAAATCTATACACTATTTTAGTGTTTATGTTTTAGAATAAAAGTTGAAAGCTCATATTTGACAATCTTAGCAAGAAAGACATTCTAAAATCTGGGTTCATACTCGATTTCAGAAACAAAATGAAGGAGTTTTGGAGGAGTTTTGCAATAGTAAAATGAGATTTTGAAGGAGTACTTTTGGGCTATCCTTAAAGGCAATCGGTTTTTTCAACATATTTGACCCTTTTCAAACTTTCTCACACTTCACCTTACTCCTTCCCTTGTCATATGTCATATTTTTCTTAAACATATTGTTATTATAACTGTGTGGTGTCACTTTTTGACACCCTCTCTCTTGCATTTGTCACAATTTCATGAGCCTGTCTCCCTCAAGGCATCACATCACTTGTGGATAAATTCTCTTTTTACAATGCCAAAACTCTGATTTACTAAACAATAGTTTTTTTAACACAACCCACTTAAAATAGTAGTACATCTATTTATGTATTTTTAAATATTTAAATAATAGTTAGACAAACTGACTTGTGCTGCTGAAAGCATTGGGGAGGGAAAAGCAATAATCATAAAACTTGAAGAAAAAAAATAGCCAAGCACCATTTAATCATGTATTATTTCATTTATGTAATATCTTAGTCATCTAATAATATTTTCACATTCAACTTTTATGAATTCTATAACAAATTTGTAAATTACATCTTTTTTTTTATGAAAATAAATAAATATATCAAACTACTACATTAAAGTCGATCTTATACCTTCGCCCTTGTGACGAAGTTAAGTTGTCGATCAAAGTATTTTAAATTACTGTCACAGAGGAAGATTATGTAGTCTTGATCTAAAAAAGAAGGAGTTTTGAAGGAGTTAAAACCAAAATGAAAGAGTTTGAAGGGCCCTTCAAAAAAATTTCTTAAATGAAGGAGTATTGGAGGAGTTTTGAAGGAGCGTATGAACCCTGTAAAATTTGAATTCAAAATGAGAACATTCTTTCTATGTTTTACAAAATTTCAAATCTTTCTAAATAACTTCAAACCAAAACTCTTTTTCATACTTTGCTCAAACTGAGAATTAAATATTTTGACATTTTTTAACTTGGCAATTGTCAGTTGTTGTAAAAATATTATACCTGATTTTTGTACAAATAAATTATGAGAATTGAATGATATCATTTTAAAAATTGTAAAATGAATAAATACATGCATAGGCTACAAATTACGTAGGCATTGACCAGAATAAATATTCTACTTTAATTGAAACTTAGAAGCTACAAAAATAGTTAATAAATAGTTACTTGCTGATGTAATAGAAGAAACTGAGTTTAAAAATCAAAATTATAAATCTTCAGAAACATCTGGGTTAAATTAATTATGCAAATGTGGAAAGCTTCCTAAAATAAATTTTTACTCATTGAGTTGGGTGATTCTCCAAAAACCTGACATCTTTCAGTCACCAAGTTTTTTAAAAATAAAAATGCTGAAAAACATCTGAAAAAAATATTATTACTCTTTGTTAGGAACTTATTAAGGGGAAAATAGAGGGAACTCACTTTAACTATATTACACCCTCAAAAGAGGAGGTCAAATTTTCATACAGCAAGAGATTGACAAGCAGCACCAGGAGAGTTACAGAATAAATTTCTTGATGGGTTATCTAAAATGTAACTAAAGTAATAAAGAAAAAACTGAAGCCTAAATAAAAAATATGGTTATTAAATGACAAAATAAAATTTATGTAAAACCTCCCTTAACGGATACCCCAATTTCTTCAAGTACAAGTCCCATATAGGTTTTTCCATATTATTCACTCTGAATAGCTTACACTCCGAATAACGGGCATTCATTTCAATGAAAAAAAATCGATTTCTATATTAAAACTTTCTTTAAGTTAGCCATGCATAGTATGATCAAATTTACAAAAAGAAAAGTTACATTCTCATTACCTGCGAATCCTTTTATAGTTCAGGAAATAGAAACATAAAACAGAAAGGGAATTAGCAGTATTAACAGATATTTTACTTTTAATTTAAAGCAAACGCGAAATTTATAGCAACTTCACTTACCTATTCGAGCAACATTTAAACAAATGTCTAACCAATAAAACTCTTTTGGAACGCATTGTCTGAACAACAACAACAAAAAATAAATAAATAAATAAATAAAAATAGAATTATTCCTCTGATACATTTTTCATTTATCATTTGCCAAATTTAACTTTCTTTTTTTTTTCAATCAATCTTATTTTCAAACTAATGTAATGGAAATATATCCTTCTATTCTATGGGATGCATTAGCAATGCTTGAGAAATAATGCTAGGAGAGTGATTGTTTTAGGACAGGAGTTTGACTTTTTTTTAAGGACAGGAGTATGACACTATTTTTAGGACAGGAGTATGACAAGTTCCATACAATTTGCCTGTTATGTAGGCCCAGAATTGTATTTAAGGTAAATAATGTTATTTTTCTATTCTAACCTCTTAATTCAACTACACACTATGAGTAGAGTTAAAATTTTTTGGTTATTTAAAACAGAAATATTGTCCAGGAGAATGACAGCAAAAATGTTTCATACTCTATTCTTGAACTTCAAAATTTTAATGAGAACAGCAAATTATATTTAAAAAAATACTCAAGGAATCCAATAAAATGGTGATGATAAACCGTTTTATAGAACAGCAGATTAAAAATTCCTTTTTTTTTTTTTATCTTTAATAACTGAGCTCATTCCTAGGACAGGAAAATGACATGAAAACCTGGGGACAAAGTTTAAAGAGATGTACTTAGATGATTTAAATAATTAAATTTATTTGAAGAATGCTATTTTACACCCTTAATTTTGTACTACAAATTCAATTTGTGGAATGTTGATATAACACTTTAAAATAATTTAAATCCATTTGAAAAACGGATGGGGACGCGCCAAAAGTGTGACTTTCTGGTTATTCAAAAAATTTTGTTGAAATAACTAAATGAGTTATTGTTTTTATAAGAGTAAAATAACATCAGATCAGATATTTCTAACTATTAAAAAGATGAAAACACTTTCTGGGTTAAACAATTTTAGTGTTAGGCTACAGGGACATAATATTTTTAGGATTTTGGAGAATGGCCCAGTTATTGATTGGAAAAAATCTTTTACGGAAAACACAAAAATTATTCCTTGTGTTGACTAAATTTAGTGCCAACTGAAAAAAAAAATATTTTTTCAAAATTAGATAATTCAAAAAAAAAAAGAACTTTTACAACAAACAAATAAAAGCTGAGAAAATGGAGCTATGATATGCCTTTTTTGGCATACCTACAAAGTATAATTAGGAAAAAAATGGTGCAGAATCGACCATAAATGCAGTTTTATGGCAAGTTGATGCTAAAAACCTATATGTAGTAGCAAAACATATAATTTGGATAAATGTTTTTAAAACCAAGATAAATAGACTTTGGGGCTCTCTAGCGTGATTGTCCTGGAATTCCCATCAATGGAGAGAAAAATGGGTTTGAGTCTGTATTCTTATACACTGTATGGATTTTAATACTCCTCTGGCATTGGTAGATGACTAATACGGGTGCCACCTATAGAGAAGAAAGTGAAACTTTTTGATGATTGATTGGAAAACTTACAACTGGAGAAAATCGTAAAACATTGAGAGATGGACGATAATCACTCGTCTAAAAATAAAAGACCTTTATATGTAGTTTTTTACACTTGTATTTAAATGACTTCACCTTTCCCAGAACAGTTTCTGCTTTTCCATGACCATAGTAAGGCGCTGTGTCGATGTAATTGATGCCACTCTTGATGGCTTCAACCACTGTCATAATACCTTCTTCCTCTTTGGGTGTACCATGGCAAAATGCCAGTTCAGAACCACCTGCAGAAAGTAATTACTGAATT
This sequence comes from Uloborus diversus, assembly GCF_026930045.1. Lineage (NCBI taxonomy): Eukaryota > Metazoa > Arthropoda > Arachnida > Araneae > Uloboridae > Uloborus > Uloborus diversus. Next base: position 184,126,344 of record NC_072732.1, on the reverse strand, counting down.
CATAAAAGAATGCATGAATAAAACTTGGCATTGAACTTATAATACAAAGTACAAAAAATTAGTTTGAATTCTGAAATTTTGAATTCAAATTGTGTTTTTCGCAATCGTGAGTTGCGGCAGGGCTCTACTCATTGGGGGCTATTGTTTCTAGAAACAGCTCCTGTCCCCCCCCAAGCCTACCTGTCCTCCTGGGCGGTTACGTGTGTACAGTTGTGTGTGTGTAGGCGTGTGTGTATGTGTAGGCACGCGCGCATGCATGTGTAGGCTTGTGTGTATGCACGTATCCATGTGTGTTGTGTGTGTGTATGAGCGCGCGTGTAGGATATGGACCAGGAGAAACAGATTCCAGGAGGCAGTGCTCGGAGCCGCGCCTGCATAGGCCGGTGGGCGGGGGTGCTGGTGTCCCAGGTCCAAGCTGAAAAAGGAATCAAACACCAAGGATGGTGAAATGAAAGCAATAAGCAATCCTGATTGCTCAAAAAATATGGCACAGTAGATCACAAGCAGGTTCTGCCAAGGTGGTTAAAACCTGGTAGAAACTGGCATGGCAAAAACCACTTTCTGCCACATTTGCCGCAGAAACTGGCAAAAACTCAAAAATGACAAAAAATTAACTATTGACATACAATAGAAAATGCACGGAGAAGACAATTGGTTGTTAACCAAAGCACAATTTAATTACAATATTACCTCAATTCAAAATCAAATGTTACATTGTTTGGACCCCGAAGTTGCTCCTTAGAAAAGGTGGTTTCTAAAATCTAACCAGTTTCTCAATTCAATATGCACAGATGAGAAACTTTAGAATATTCTTTGAACAGAAGGGCTAGCAGGCAATGTATCAAGGAACAGGCAATTTTTGTGAAACTTTTACATATTTTTAAATGACCCAACTTGTAGTAATTGGGGTAATGGTAAAAATTTGATTGGAAAAATAAGTTTCAAGAAATGGGGCCAATTTGTTTCACAAAGCTGTGATAATAGGTACAAAGTCTAGCTTAATATTGGCAAGTAAAATTCTGGCACTTTCTTCTTGAAGCACATGATAATTTCAATCACAAGCACTTGAGAAGAAGCATATAAGGGAGCAAATTACAATCAGTAATGCCTGTTTAACTCTCTATGTCACTCCTCTTTCCTAAGCACTCATATGAATTTTTGTCCTTTTTTAGATTAATCCAAATATTACAAGCATCTGCAATTGAAAAGTTCCCGTTCCAAACTAAATCAAAGGCACTAGCATAGGATTTTATTTTTTTAAATTATGAAATGAAGTTTAATTTTTTATTTTATTTAAACAAATATCATTTAGTAATTATTTGAGTTATTAAAGTCGCTTTTAAGTTTTTGCCAGTTTCGGCCGGTTTTTATCAGTTATAACCAGTTTCTGCCACTGGCATGGCAAAAACTAGTTTCTGCAGGCAGAAAGCCAACCCTGGTCACAAGAAACAAATAATTTTTGTGATGAACTTTGTTTATCATACAATTTGCTTAAAATTATAAGCCTTAATAGTTATCTCCAGGAAATTTGTCAAGGTGCATTTTGAGTGATTTTTAACCATTTTTGAGAAGATATAATTCATTTCATGAGAATGAAATTAAGATAGTGAAAATTCTTTTAATTTCAAGAAATGTACTACTTACTGCTATGCAAAAAATTTGATAACTGAATTAACAAGCAGAGCCAGAATAAGACATTGGCACATGGGGCACGGGTCTAAGGTACCACAATTTGGGAGACACCAAATCCAGCTAAAACTTTTAAAGATTCGAGTAATTTTATATGCTATTAAAGCAAAATGCAAACATTAAAACTGACAAAACATTTCTCCATAAAACTAAATCTTTTTCACTAATCCTAAGGTCACTCCATTTATTGGGATCAATTTATAACAAATCTCTTGTTTAGACCCTGAAGTTTTCATTGTTTTATAATGGATAAGAAAGTCAAATTGACATTATATAAGTTTTTCTTTTGAATCTCCGAGTCCATTTATGAATTCCAAAGATCCAAAACAATTTACCGAATCCTAACAATGAGACTTGAAGACCAGTTCTCCCAAAGTTTCTGTACGGCATTTGCCGGATCTTGTCCTCATAGTGAAAACCTTTCTGATAGGTAGGCAGATTTTCAGGTTCTTCACTGAAAAGAAATAATTTCTTTTAATATATAAATTTTTAAAACATTGATTCAATTAGTGGTCAGAAAAAGGTGCTTTTTATTATTATCTTTTTAATAGTTTAGGTTCTATGACCTCTTTAGTCTTATTAGTGTCTATTAGCTACGTGTGATTTGCTGTGCTTCAGTCTTGTTGCTATTTTCATTATACTTATGCACATTAACTTCAGTTCATACACTAGTTTAGAAATTAATTTTTTTATTAACATGAGTTTAAAAAGGAAAAAAAAATAGAGAAAAAAAGGAGTGGATAAGGAAACAAACTTTTCTAATTGCTATTTCCCTCTCAGAAATGGCAAATGTGAGACATACATTTCAACTATTTTAATAGAGAAATAAAAACAGCATACAATAAAAAAAAAAAAAAATCAGTGCCAAAGCTTTATTTAAGATTTCAAATTGCTCATTTTTCTAACTTTAAGATCTAGTAGCAGCTTTGAAAAAAAAAAAAAAAAAAGGAAAAAAAAAAAAAAAAAGAAAAAAAAAATCAGGACACAGTATTACAAAAATAAATTAGGCCACTTCTAATATTCTTCAATGTGTGTAACATGCTGTTTGACTTTGCATTATCTCCATATATTCATGGAAAGTCAATCTTTCTTCCAAGAAAAAAACTGATATCGTCAATACTCAAGGTTTAAGCTGAGTTCAAATGCTCTTCAGCAAAAAACATAGCATTTTGAAAAAGGCTTTTTAGCAAAATGCTATAAAAAGTTGAATGTTAAAAATGAATAAGTTTACTCAGAGCCTGATTACCGCAGAGGCATGCAGGGCACAGGCCCCTCTTCTTTGATTTCAGGGATGCCTAAATTCTCCTTAATTTATCATTCTAATTAAGAATAATTAATGATGTCATGTAGAATCTAGAGTACAATGATATAATTGATATTTTTGCAAGTGCCAAGACAAGGAAAAAATCTCCTATTTGTTGATAAAAATTCCCTTTAAAAATTTGATCTCTTTGCAAATCCCAAAACCACTCCAAGTTTTAGTCTGTATTTACTATTAAAAGTTATATCATAGATAATTTTGATATTTATGGCTTACTGCCATGGGCAAAGTTTAACCAAGTCTTATACAATTATCTTATACTGCTCTTCTACTTTTTAAATGTTGGAGGTACCACCACATTTAGTATGGTTGTGTTTCTTCTACACAACAATCGAAATATTTTAAAGCTTCATTATATGGAATAAGTGGGAACGCGGGGGGAGGGAGAGAGTACAAAATTAATTTCGTGCTCTTGTCTTCAAAAATCTTAGTCGGACCCTAGGGGGGGCCCTGAATTAGAAATGTGTTCCATGTGCAATCTCAGAATGATCGGGCTCTGAGTTTACTTATTTTCTAATTGCCTCTATGTGTTTCATCTTTAGTTGAAAGCTAAATTAAAAATTTGGCATTGAAATCTTTAGAAACGAGTAAATGTGCAGAAGCTAATGTTTTTTTTTATTTATTTAAATTGAAATAATGTTGAATTGTAATATGGAAAAAGGATTTCGTGATACCCTCCCCCACAAAATTTGTGAAATTGGAGAACTAAGCATGCAATTGTGGGCCATCTTTCCTACGTTAAGAGTAGGAATAGGGTTCACAACTCTCCTCCGGAAATGTGTCAACATTATAGCTCCAGAAACATAATTTAGACCATTTTTTTGACATTATAGCAAGGAGAAGTGTCTTTACTACTTGCATAATAGATACCTTTTGCTCATTTTTCTTGATCAAATTACTTCATTCCCAGCAAAGGCATCTGCCATTTGCATTGCTTTTTAATAACAAGGACACACCTGTACTCGGGCAAGTGAGCTTAATCTTAATAAGGATAAAAATTATTCATCATATTCATCACATTTTTTATATTACTTACATTCAATCTAAGATTGTTAAATTTAGTAAGATGATTATTAAAATCATGTTTTGCTCTCTAACTGTTATTAACACCCTTTCATGGGGCAATTCGGGTATATAGTGAAACTGATAATTGCTGAGGAAATAATCCCTTAAAATAAGTTTTTTTTTTTTTTAAGTCAGGAATATCAGGACAAAATGCTAAATCAAAACAAAATATTTTTTTGTCGGGGAAATCAGTAATATCTACACTCAAATTCCCCCATCTATAGCTATGGGATAATTTAGGCATATAGTGAAACTTATGTTTGGCATGGAAAAAATCCCTTGAAATAAGTTTTTTTTTTTCAACCAAAAATGCAGGACAAAACACTGAAATCAGAAAAACATTTATCAGAGAAATTAGTAATAACAGAACAACTTTGAACTCTGAAATTCCAACGTATTTTATTTAGCAGAACGAAAATAAAGTAAAGTAATTGAAAAAAAAAGTTCTGCCACTGACAACAAGGATAGCTAACAATTAAAATGTTAGTGGTTTTTTAATTTGAAGTAGTTAGTTGAAAATTTGACTTATCCAAGCTAAAAAAAAAAAAAACTTCCAACAAAATTTCAATAAAAATAACAGTAGCGTTTAAAAAAATGAGATGCTTCCTTTATTTATCAGAATCTAGTAACTAGTGTCAAGTAGTTTAGAAGAGGTTATGATTTTTTTAAAATCATTGAAGCAGGAAAACTTTAGCATTTTCTAAAACTATTAGCGCAACTATGTGAGGTCCCATTTTTAAAGAGAACTCAGAGCAATGGCCCCGTGTGCCTCCTATCGTTTCTAGGCTTTGAAGGAACCTATTATAAATTTTATATGCGTGAAAAGCATGCACCTTCAGCAACAGCTAGTATAAATACATTTAAGTAAAAGAAATACAATTGACATAAGGTTTTCGCTAGTCTTACACCGTAGATTCCAGCATACTGATCATTTAATAATAATTTATTTCAGGAAAAAGGTATGGATAGTCAATATTCAACCGTTAAAGTTTTGTTATCACATGATACATCCCGCGATTGTGGTTTGTTTACCTTCATGTTTTTTATTTCAATCTAATCTTTACAATTTAGAAATGGCAACATATCTACAAATCGGCGGCGACGATATAATTTCAACTTTCAACTCTCTTTAGTTTTTTGGGATAGTATTTTGCTAAAAATGTATTTTTAAGTCATTTTGTATATGATTTTAATTTTAGAGCTCATTTGCGTTTAGTTTATTCAACGATGTTTCAATTTTGACGCTAATGGTCTGATGTGTCGTTTGGATATCAGTAAGCTAATTTCTGTTAAGTAAATTGGCAACCGTAATTTTCAAATCGTGCCTCAATTTTTAAAATGAATGAAGGTCGTTCTTTGTTGTTTATGGTGTAATTAAAATTGTTGAAGATTTTTCCTCTGCGTACAAATTGTACAATTGATTTAGTGTTCTGGTATTTCTTTTTATCTCCTTCATTTCTACTCTTTTCATTTTATTGCTTTATGAAGTCATTTGTAATTCTAACCTTAAACAGCTTCTCAATGACGGTCTCAGAACTCTCTTCATCTCGATAAAATTACGGTAACGTTGTTTTAGCGTGTTTTAAAAACTCGTGACACCACAGTCATTTTCCAATAAAACATTTTTTGCATAATTTTCCTTTTTTTGCGTTATTGTACTGCCTACAGTCGACTCAAGTGTGGAATACCTTGATGGGGTCAGGTGGGGTGAAATGGGTCATGCTGTGTATTTTTATTAATAAAAATTTTTGGTCTGGCTGAATTTTTCTCAAACTTTACACAAGTTATGAGGGGCTTTTTGGCTACAATTCTGATTTTTAAAAAGTTTCTGTGTAAATTGCTGGGAGCACTACACTGACATTTTGTTTCTCAAGTCACATGTGAATTTTTAGGAAGCCTGACAAACTTCTTAAAATCTTGCTATACATTTTTTTTTCTTGAAATTCTCAAGTGTTATCAGTTAGAACAGACTTTCATCTACAATTCACAAAAAACAGGTAGGAAAAATATCAATTCTTTCTTCTTTTGTTGCTATTTTCATGTGGTGGGGTGAAATGGGGCATAGTTAGGCTTAGCGAATTTTAATTCATAATGAGAGTAAATTGACTTTTAAAATCCATAAGTTGGTCTTAAACTGAAATTTAGAAGATTTTTAAATGTAACAAAAATAAAGTATGTATTATTAATGTGTTGATTTCAAAAGCTAAACTTGCCATCCATATTTACAACCTATTACGTACCTACTCTTTCCTACTTCAAATTTTTTATTTAGTCAATGAAAATGCCTTGGGTGTATATAAGAAAAAGGAGAAAAAAATATTCATACTCTGATTTAGAGGCTGCACTAATTGAAGTTGAAGGTTATTTAGCAAATCCTGCAGCTGCAAGGAAATATAATATGCCAAGAGAAACACCGAGGAGATGGGTCTCCGACACACCAAGTCGAAAAGGTTCAGGTGGACTTACAACGCTAAGTGAAGAAGAAGAAAGATGTATTGCTTCAGCTCTACAAAGTGTGGTTTCCCATTTGATAGAAAGATACAATCATTGTTGCTAAGGATTTCATAAAGAACAATCCTGAAAAATGCAATTGTGGCACTCTTGGCATAGAGTGGGCCAGAAATTTTGAAAAAAGGTTGGCATACCACTTATGTAAGAGGAAGCCAGAATTGCTCACGAAAGCAAGAGCCAGGACATCTTTTAAGAAGCAGCAACCGAATGAAAGCCAACTCTTGGATTAAGAAATGTCTGAGTTACTTATGCAAGAACAACACTTGGGAAGTGAGCTCTAGTCTAATACAAGGGCGAGAAATCATCAAAAGAATTTGTTGATTACTTGACAGAAGTCGATGACCAGGATTACAACAACATAAATTTTCTACGAAAAGCCAACTCATGCAAATACTACATCTTCCCTGAGTAGGAAGATACTTACATTGTTTCTAGATGTCAAATTCTGAAGACGTTGTGAACGAGCAGAATTCGCTTGTTGTGGACATTATATTTTTGAGTTTTAGTTCAAAATATTTTGGGGTTGAATGAGTTAAAATAAATAAATGGTTCATTGCAAACAATTTCTTTCAGCTATTGTACGTGTTTTGGTAATAATTTCTTAGTTATTGTATGTTTTTATTGCTATGACTAGAGACGTACCGAGTACTCGGTAACTACTCGGTACTCGGCCAATTTGCCGAGTACTCGGTACTCGGCCAATGCCGAGTAGTTGTAAAAAATTGAATATTGTCCAAGACAGATACTAAAATTTATAAAAGAAGAGCAAGCATTATATTCTGCAATCATTTACAATTAAAATTTATAAGTCAAATTTAAATTTTGAGAATAATGAAGTTTGTAATGCTTCAATGGAATAAATCTTTATTTTAATGTCCCCAAAGTTAATAAAACTTATTTATTAAAAATTACGCAAAAAATGTAAGTATAGAAAATATGGAATTTTTATATTAAAAATGGATTTTTGCTACAAACAAAAATTAAAAATGTAAAAATACTGTTGCTTAAAAAAACAACCTTAAAAGCACAATGCAGGAACTCCGCAGACACGTGTTTTGGCATTACAAGGAATTCCTTTTTCAATGCACAAAATGGGGGCCCGTAGATTTAAAGGCATCCGACAAAAGTCGTATTTTTTTGTTGAATGTCTTTACATTCTTTAGCTCACATGTTATGCACTGAAAAAGACGTTCCTTGTAACGGGGGGGGGGGGGGGGGCAGAAACACGTGTCTGGAGTGTTCCTGCACATTTGTTTTATCTGCTTTTAAAAATTATTTATGTTTGGCAGATTAGAACTATAATTGATTGGTATACAGTGAAACCCCTCCTAACGGACACCCCTCTTATGCGGACAATTTTTAATTCCCCAGTTCCAATGCAAATAACATTATTAAACCCCTGTCCTGCGGACACCTCTATATTGCAGAAAAAAAAAATTTGTCCTGTTAGTGTCCGCATTAGAGGGATTTTACTGTAATTTGTTTTAATTCCAACTTGATTAATCATACCTTTTATTTATTTATTTTTAATTTAAATTTTTTTTTTTGTAAAATTTTTGACACAAACAAAATTGTATATATATAATGCGTAATTAAATTTCAGCAGGAATTTAGTTTTAAAAACTATTATATGGACAAGGAGGTTTATACTGCTATTTCAATAAGTTCAAAATTCATCACATGTGTGTCGGTGGTCCTTCTTTCAACATAATTAGTACTGGGAAACTCGGCCGAGTAGTGAAAGGCCGAGTACTCGGCTACTCGGCCAAAGTGCTACTCGGTACGTCTCTAGCTATGACCCATTAAAACTCATTTCACCCCACCGTGGGGTGAAATGGGTCAGATACTTTAATTGCAATTTTCAGATTGTCAATGACAACAGATTTCAATGAGAAGCAGCTTAAATTAAAGGAGAAGAATCAAATGTAAAAAAATTTTTTAAAAAAAAAGTACAAAAAAAAGTTTATGGGTTTGCAAATGACATCATTTTAAAAAATAGACAAAATCCACCCCATTTCACCCCACCTGACCCTAACTCAGTCGGGTCATTCCATGTCAAATCAACCAATCACTCAGAATGACCATCTCAGATTTTCATGAAACTTTCAGGGATTATATTGTTTGACATTCTAAATTCAGATCTACTTTTAAAAAAATCTATCTTTTTACTTTCTTCTATATCTAATAATATAGAAGAAAGTATTGGATTCGTGCAAATTTTCGAATTTCGACGGATTCGAACGTTTTGAGGTGTGCCGAGTTCATTTCGACTATTTTTGGAAAATGTCTGTCTGTATGTGTGTGTGTGTGTCACGTCTGTGTGTGACCAGTTTTTTGTGGCCGCTCTACAACAAAAACTACCGCATAAAAATCGAACGAAATTCGGTACACATATGTGCCCCTATGTGAACTTGTGCCCATCGGTTTTTGGCGCGAATTCCTCCAAGGGGGGTGGAGCAATGGGACGTTTTTTGAGTTACGCGTGCTTGCTATTCCTCAGGAAGAAACTGGCGGAATCAAACAAAATTTGGTCCATATGTTGCCATTAACAGGAACAGGTGCTGATTCCATCTTGGTGTCAATAACTCCAACGGGGGTTGAGCTATAGAACGTTTTTTTGTCGTCAATTGTGACTGCTGTGTCTCAAGAAATAGAATGAACGGAATGAAAGAAAAATTTATCGGCAAGTAGCCCTTAGTGGGTATAAGAGCTGATTTTATTTTGGTGTCAACAGCTAAAAAGGGGGTAGCGCAATCGCCCGTTCTTTTTTTCCATTGTGAGTGCCCTATCTCTAGAAGTAATGCTACGTTCTGGTTGAAATTTGGAATATATGAATCCATATGTAAACAGGCTTTGGCTCAATTTTGACGCCAATCGCTCCAAGAGGTGTTGATTTTTTTTAATTTTTTTTTTGCGAATAAAAATAGCTTTATTTAATGCAACAATAAGAAAGATAAATCGTAATAGATTGTCGTCTGCGTATTTCTCGTGATTTTAATTGTATGGAAATGATCGGAAATATTATCTCAATGATTTAAAATTTTTAACTGTTGCCATCTTATGTTTGTTAACAAATAAAATATTTGTAATTAATTCAAGTAAGGCTTTTAAAATAATTTACAATTTTCGCTCTTTGCTTTGCTTTTGCAATAATTCAGACATTGGGATGGTCGTCAAGTTTTTGCATGTTTAATTTTGTTTTTGTTGGGAATATTGCTTCCTCGTCAAGCATGGGGAGGAATCAGAAAAAAAGAAAAATATAGAAGAAAGTTTCGTGATGGCCACAACATACTTGTTTGGTTAATGAATTATTTATTTTTTAAATGTGTAAAAAGTCACATTTTTTTACTCATCTGTTGTGCTTAAAAATGCTAGTTTTAGTTCTATGGGGTCAATACAGTTAGTTAACAGCTAATTTTAAAGAGAATTGCATGAGCTTTAATTTGACTTGCAACTTGCATATTTCTCTTAAATTTTTAATAGATTTTTTTAATTTTAAAATTTAAACTTTTTTAAAGTTAGTGTCCTTTAAAATTTTTGAAAAAAAATGTATGTTTTTTAATATGTTTTAATAAATACATACTAAGAATTTCAGAGTGAGGACATGATAGGATCAGCAGTTATAGCAAATAATGCAATGACATTTTTTTTGTAAAATATATATATTTATATATATATATATGTTTTTTTATTAGACATTTTTTTAGATTATTTTCTTTTACTTTTTTAAAATCATATTTTTTAAATTAATCTGTTACTTTTTAAAATTACTTTTTTAAATTTTCTGTAAAATTATTTTTTATTTTTAACTAAGCAGTTTTTAATTTGGCAACATTTTATTTCAAAATTATGATATAAATTAAAATATAATTGAAAATGAAATGCATTAAAACCATTTAAAGAACAGGCAGATCATGCAGCAGCTTGTTTACACACGTGTTGAAACCAGGGTTCAAAAAAATTGGATTTTTTTGATTTAAATCAGATTTTTTTGATTTTTTTTTTTTTTGAAAATAAAAGTTAGAAAGTTCTGATTTTAATTGATATACATTTATGAACAACTTACCTTCCTTTTCTTTTTAAATACAAAAATACTTTTCAAGTAACGCTTCACCAAAACACTATGATGTAAACTAAATTAAATGCAAATACATTTTGTTCATTTCACTTTTAATTGGCAAAGTGGCTTTTAATATCAAAAACATAATTGAAACATATAGAAAAAAAATAGAGAAAGTAAAGAAATTTAGTATTACGCAATGTACATGAAAAATTTATAAGTAAAAGTTTTTGAAATTAAATGATTTTTTCAACCCAAGTGAAATTGAAAAAGAAATATATTCAACAACTTTTTGCAGATGGATCTGGTAAGTTGATATAGATTTTTTTTTGACGCATTATTTATCTGTTTAAAGATCTGAACATGAATGCTAGCAGGGTGGCGACTGATCAGGGAGATCAGGGAAAAGTCAGGGAACTTTATTAATCAGGGAAAAGTCAGGGAAATATCAGGGAATTTTGAAAAAATAACAAAAAATCAGGGAAAATTGATTTTATGAGAATTTTTTTTTTTGCTTTACAAAATTAAGTACTCTAATTCCCTACGCATTTTTCGCCAATTATCTGTTCAAAAAAAAAGTAAAATTAATGAGGTGCGATTATACACTGCCGCATATTTGCATCTTTTTTCTCAACTTTAAAGTATTGAATCTTACTTATTATCCACAGGATGAACTTCCTAAGATTGCTTTTGTGTCTGTTAAGTTGTTTATTTTACCTAGGTTGAAATTTCCTTGAATGCTTTCAATGCTACGTAAAATAAACAACCATACAGGCAAAGCGGAAGCTTTCAATTATGCCTTAGCTCCTTTGCCTTTATTCCATTGTCTCGAAGTAAATAGCGTACTGTAATCACGATTTCAAGAAAAAAATCTTTGGTTTTTGAATTAATACTATAAAAGCTTAAAAGTTATTACTTCTTCGCATTTTTAATTTAATTGCTAAAATTGAACTTTCAATTAAAAAAACTTTGTTTTTTGCCGTTATACTATTTGTTGTCACCGCAGATCATAAAGGATTTTTCTTCAGATTTAAGTGATTCTTTAGTTTTATAACCAAGTTGTATTCTTCTTTTAAATATTTTAAAATTAACTAATTGCTTTTTTTTCTTCTTGCATTTCAAAATTGTTTGTTACAAAAGCAATCTAAGATTTTTTTTTCGTTACATACTGAAATCGTTTGAAATAGAGTTAACTTGTGTACTTAAGTAAATATCTTTATTTTTTATTGTTAAAATGCTGTATTCATTCATTAAAACCTATGTTCTTGATTAGGGAAAAGTTCCCTATGAATGGACGTCAAATGGTTTCATCTGTTTTGCATAAATATTTCAATTAGTTATATAAGAATAACTACATTACTTCTATTCTTTCACTATTACTTGCTATTCTTGCAACAGTTATTACACTGTTTAAAAACTTAGTTCTAAATAATTTCAATTACTTTTTAGTTCTATCATAAATACACATAGTACGTTTTTAAGAGTGATTTTAATAGTTTCTTAAAATTCTTATGTTAAGTGGTTTTTGGAAGTAAAGTTTTTTTTAAAAAATTTTTATAATCTTTCCATGTAGAAAAATTTAATATACTGTTTTGTCGTTCCCCCCCCCCCCCCAAAATTGACTTGATACGTTTTTTGTAATCATTTTATTAAAAAAGTAGCATCTTTTTAAAATATATCTTTAGTTCAACAACTTTACACAACTTAAAACGTTTAAAATACTGCATCTTGTACAAACATACAATGGATTTCAAGTAGAGCAAAGAAAGAAGACCATTATCATTGGTAACGTAAATCAGGGAAATTTGGTGAACTAAATCAGGGAAAAGTCAGGGAACTTTTTTTCACAGTTCCTGTCGCCACCCTGGCTAGTTTGGAAGCTTTCTCCACCCCCAGCTGGTTTCTTAACTTGCTGTGCACAAAGCCTAAGGTGGAAAACATTCTTTTCACCCCCTGCAGATGTAGCCTTTGCAGTGATGAGCTGTTCAATCACTAACAGTTCTTTTGTAGAAATACAATCATTTTTTACAGCTGATCAAGACTTCCACCAATCTAACGCACTGATATTTTTAGAACATCATCTTCAAATAATGGTCCATTAAATAGCTCTGCACGAACAATAAATTTCAAAAGAATAGCCATTAAAGATGTGTCATTGTAATTATCTTTGACAAATTCAATTGCCTTGTCTTTTTCTTCAACAGATAGTTTTTCTTACTGGAATGATGGGGTTAACAAATATGCCAAGAAATGTGCCGGTGTTAATGCTAGGTCATATCTTTTTTTGAAAGATCTATATACATCTGATTTCTTAGAGTTCAATACTTTGTTTTCTTTCAGATCTGTTTCTAAATTTTTCCAGATATTTACTGCATCTGCAGCTATCACTCTGCATTCGATTTAATGCAGCTGAAATAGGTTTAAGTCGAAGCAATAATTCCTCTGCATTTCTTTTGATTCTCATATTTATGAGCTTGGATTTTATGTCTTCATCAAAAGCATCTCTGTTTTCTTCGATAATTTGCATAAAAATAGGCCAGTTCTTAATGTAACTCTCTAAAGAATCACACATAGAGTTCCAACGTACTTCTGAGGGCAACTGTAGCCCAACCCCTTTTCCTCCTTTGCTTTCATTAAATTTTGCTCTTGCAAAGTGGTTATTACGGAAATGTTTGATTATTTTCATTACATGTTCCGTGACACAAGGAAGATTTAAATCCTTTGCTAGTAAATTCAAAATATGCACTGAGCAACCATAGCACACTACATCTATGGAGTCATCTGATTCCGCTGCTAATATTTGCCTCATGCTTACCATATTAGCAGCGTTGTCACTTACAAAACTGCGAATACGGCAGTTGAATTTGTCCTGTGCATTTTTTATGACAGTAACTGCGAAACCCTCTAAGTTATTACCAGTATGGGGGACTCCAGAAGTGTAGAGTGTGTCTACCAAATGTACAGTTCCTTCCATAGTAGTCACACAAATGCAAACAATGGGTTGATTATGTATGTTAGACCACCCATCTAAACACATACATACAGATTTATTCTTTAAATCATCATGGCACTTTTCCATTTCTGACTGATAAATTTTATTTAGTAAAGTACCCCCTAAATCAGTTTTTCTAGGTGGAATATATCCAGGGCAAGGTCTCGATCACAAGTTTTCAAAATGTGGATTTTCTACACAACGAAAAGATGTGTTTGTTGCAAAAAAGTACTTTGCAATATGATGGTCAATTATTTCCTTCTGACCGGGTGAAGTCTTTACAACGAAGGAAGATAAATCTCGAGTTTTTAATTTTTTGTCTTTTGCAGATAGAAGGGGGAGGGAAGAAGTACTGCGTTTCAAATTTGATGTGCCAGCAACATTTGTATTACCACTTACCGTATATACTCGCGTATAGGTCGATCTCGCGTATAAGTCGACCCCCCCTTTTTCAGAGAAAAAATCCAGAAAAAATCTAAAACCCGCGTATAAGTCGACTCCCATACTTTCCAAAAACATCGCGAATTATTTTCAAAGAAATTTCAAAATAATGAACACATTTATTTACAAATAAAATAGGAATTAAATAGGAAAACATTTCTAAAAGCCTTCAAACTCGGATTCCGAGTCGGACGCCAAAAAAAAGTTCATTAAAGTCCGCTTCTGTCATCACCGCGTCATCGTACACCTCGGCGGCTGCAGAATCGTCAATGATATCAGAGGTTGCGTTCGACGAACCTCACCGGTAAACCGATAAGTAACCAGTTACTAACCGCGGCGTTCTATGATCAACCGGTTACCGCAGCGGTTACCATTCTAAGCAGTTGATTGGTTGATTTGAGCACGTGATCATTAGCTGTCACGTGATTCACTAACCGGTCGCTCCCGGTCGTGCTCGTCGAACGCACTCTCAGTCTGAATGGCGTGACTGTTGACGATAAATATTTTCATATATTTCACGATATTTTTTAATTGCTGATTTGATCCTTAATAAAGAAGAATAAAATTATCTTTATTTATGTGTATTATTTAGGTTTTTTAAGTTATTATTTTTGAATAAGTTTACTATTTCACACAATCAACTTATCAGCAACTACCTGTAACCGCACATCGGCATTTCTCGTAGCTTCCCAGCTCTCGTTGATCGGAAAAAAAATTTCGGAAAATTTGACCCGCGTATAAGTCGACTCCCCTTCCTTTGATCTCATTTTTTGGACAAAATTTCTCGACTTATACGCGAGTATATACGGTATATTGGTTGTTATATTAGTAATACTTAAAAGGCTAACTTCTTCTTGAGTACCTAAAAAAAAATATATTCACGAGTTCAGTCAAATTTCTAGCAGACATTCCGATCTAAGTTAAATTTGTCTCAATAAAAAATATTTTAAAAGTTTAAAGACACTTCAAATTTTGTGTTTTGGTAACGTTGACACTTACAATGACTGTCTGGAATAAAAACTTTTTTTTAAATGTATTCTCATTATTGTGAATAAATTCTTTCTTCTGTTTACATCAATAGATGATGTTTAAAAGACCTTTGGAACGTATACTGATTTTTAAAATTGTTCTTTCTTTTTTGTGTGTGTGTGAGAGTGTCCTTGCTTAAACTATGATTATTACCTATCATAATATTGAATAAAATGAATGTTACAAGTTATTAAGTACCTCACTGTATTCTGAGAGTGGTAAAAAAACAGGAGAAAACCTGACCATTCTTTCGATTTTAATTTAACTTTAAAAGTTTATAGCAAATAAATATTAAACATACCTTATTCTGCCCTTTTTTTTTTTTTGATTTGTAAAAAATACCAATGTAAAAACAAAACTTTCTTGTACATGAATGAAATTCGCACATTTCTAACCCTAAATATATTTATACTATTGTGAGAAGATAAAGGGTATTTATCTGCAGAACTTAATGTAGAGTTTGAAATATTTGAAGAAATATGTTTTGAGGGATTCCATAATCAAGAGAGAGAATCAACTTTTCTTCTTATGCTTTATTTTCAGTTGAAACCAAGTAAGCAAGCTCGTACAATAAAGCTTAAGTACAATAGATGGCAAAAATTCATAAAATGAAAGATTTGCAGTTGCTTCCATTTACCTTATTGTGGCAATATAACAATTTGTTTTCTTGCCTTTTAAAAAACACGGTAAAACATTCCTGATTTTTTTCCATACGGGTGCAATAATTTACATTTGACAACAAACTACTTTCTCGAAACATTCTTGTTTACAATTTAATTTTTTGCAATATTGTAATAATTAAACATTAACACTTACCCCCAGAAGGCAGTTGTTGTGGATCATCTACTTCTTTATCTTCATTTGCACAAGTAATAAAGTGATTTTTTAATCTTGCAACCAGACCTTGCATTTCTTTACCACATTTTTTACAAGTTGCTCTGCTTCCTTTTTTACCTACTTCAGATTTATCATTAAAGTACAACCAAATTGGATCTTTTTTCCTTCCAACTGACATTTTTATAGTTAGAAATTAATACTTAATTAAGAAATAATTGCTTTTGCAACAATTCGAGTATTTATATTTAACAGATATCAAATGTTAAAAAGTAATTGCTACAGATATGTCCACTTTACGTATTCGTGAAGGATGGGAAAGGAAGTCATACTTTTAAAATGCAGAATGCTTTTCTCCAGCAAGGAACAAAAAAAAGTTTGTCAGGAGCAGAGCTGAAAATAATCCTTTCTAGTCTCTACTTCAAAAGCTGTTTGCTATTATTTCCTTCTATTAGGCGTCGCACACGCTAGAATGGATTCCCTCCACCTCTTTTTTTTTTGGAACTGTATTCCATTTCATTAACTGATAAGGAATGATCCTAAGCTTATTAGTGCAGAGCATAGCAAATTCATATGGGTTGTTTTTGCTTTTTTTTTTACTTAAAAAGATATCCACACACATCCTATCATGTCTTCACACCCACCTTTCAATTCTGTCTACCTAACACCTGCATTGCAGCTGCCTTTATTTTTTTCATTTCATGTAATTGACAAAACCAGGGTTCGTACGCCCTTGAAAAACCTTGAAAAGTGCTTGAAAAAAAAAGTTCATTTTCAAGTGCTTGAAAACCTTGAAAAAGTTTTAAAACCTTGAAAAAGTTTCTTAGTGCTTAAATTCTCTCAAAAATCAACGAATTGTGCTTAGAAGTTTTAAAGTATTTCACCAATGCAATTTTCTGAACATGTGTTCAGTATGCAACATCGCGAAAAATTGCTTCCGTGTTTGGGATTTCAACCCTTTTGCATCTTGTAAATATTTTGATGTTTTTTACAACCGAAAGATATTTTGACATATGGTACCTTAGATTAGTTTATTTTTTTGTTTAATTTCATTAATTAACAAAGGTATTAATTTGGAAACCATGACAACATTGAACTTACTCGGGTTTCGCGGAAAATTGCTCTTGTGTTTGAAATTTCAATCTTTTTGCATCCTGCAAATATTTAAATATTTTGGCTAATCAAATGTTAGTTTCGCATATGCTACCTTAGATTAGTATATTTTTTGTTTAATTTTAATAAAAAACAAATAAATTTATTTCATGGGAAACATGCCAGCTTGAACGAACTCAGACTTTGCGAAAAATTGCTTCTCGTGTTTGAAATTTCAATCTTTTTGCATCTTGCAAATATTTAAATATATTATCTAATCGGATGTTATTTTCATATTTGCTACCGTAGATTAGCATATTTTATGTTTAATTTCAGTAAAATATAAGTTTATTTTATGGGAAACATGACAACATTAAACTTAATTCGCGAAAATTTGCTTCCCTTGTTTGAGATTTCATTCCTTTTGTATTTGTAAATATTTTTTATATTTTTGGCAATTAGTAGTTATTTTGACTGCTACATCAGATTAGCTTATTTTATTTTTTATTTTAATAACTAAAGAGTTAAAGAATTTATTACCTTGGTCTTGTTTAATTATTTGCTTATTTATTTTTGCAATTTTGAATGATTATCTTTACCTAATTTTTGGTCATAACAGATTTTTAAAAAAAAATTTTAAATTTCAGCAGTTGAGCACCTAACAAATTAACTTAAAGTTTGTATTTTAAATATAAAGTTGATTTATATAATTTTATTTATAAGTACATTATTTTTTATGTCTGCTAAAATAAATAAGGTGTATAACAGGGGTGGTTGTGTTATGATTATTCACTTGAAATCGTGTAGTGTTCGTTTTTATACTTTTACACCTCCCTATATCTCCAATTTTCCCCTTTTCCTCAAAAGTTCAAAATTACTACTTTATTAACGTTGTGGGTACTTGGAGCTTACTGAAAGAGGCTTTAATCAGCAAAGGGGTAGATAGCTTAAGGAGGGTCATTCATCTTCATTTGGATCTAATAAATTGACCAGTACCAGCCTAGCTAGGCCCAGTGCCTGTTGCTGGTTATCAACAGGCACTGGGCATGGTATTTCTATGCAGAATATTTTGACTTAATAAACTATTTTATGAATTGTATGCATAGCAAAAGTTATTGTTGTACATATGTATATTCAAGTAATAGGGGGCTTAGTTTTAAAAATTATTCTCCCCCCCCCCTCGCCCCATTTTGCTCTTTGAAACTTTCAGGTAATTTTTTATGAACTCGCAAATCACAATTACACCTGAATATTATTGCCTTTCTAAATTTAAATTCTAATTTCAACAATAACCCATTTTTTCTAAAAATAAAACTACTTTTGTCATAATATATATCAACTTCTTGTGAATCTTTTCAATTTCGAAATATGGCTCTATAAATCTGAACTTGCACATTCATTGTCTATTGCAAGTTTAATCAATGAAAGCTGAATAGGCTCAAGTTTGCATTCAGAGTAATTTATCACTGCTTAAGCTGCTTTTGTATATTTTGAGGTGTAGAGACTGGACTGTGGACGTTCATAAACTTTTCTTGCTTCCTAATTTTTAAATTTACTCGAGGACAGTTGAAATGCCTTATTGGCTGAACAGCAAATAAATACATACGAATAATTGATTTGCACACTTATAAATGATTTGCAAACCTGATATTTTCAGAACTTAATAGTGCAAACTGAAATAACTTTCTGGGTAGTGTTTTTGTCCTAACTGCCCTTATAGTGTAATAAACCACTGTATAGATATTGGAAATAAATGTTGAAACCGGGGGGGGGGGGGGGGTTACTTCAAAAACTGCTCTCTGGCAATGCCATTGAGCTTAGGTATTTAAGTTTCTTCCCATAAAAGTTAAAAGCACTTATGAAAGTTTTTTTTTTTAAAGTATTAATTTGCTGATTCTAGAAAATATGCAAACCTCTGACTGCTGCAACCTTTGCAAACCTCAAAATTAAACCTCTTGGTATCTGCTTCTCTTTATGACCAAACTTTTCAAACATTTTCAGAAAAACTTTCAACGCAGTAGATCTTTCATCAAAACGTCTCTCGTTGTAGAAAAAGCAATTTTGTTTTCCTATACTTTTTTGTATTATTGCCTTATTTTCTATGTGTTTGTAGTAAATGAAATCTGCATACAATATTTTTAGTACAAATTTATGATATTGCCTTGAAAACAAAATTTTTTACCTTGAAAAGTACTTGAAATGTGCTTGAATTTTTTTCTGCCTTAAGGGTATGAACCCTGAAAACATATAGCTCTAGTTGTGCATATAAATATGTTATTTGAACTGCACTCTCCACCATCTGGGGGGGGGGGAGGTTGAGTAGGATTGTTTTTTTTATAGAGAGAAATAAGAGCTCTAATGCTAGCTAAGGTTCAAAAACAATGAAATCGAGATTTTTCAAATACATTTTTTGGAATTGAATTTTAAAAAATAATGATTTAAATCAATAATTTTTTTGAAAAAAATCAATTGATTTAAATCATTGACACCCTGGTTGAAACACTCCCCGACATGTTCAAACAGGTGTGTGACGCATTAAGTCCAATAGCTGAAGGAAGCTTTTCATTCTTATTCTGGCTTTCAAATAGTAAAGTAGGTTGTGTTTGATGTATTGATAATTGTGCTTTTTCAAATTTTGCTTAATTGTTTGTTTTTCAATAGATGTTCTCATATTTTAATAGTTATAAAAGTTGATTATTTAAAAATATTTTTGTGCAAATTTTCAAGAGTGCTTATTGGAATTTAATAATGACCTTTTAACCAAGCTTTAAAGAAAAAAAAACATGACTGAAGCAGGGAATTCAAAAATTATTTCTTTGTACTGCTGCAATCCATTTAAGAAGCCTGGACATGACTATTACAAGAAAAATTTAAGAACTGTGAGTAATAATCAGGGTTGGCCGGATTGGACCCAATTGGGTTGGACCCAATGGGTTTTTTTTGAAAAAACCCATTTAAAAAAACCCATTATTTAGCCCACTTTTGGGTTTTTTAAAATTTTCTGAGAATTTTTTTAAAAAAAATAATTAATTTAAATACTTTTACAATTTAAACTTCTTTTTTATTTCTTCTTCACAATAGGCAATGGACATAAAGAATGAATTTTGAACTTTAATAGTTTTCTTAACTCTTAAGGGCATTAAAAAATGCTTCAAAGATTTTAAATAAATATATTTAACTTTTTTCCTTCAACTGGTCAATAAGGTACTCAAATTATCTTGACTAAGTCCTGTCACGTCAGATTTTCTCAATATTTGCAGATTGTACAAAGGATACTTACTACTTTAGCTAAAAGGCTCTTATGTGAATTATTTTCTGCAAACCAACACGTCACAAAACTCGAATAAACAAGGTATATTTTTTAGAAATTAACAGGTTTTACAAATGGTCGGACAGAAAACGGGAATAACATGTACAGTATTTTCATTATCTTACGAAAAAGTTTAATATTTCTTACTCCGTACACAGAAATAGAAAAACAGGCAACATAAAATTCAAAGAAATGTCTTGATTAAGCTGGAATTCAGTAAAAAGGGATTTAAACTACTTGAGGTTCTACAGTAGTTTTGCATAACAAAATGAAATACAATAAAGTAAAATACAAAAAAAAAATGTCGAAATTAAAAACGAACAAATAAACAATAGGTTTTATCACTCAAGAAGTAACTTTGCTTTAAATGTTAGTAATCATGGAAACTAAAAAAATCTGAAACTTCACCATTCTTGAATTTTGTCGTCTTTTATACCTTTCTTCAGAAAACGCTGAATTTTCCAGCTTTTTTTATCAAGACAATTTTTGTGCTTTGTCCATATACTTATGCTACAATATGCTACGAGTACCCCACCTTTCCCCTAAAAAAAGACAAAAAAAACCCACATTTCTTTTAAAAAACCCAGCTTTAGTTGGGTTTTTTTGGGTTTTATTTAAAAAAAACCCAAAAAACCCTGGGTCCATGGGCTTTTTTAAAAAAACCCGGGTTTTTGCCAACCCTGGTAATAATGTATCAAAGCATCATAAGGAAGTAATTGAAGGCTATAAAATATGATACTTGCCGCAAAACTGTTCAAAAATTACCTTTAGTTACCTCAGATTATAAAGAAAGTTCAGATGAAGCTCTGAGTGAAACAGATCATGAGATTGAAATTTCAACTCCAGAAAAGTCTAAAACTATTGAAATTTTAAATGAAAGTCTTGGAGTAATTGATGAAACTTCCATAAAAAAAAAAAAATTCGTCTTAGTGAAAAGAAGTACCCCCAGACAAAATTAACTAAGATCACTGAAATTTTAGGAACTCAACTGTTTGGTTTAAGCTCAAAAAAAATCAGATGATCTCATAAAGTTCGATTATGATAGTGAAATAATTAGCCGACTTAAAGAGAAATTCTCCAGTACAACTGACAAAAGCTTAAAACTGCAAATTTTAACAACACTTCCAGAAAGTTGAACCTTAAAGCAAATAGAAAGCGAATTTAAAGTGACAAATTTCATTGCTAGAAAAGCTAAAAAAACTCATGAAGGACAAAGGAATAATGTCTGCTCCTGATCTAAAACCCGGAAAGACATTAATCCCAGAGACAGTGAATCTACTGAAACAATTTTATGAATGTGATGAAATCAGTCGTCCGATGCCTGGTAAGAAAGACTTTGTTTCTATTAAAGTGGATGGAAGAGCAATTCATCTCCAAAAGTTTTTAATTTTAAATACCTTAAAAGAATATTATGTGGTATTCAAAAAACATTATCCTGATATAAAAAAAAAAAAAAAAAAAAAATTCTCCAAATTTTGTGAATTTTGTACAAAAAATTGTGTTTTTGCTGGATCAGCTGGAACACATTCAGTTTGTGTATGCGCTATTCACCAGAATGCAAAATTGATGATAGGTAAGTTACCAGAATTGATTAACAGGGACAAACCAATCAAAACTTATAAAGACTTACTTAGTTTAATGATTTGCGAAATTCCTACAGACAAGTGTTATTTCCGTCAATGTAACAACTGTCCAGATACTAATAATTTGAAATATCTTTTTGAAGATTCGTTTGAGCAAAACAGCATTGATACTGTAACATACTAGCAGTAGATGCAAATTGATAATAGGACTGCACTTGAAGCAAAAACAAAACAAACTGATGATTTCTTAAATTGTTTGTTTGATAGCTTACCCAAACTGCTGAAACATTCTTTTATTGCTAGCAAACAATCTGCTTATCTTAGATATATGAAAAAAAATCTGGTTGAAAATCAATATATTGTATTATGTGATTTTGCTGAGAACTACTCTTTCATTCTACAAGATGCTGCACAAGGATTCCACTGGCACAATGCACAAGCAACGATACATCCTTTTGTTGTATACTACATGGAAAATGCGATGTTACAGCACCTGAATTCAGCTATTATCTCTGATTGCATGTCCCATGATACAGTTGCTGTGCATTTGTTCCGGAGGCTTATGATAGCATACTTAAAGCAAAAATTGTTGCTAAGAGTAGACAAAATTCATTATTTCTCAGATGGTGCTACATCCCAGTACAAAAATAAATCGAATTTTGTAAACCTCTGTCACCATACTGCAGATTTTTCTATTGAAGCAGAATGGAATTTTTTTGCATCATACCATGAAAAAAATGCTTGTGATGGTATAGGCGGCACAGTTAAAGCGATTAGCTGCACAAGCAAGTCTTCGTATGGTCTATAATGAACAGATTATGAGCCCCCGTCAATTATATGAATGGTCTAAAGACAATATTAGAAATATCAATTTCATGTATTCAACAGAAAAAGATTACAAAAAAGAATTAGCATTTCTGAAAACAAGGTTTGAAGAAGCCATAACAGTGAAAGGAACTCAACAGTTCCACAATTACAGACCAAAAAACAAAAGCAGTTTTCGTTAAATATTACTCTTTTTCACACCACACAAAAGAAGAGATAGTAAGCAAACATGATGATGCTGATGATTTGGACTTGAATGATATAGTTGGTTTTGTAACATGTGTATACAGTCGACGCTCATTATAACGACCACACATTATAAAGACCGTCCCATTATAACGACCTGTGGTAGGAGTCCCAACTTTGTCTCTATAATCTCTATGTTAATTTGCTTTCGTTATAACGACCGTTCTGTATCGTCTAATCCAATACAGCGACCGAATCAGCGGACGCTATTTCTTGTGTTCTTTCCAATAAAACAAATTTGTAGCTTAAAATGACATTGATTATTGGTTACAGACATCTGCCTGAAGTTTTCAATGTCAAATCCAACTTTAAGAGGGGTGGGGGGGGGATTACCATTCACCACAGCTAGCACAGAAAAAATAATGGGAGGAAAAATCGAGAAAATTCCAGATTCCTAAAAAAAGGGATTTGACAGATGTATTGGTAGTTTGGTGTTTGAATCTAGTAAGACCTCTGTTTCTGGTTTTATCTTCAGAAATTGTTGTGGTAGTAGTAGTAGTAGCAGATCTGAAAGTGTGCAACATTTTCCGCCCTATATTTTCTACTTTAAAACTTGTTTAATATTCTGTCATAATATTTTGCACACTACTTTTCTAAAAATTCCTATGATAAAAAACATTTAGGCATTTACTTGGGCATGCATGATGACGGTGTACATTTTTTAAATTTATACCTCTTATAACGACCACTCGTTATAAAGACCTTTTTCTCTGGGACGGAGATGGTCGTTATATCGAGCGTCGACTGTATAATAATGAATGGTGGCTAGGTTGTGTTTTAGGAATTGAAAATGAGGAGGTTAAAGTAAGTTTTTTACAGGGTTGTTTGGTTATGGTTTAAGCCATTTGTTTTTTTTTTAAACCTTGCGGTTTTTTAAAAAATGTTTTTTTTTTTTTAAAGCCAAAAAAGAAAATCCATTTTACAGGTTTCTCATTGTTTTTCTCACACATATTGAATAAGAAACAAATTAGGATTGGAAAAAGCTTCAAAGCTAGTCTTTTTGTTCAAGGCTTTCAACTAAATGAATTTTTTTCTAAAGACTGTTGGAGAAAACAACAGTTCTTTTGATTTAAAGCAAAATATTTTTAATCTGTTACAAACAAAAACTGTAAAATTACATTTATAAATAAATATACAGGGTGTCCGAAAAGTCCTTGACACATTTAACCTAAAATATCATTGTTATGTGTCGAGGACTTTTCGAACACCCTGTATATGAAATGTATTCAACTCATTTCAGAAATACGTATGTGTATAAATCTTTTTACAATTACATAAAATCAACTTGACACCACAATAACATATGCATAAATACATAGCAACTTTTACGTTATAAATTAATAGTATTTTTATGTTATTTAGTATTTTGAACAAAAAGCGAGTTTTGAAGCTTTTCCAGAGCCAAATCAATTTTTGAGTTATGATATCTAAATGACGAAAATATATGCACTGCACTTTTCTGAAGCTGGTTTTAGTAATGTTGAAGACTTTTAAAGTCGGTTGCATTGCATTTTTCAAATTCTTTTTCCTGGCTTTTCCACCACTCAGTCACTGTTGCAGAAGATATAATATTTTTGGCAAAAAAAATTTCTTGAAATAGAATTTGCTACACATTTATTTGTTCTAAAGAGTTTGCATTTAATATTTTTTAAACTTCAATGCTTTATGCAACATGTATGCCAGTAAATAAGCTGTAATTTAAGCCATGTTACACCAATTTTTGTATTTTTGATTTGGTTCTTTATTTTAGCGATAGTCTATCCTTTCCAAGTCTTTCCAAAATAAGAACGGAGTCGAATATAGAGCAGCACTTTTTTTTAAAACTTTGTCAGTACAACAGCAATTGATTTTTTGACTGTTCAATCATGTACTGTTGTACATTTTGCTTTACTTCAATATTTGCGACATTGTGTATATAAAAATCAGCATTATGTAAGATCAGAAAGAAAAAATATGAAAATTGTTCTTTTGAAAAGATTATGCTTAAAAATATAACTTTTACCTTTATTCGATAATTATTCATATTATGTTGGTTTTATAAAGTTTTTTCCTTGGATCTTCATTATATTTTATCTTAACCTGCATCACAACCACTTCTTGAAGTATTTCGTATCATAAAGGGTCTATATATACATGCATACTAATATGTTAATCAAGTCAAACATTTCAATCAATATTTCCCCGCAGAAAGTTATTTTAATTATTTAATTTAGTTACAAGATTTTGTTCTTATCTCTTTAATTAATCAAGAAATTAGGTATAATGTGACTATTGAATAACTGTTAATTACATGGAACCTTAATTACCTTTTGAAAATTAATTGTTTTTCTCGCAAATAGTATTTATACCGAAAAAAAACCGGTTTAAAACCAAAAACACCTGGTTTAATCCAAAAAAAAAAACGTTTTTTTTTTTTTTGAAAAAAAAAACTTTTTTTACCGACCCTGGTTTTTTACAACCTCATGGACCTTCTTCATCCTTTAAGTACCCTCATATTCCTGATGTATTGGTTGTAAATAAAACGGAAATACTAACCAAAGTTGACCCTACAACACAAACTGGAAGGGTTTATAATCTCTCAGAATCTGAAAGTTCAAAGGAGAGTAAAAAGATACTTTCCAAACTGAGGAGATGAAGGACTTATCTGCCACAAGGTATTTTTATGTATCAAATTCTACTTTGTTTATACATTTCAAAATTACATTCTCGAAGTTTCTGTGCTACTTCTGTTTACTGAACTTCAAAAGAATAAAAGATAACCAAAATTTAAGATTTTTTTGAAATTTAAAGGTTTTTTAAGTAATTGAACTATTCATAGTTTCACTACAAAATGTTTATAATATTATTTAAAAAAAACTAAAACATGTATATTTTGAAATAAATTTAAATTGTTAAAAATAGTTTTGTGCATTTAAAAAAGTATTTTTTATTGATTTATTGTTTTTTTAATTTTTAAACAAAAATGCTAAGTAGCACCATTGCATTATTTTCTGTAACTGCTGATCCCATCATGTTCCCTCTCTGAAATTTTTAGGATGTATTTATTAAAACATATTAAAAAACATATATTTTTTTCAAAAGTTTTAAAAAACACTAACTTTAAAAAAAATTAAATTTTAAAATTTAAAAAATATATTAAATTCAAGAGAAATATGCAAGTTGCATGTCAAATTAAAGCTCATGCAATTATCTTTAAAATGAGCTGTTAACCAACTGTATTGACCCTATAGAACTAAAATTGTAGCATTTTTAAGCACAACAGATGAGCAAAAAAACGTGAGTTTTTACACATTTAAAAAATTAATAACTCATTAACCAAAAAAGATAGATTTTTTTAAAAGCAGATCTGAATTTAGAGTGTCAAAAAGTATAATCCCTGAAATTTTCATGAAAATTTGAGATGGTAAATTTGAAAATATATATATATATTTTTTTTAGTTGATTTGACATGGAATGACCCAGTCTTATCCTTCTGCCCTTTGAGAAATTTGCTGAATTGAATAAATCCTACACTTTTTAATTTGTTAGGTACAGTGGTGCCCACTGCGGGATCATAGCACAAAATGTGCCTTAAAAATATTTGGGAGATTTTTATAATTTTGGAAGTCAAGTTAAAATTTATTTACCTGAAAAGAAATGCAGTAGCAATACTTTTGTCATATACACCTTTCGAAACATAGATGCTATGCCTCTTTTTCAATAAAGGTCACCTCAGAGATGAGATAGCGTGATTGTCAGGGATTGAAAATATGTTTTCGAAAATATCCGATATTTGAATGTATATCTAATGTCGTAAAATGCCCGGGTAAATACCCAAAATGGGTATTTACCCAGGTATTTATTTCAAAAATTTATATTCAACTAAAATACTTTTCTGTATGTATTTCCACTATGTATATAACCAACCATATACAAAACAATAAATTTTTGCTTAAAAATTGTATTTAGATCACACATTTAAAGAACTCTTGTGTGAAACAACTTGGCAATCTAATATGATATTCACATTAAATGTGTTGGATATGCCTAATCAATGTTGATAGCCAAATTTCAGATATAAAAAACCATTCTACAAAAAGCAAAAAGCTTTTAACTGGTTCCAAAAAAGAAGCAAACATCAATTTTTTTAAGGTCCTAATCTTTTATAACCCAGTAATATGCCCCTGCATGACATCAAAATGTCACTCAATTTATTACTATTTATTTACCTATATCTTTTGCAAAATGTTAATGTGACAACTGTTTCTATATTTGCCATGTTATCACTTAAACAGCAATAAAATAAATAGATAACATCATGGTCTTAATAACTTCTCCGTTTGTCCTTTCGAACATCCCTCATGCTTCGTTTTTTCCCCCCCCATTTTCGATATGACTAACCTAGATTTTGAAATCCTGAAGTTCATCATTGAATTGCTTATACTTCTTCAATTATGACACTGAAAAGAGATTCTTTGGTTCACAATATGTTTCTTTCATAATTTCATCAATTCTTTCCAGGGGTCTGACCAGAGGATATTTGGGTCCGTTAACAGACCCTTCACAAAAATCCAATCAACCAAAACAGACCTTTCACAAAATCCCGATCAAACAAAACGGACCTTTCACAAAATTCTGATCGACCAAAACGGACCCTTCACAAAATTCTGATCAACAAGAACGGATCTTTCACGAGTAGTTTATTGAAAGAGCAATTCTGAAAGCAAAATAAGGCATATTTCCGTGGATAATAGGGATAATGTTTGGAACCTTTTTCGAAGTCAAATTAAAAGGATCAGCTTATACAAAATCTGCTAATTTTGCAAAAAAAAAAAAGTCATTCTTGCGATGCTCCTGCAAGCAATAAATAATTGCTACTGCCGAATAAATATAATGCTTGCTGTTTGTTTCTTCGAAAGAAATCAACAGCTGAAAATAAGTTCAGTCTTAACTAATTTTGTTTGTTTTATCACAGCTAATTAGCAGCGGTGTTGTAAACTTTTCTGAAAATGCCGTGGTAAGCACTTTTATCCCTGCTCATGATTTAATGAACAATAATAATAGTAATATATATCTGCAAAATGAACTTAGAACTGCAAAGTGATAGTAAGGGTTGGGAAAAAATATGATTGTTTCAGATAGGGTTGCCAACTTCAAAATTATCCCCATTTAGCGCCTGGTGTTAAACCTTTATAATGACTTGATTAGAAAATATTCTCATCATTTTACCAGCTTGTCAATACTTCCATTTTTATGTTGCTGTGCAATGTTTAACTGTTATTTTAGAAGAAAATTATATGGGTTTGATTTTTCGATGCTAACAAGGATGATTTACTTTAAATAAACTTTTACTTGTCGTTTTTTTTCTTTAAATGTCTACATTTTGAAAAATACAATCTTTTAATGTCCGATATAAGAATTTTGTTCTTTTTTCAAGTAACTTCACTTTATTTTGATGCAAATAAATGAAAAGTCTCTATTTTTGTTAGAACATGCATTTCAAGTTTTTAAAGCAAAATTCCATTTTCTTTATGAGTCAAAAATTAAAATGCTGAAGCGATGGTTTAATTTTATTTTTGCTTCAACTGTGTCCACAGATATTAATGATATGTTTATCATAGAACTCTAAAATGTAATTTAAAAATAAAAAATAATTCAAAAATATTTCTTTTACAAACTGTTTTTATACCTTTGATGCCTTCACTTTGAGAATTGCGATCTCTTTGCGTCCGCTATGAGAATCCGATTTTCTGAATTTTGTTTGATGTTTAATACGCTTTGTTAAGAAGTAAACAAACAATTTCTTTTTATTTTTGTTAAAATCACGGAATTTATAAGTTTTAAACAAAATTCTGTGCTTTTTAAGAGTCTTGGGTCAAAAAGTTAAATGCTGAACCCTCGTCTGAATTTTATTTATTTTGTTACAATTATTTTAAATGCTGTGCAGAAAAATTTTTAGTATAATTTAACATAATGTAGAATGGTAGATAAATATTGCTACTTGAGGGAGCAATGCCACCCCCCTGCCAAATATTAGAAAAACACCCCAGAATGATATTCTCAACATAGAAGAAGAAAACACTCGACTTTAAGTTTAAATGATGCAGTTTGTTCCCGCTCTAAATTCTAAAATTTCGATTTAACAATTTTTTTTTTTTGCAAAATTATTTGATTTTTCACAAAATTATTTTATTTTCCACAAAAAACGGACCCTGTGAAAAATCCTGGACAGACCCCTGCTTTCTACAAAAAGTATTATAAACTGTGTGTAATACATATGTATGTATCAGTTTTACCAATTATTTCATATTTAGCTTTTTAAAAAAATCCCATTCACTTCTTGCTTTTTTTTTGTAAAATACTTAGTTTTTGGGTATTTAACTCAGGCCTTGGGTAAATACCCAAAAAATATTTATCTACTCGCTGAGTATTTACCCGATCCACATCACTACGTATATCCAATATTTTGATATGTATCAGATATTTTCAATTAGCACAAACTAAACTCTTCAAAATAGTAAATGCAACCTCAATCACTCTTTATTTTCTTCTATTATAATTACAATCTGTAGACTTACTATTAATGTTTCTTGCATTATTTATATCTAATATTTCATTTTTCATTTGTATCAATTTTAATGGAGTTAATTTAGCAGTGACTGTTTTATTCATTTTTCTTCTGTTAGCTACTTTTACAGTTATGATTCAGAGATAAATAATATGCATTAGTCGGGGACAGTCGTGAGACATTTTCTTTTTTTCTGGGCAATGTTTAATATTTAATTAGGCACTTTTAATATGAATTAAAATTGTTACATTACTAATAATTTAATGAGTGTAAAATACAAGTAAAAAAGAAATATTAATCACTTTGTTATATAATAATAAATGAACAATATTACTATAATTATTGAAAAAAAATATTGAAAATATTATGACATTTTCAAAATAAATATTGGGTATATATTGCAACTGTAGGAGTTGTCTTAATATTCCTAAAATTCTTAAACTTTTGTGCTCAAATTCCTAACATTTTCATTTTTTTATTCCATATTTGCACAGAAAAAGAAAATTCAACCTAAAAGTTAAACTTTTTATGATGATATGCCTGTATTTTATAATAAAATAAACTTTCTAGACCCTAAGAAATTTTTTTTAAAAAAAAGGAAAGAAAAACCTATTCTGCTGCTTCTTCTTCTTCTTCTTCTTTTTTTTTTTGAGAAGAGGGAAGGGGTTATGCATTTAATCATAACATATGCTCAATAAAAAGCAGTTTGTTTTATCTACGCTTTACAACTCATGCAGTCATTCCTCTTCTGTAAAAAATTTATAGAAATAAACTAATAAAGTGAAAACAGCTTTGCAACAGATTCTCCCCCTTGAAAATAAATGAAAAATATGTAAACCTTGTTAGCTGACATGTTGTTCCCTAATCTGGTTAACGTAGAAACTTATTGTTTGCATATTGTGCATAATGCTATGAGCAAGGGAGTTGAAGAACTTTTGCTCAACATAGATAGTTTTGCATTATACATTCATCAATGGTTTAAATTATCACCATCAAGGATGGAAGATTTTCATTCCTAACAAGTTGAATTGCTTGATAAAACTTTGGCTGATCATGTCATTTTACGACATGTTGAAACAAAGTGGTTAACTCTTGAGCCTGTGTGTGATAGACTGATTGAGCAGTATTTAGTTATTGAACATTATTTCTTAAAATATATATCTGTTCAATATGAATGTTGAAATTTAGGTAGACACAGTAGAATATAGAACTGGTAGTTCATTGAAAGATCCATTTACACTCGTACACTTACATTTCGTCTCTATTCTCTCTGACCTGCGCAAAAAATATCTACTTACTACTTTTACAGAACGAAAGCCCAGTTCATTTTTTCTACCTAAAATTGAGCAAACTTATTAGAAGAAGCTTATTTTTAAAGTTCATGAAATCTAAAGTAGAGGGAGACAAAAAAGTCTCTTTCTATAATAAAATGTTTATTGTGTACTTATTATAAAGTCAAATTCATTCAAAGGTTTTACTTTAAATTGCCTGTTTAGATAAATCTAGATTCAAATCGTAAGATAAAATATTTCTACTTCGTAATGAGTCACTGTCAAAGAATAAAAGGTTGAATGCATTCAAATGTAGTTTTCAAGATTGAATTTGAAATGTTTGGATCACCCACTACAAAAATCAAGCTTATGAATTAAATTTAAGTTATCGAAACTTGATATTTGTTGTTTAAAAATGTCCTAAAATTTTACCAAAAAAAATTATGTCCTAAAATTTTTGAAATCACCACTCTGACCCCTGATATTGTGATATATATCATGATATACATTGGCAAACCCTTTGTCTGTCGCAAAAAAGTTTCATATGGTTTGATTTCTTTTTACTGTGCAGTAGAATCTCTTTATTCAGACTTTTCTTTCTCAATCACACGACAGCCCTGGCCTTCTCAACAATTTTTTCCCAGGCCTCTCTTTTTTAGGACATGGCTTGTAAATTCTTCGCTTATTTTTATGATAGAAAAATTCTTATCAAGTCAAATCAACCCATCTGAGGTTAGGCCGACCCCTAACCTCAGATAATTTCTTGATTCGGACTAACTCAGACTAAAAGCAGTCTGAAAAAAAAATTTAAAAAAAAATGGATAATTCAGGTAGTATGGAAAATAAGGAAAATAAATTCTTAAATAGGCAGACATAACTTTTATTACACAACAAAAAAAGTGCCTTGTAACAAAATTATGTGTGGTTGTGTACAATCCACACTTTTATCATTTTATAGTTCAGCTCAGATTCATTTGAAACAAAAAAAAATTAAGACCTAGTTTTGAAGATTTCCAATTACATATTATTTAGCCCTTTGCTTGCAATTGTTTTAAAATATATTTTCTTTACCTTGTACTCTTTCTTGAAATTCATCAGAAGTGCAATAAATCAATTTAAGATTGCGAATATGGAATTTTCAGACTTGTGACGGAGAGTAGTTAGTTTTTAGCGATTTTTGCGTTGGGTTCATTTTTGATAGCCACAAAACGTCTATTTGAGAGATATTCTCACCAATTCATTTTAAAAGCTAAGTGTAAACTAGATGTAACAGTTTTTACTCACTTATTTTTCTTTATTAATGAATAAGCAGTTAATCTTGTCCCTTTAAAGGACGCTTGTTTCAAATCTCGTATCGGAAAGCAGGGATCGCGCTAAGGATTTCAAATTGTTCGCCAGTAAATTAGCCAAATTTCCAAAGTCTTAGTCCAAGACTAACTTTTCTCATTTTAATGTATTTTTGTCTGCAGAAAGATTTAATCAGAGAGTGAAGTATAACTTAATTTTTGACAATTTTTTGAGGATAAGGACGGGTATATCCAGGACTTTTTGTCCGTTTTTGGAATTTTGTGAGAAAAAAAAATGCAAATTAAGTACAGTTTTTCCACAAATCATATGTAATTTTTCAAAGGAAAAATGGCTAAAAACAACTTAAAGTGATATTTATAATTCTAAAAAATATTTGAGAGTAAAAATAAAAGCTCTTAATAAAGTAAAGACTCCATTCCTTTCTTACTCCGTTGTTTCAGACATCGAACACAATAAAACTAACGCGCCATCCAACAACAGGGTTGGCCGGATTGAACCCAATTGGGTTGGACCCAATGGGTTTTTTGAAAAAACCCATTATTTAGCCCACTTTTGGGTTTTTTAAATTTTTTGAGATGTTTTTAAAAAAATTAATTAATTTAAATACTTTAATAATTTAAACTTCTTTTTTATTTGTTCTTCACCACAGCCAATGGACATAAAAAATGAATTTTGAACTTTAATAGTATTTTTTAACTCTTAACAGCATTAAAAAAGACTTCAAAGATTTTAAATAAATATATTTAACTTATTTCTTTAACTGGTCAATAAATAACTCAAATTATCTTGACTAAGTCCTGTCATGTCTGATTTTCTCAATATTTGTAGATTGTACAGAGGAAACTACTCTAGCTAAAAGGCTTTCATGTGAATTAAAGCAAACCAATTTTCTGCAAACCAACAAGTCACAAATCTCGAATAAACAAGGTATATTTTTTAGAAATTAACAGGTTTCACAAACGGTCGGACAGAAAACAGAATAGGATGTACAGTATTTTCATTATCTTACGAAAAAGTTTAATATTTCTTACTCTGTGCTCAGATATAGAAAAACAGGCAACAAGAAATGTTTTGATTAAGCTGGAATTCAGTAAAAAGGGATTTAAACTATTTGAGGTTCTACAGTAGTTTTGCGTAACAAAATGAAATACAATAAAATGCAAAAAAAAAAAAAAAATGTAGTAATTACAAACGAACAATAGATTTTATAACTCCAGAAGTAACTTTTTCTTAACTGTTGGCAATCATGGAAACTAAAAAATCTGAAACTTCACCATTCTTGGGTTCCATTGTCTTTTTTACTTTTTTTCAGAAAACTCTGAATTTCCCAGTTTTTTTTACCCCAAGACGATTTTTTTGCTTTGTCCATGTACTTACGCTACAATATGCTACAAGTACCCCACATTTTCCCTAAAAAAAAGAAAAAAACCACAGCTTTAGTTGGGTTTTATTTAAAAAAGCCCTGGATTCATAAGCTTTTTTTCAAAAAAAACCCTGGGTCCATGGGCTTTTTTTAAAAAAAACCCCAAGGTTTTTGCCAACCCTGTCCAACAAAGCATCCGCCAACAATTTCTACTCGGTAGCAATGCTGCGCCCTCGATATCCGATCAGTAAGAGGGAAACGTCATCCTTCCACCGATCCCATGGACGGTAACACTCCGCTCCGATTCTAACGCGCATGCGCGCACCTCATTCTGCTCGGAGTGGTCTGAGGATAAAACAACTTTCAGTGATTGCTAGTCTGGGAGTTTTGTGAAAGGTTCGTTTTTAGGGGTTGGAAATTTGAGAAGGGTCCATTTTTAGGGGTCCGAATTTTGTGAACGGACCTAATTTTTATCTAGATTGACATTTGAAGCGAGATTTTTTTTCTTCTGTAGGGTCTGGTGGGGTAAAGTGGTCATAAAATCGTAGGTTTTCAACTTAGGTGGATAATAAATACAATAAATTCTTTAAACACTTCAACTTTTTGTGTTGTTATTTTACATTGCATTATTAAATAACACGGTGCATTGAATTTTAGGAAGAAAAATATTGATTTTAGTAGTTTTATAGCACTTTCTTTTCCCTATGTTTTTATGATCGCTTTACCCCATGGGGTGGGGAAAGTGGTCATAGCATGGGGTAAAGTGGTCATAATTAAAAATAGATGCAAAACCACATTATAAATAACCCTAATACTTGTATATTTCGGCTATTTTTATATTTACACAACGAAAATACTTTTCTGTATGTATTCCACTATGTGTATATATATATATATATATATATATATATATATATATATATATATAACCAACCATATACAAAACAATAAATTTTTGCCCAAAAATTGTATTTCGATCACATATTCAAAGAGTGTGAAACAACTTAGCAATCTAATATGATATTCACATTAAATGTTTTGGATATGCTTAATCAATGTTGATAGCCAAATTTCAGATATAAAAAGCCATTCTACAAAAAGTAAAAAGCTTAACTGATTACAAAAAATGTAAACATGAATTTTTTAAGGTCTTAGTCTTTTATAACCCAGTAATATATCCCTGCATGACATCAAAATGTAACGAGATGCCACTCAATTTTTTATTTTTCTTTATTTACTTATATCCTATATGCAGAAATTTGCTCCAAACCTAGTTCAAGTGTTTAGGTGTATTCTGCAGATAACGTATCAATCCTTAGTTCGCTTAATTCATTTTTATATTTTGACTTTCACTTCATATTGTATTTCAAGCATATGTATTGAGTGTGAGAAAAAATAGAGACGTTACAGCTAATATGCTTTAATTTAAAGAGCAAAATAATTTAAAAAAAAAAATGCAGTACAACATAAATGTTAGCATAAAAATACTTGATTGTTCCTTTTTCAGTAAAATGTGTTTAAAGATGTTTTACGGTTTATGTTTTTTAAAAAGAAAATCATCACCTTTTGATATCACCTAATTTTCTTTTTGCAAAATGCCCAGTTACTAGGGAATTTACCCTGCCTTTGGATAAATACTCAAAAAAATATTAACCTTCCCACCCTACATCACTATTTGGGTGTATTAAAAATAGTTTGAATAAATTTTCATCATGAAGTACCAAGGAGAAAATGCAAATGAGCAAGGCAACAGAAAACAATATTTTGATTTTTTTTTTTTGCTTATTAATGTGAAAACTGTTTCTATATTTGCCTGGTTATCACTTAAACAGCAATAAAATAAATAACATCATAGTCTTAATAACTTCTCAGTTTATTCTTTCAAACATCTCTCATGCTTCCTTTTTTTCCCTTTTGGATATGACTAACCTAGATTGTGATTTTGAAATCCTGAAGTTCATCTTTGAATTACTTATATTTCTCCAATCATGACATTGAAAAGAAAGATTCTTTTGTTCACGATAGGTTTCTTACATAATTTCATCAAATCTTTCAATAAAAAATATTATAAACTGTGTTATACATATGTATGTATCAGTTTTACCAATTATTTCAAATTTAGATTTTAAAAAAAAAATCTCATTCACTTTTTGCATTTTTTTGTAAAATACCCAGTTTTTGGGTATTTACCCAGGCCTTGGGTAAATATCCCAAAAATATTTACCTACCCACTGGGTATTTACCCGATCCACATCACTATGTGTGGCAGATTCTCCTGTCCCTACTGTTGTGAAAAATATTGGGAACCTGTTTGTTGTGTTCCATTATTCCCTGCAATTCTGACCTTCGACACATTATAAACCGTCGACTAAACAGGTGAGCCAGGTCAACCACAGTCTTCTTTGTACCAGCCCATAGAACCCGTAGCTTCCCTCGCAGGTCTCGGTCTTAGGCCTTAATGCAATCACAAACCACAATTAAAACAAAACAGGAACTTACCTACCAAAAGCCTGTGAAAAACAGCATTTCTTCGCTACCATAGAATAGTGCAAAAACTCCAACTAGTTTGAAACTTGAACAAGAGCAAAACGCAAAAATCTTTTAACATCCTGATGTCAACCTGTTGTCTTTTCAACCCAAGCTGTTTTTTTGTTAAACTTTCAGTGAAATGTTGTCTTCCAATCATGGAAGTAGTCGGTTTTATGATATCTTAATTATTTTTCTAAAATCATTTTTCTCTTATAACTAATTTATGTGGAATTAAACAATGAGTTAAACTAGTAAAAATATTTTGCTTAATTTATATTATTTAAAACTTATTAAAATTTTGAAAATTCCAAAAATTTGTATGAAAGATAAGTTCCATTTGTTTATATTAAACAAAAAAAAAAATTCAAAAAATAATTGAAAATTTTGAATTCGTCGTTTTTAAATGTGTAACAGAAACAGAGTGGACAAAATCTTTCATTTCTGATAAAAGAACTGAGAAAATTGGATATTTATACCAAGTTGTGCTAATTAATTTTTATAGTTCAGATAAATTAAACTCTTTTGCAATTATTTGACATTAATTTTTGTTGGATTAGATGACTTTGAAAAAAAAAAGTTTTGAAAACTGAAATGTACCCTGTTCATCGGAATAACTCATAAATGTTCAAAATGGCAAAACATTGATCAATTTGACATAACTAATATTATTATTGATGTAATTCGGTAGGTATTGCAAATGTAGCAACTCTTAATGTAGAGTGAAACTAAAGGTTCTTTTTGCATCCTGCTTTATCAAAGTTGGTTAAGCAACATTAGACATGATGTTTAATTTTTAATATGTGAGATATTCAACATTAAAATAATATTTAAAGAAAAAAAAACAGAATTTCTTTGTCCTCAAAATTTCAAATTTTTCAGCATGGAAATCAACATATTTGTAAAAAAAACTCCCCCCCCCCCTCCAAAAAAAACGAGTGTTTTTGAACCATAACCGCCTTTCTAAGCAAAAATGTTTAACCTGCAGATGAGTTCAAAATGAGTAATTGCCATTTAAATTTTTACGCCTCTATATATTTGGTTCAAATGCAATTTTTTCAGTTTTTTTTTTTAATTATACTTGCTATTGACAAATAACGAGAAAACATGGTAATCAGGTAAAATAAGTGATGAAGATCCACCTGGTGATCATAGCTCAATTTTCATAAAAAGTGCAGATGCGGACTTCTCACTTTTGTACTCAACATGGCAGCATACTCATCACAAATTGGGTCCAGTCCGGCCAGCTCTGACTATATTTATATTCATAAGAAATGTTTTCATAGTAACTTTCTCTTTAGCCTATTTCATCCACACTTTGTGAGGTTTCATGTGCTACCTCTCCCGGCAAAAGTGATGAGTTCCCCTCAGACATCACAAAGAGGACGGCGTAAGAGAGTCATTCCTCTCCATTATCAAAAGAAAAACTCCCTGAATCAGTCACACAGGAATTCAGGTGAGTTATCTTTCTTTTTTTACTACAATCAAATCAGGGTTTGGTTTTTGAAGCTGAAACAGTCTTCATAATTGACATTCTTAAAACATAAGATTTCATCATTCGCTAAAAGTACTCTTGGCTTCTTTAAGAGGTTTTTCACCTCCAGCTCAGTCACTTCCTATGCCGGGCTGATGAGTGCTAATAAGCACCAAATTGCAGTCCTCGGCTGGAGTGACTGAGCTGGCAATATATTTCATGTATTCAACTGTAATTTACACGTTTTAACAATTGAGTCAATTAAAAATTAAAACTGAAGAATTTCTGCAGAAAAATTTGTCTGAGTTATCCTCTCACGTTTGAACAGAATTGTTCTGCAGCTCAGGCATCTGTTCTGTGATGTACATCGCAAATTTAGTAATATTCTGCTTTAGGAGTTCAGAGCAAAAGCAGCAGATAACAGAAATTGTATTTAACAAAACATTAAAAAAAAATCGTAAAAACTACCTTTTTTTACACCAAAATTTAATTTTTGCTCATTCTGAATTCTCTTTCTTTTTAAAGAGTTAGTTTTCAAAAAGCACAGCTGGATGTACCAGTTTTTCTCCAAATATCGGACTGACTTAACCGTAGGATTGGTTTTTTTAGTTGCGAGTATATACTGTAACTGGGTGGCGACAGATCAGGGAGGTCAGGGAATTTCGAAAAAATAACAAAAAAATCAGGGAAAATTGATTTTATGAAGTTTTTTTTTTTTTTTTTTGCCTTACAAAATTGAGTATCCTAATTCCCTACACATTTTCTGCCAAATATCTGTTAAAGAAAATAAAATTAATGAGGTGCGATTATACACTGCAGCATATTTGTGCATCTCTTTTCCTCAACGTCAAAGTATTGAATCTTACTTATTAACCACAGGATGAATTTCCTAAGATTGCTCTGTGTCTGTTAGGTTGTTTATTTTACCTAGCTTGAATTTTCATTTCACGTTTTCAATGCAACGTAAAATAAACAACCATACAGGCTAAGAAGAAGCCTTCATTAATGCCTTAGCTCCTTTGCCTTTATTCCAATGTCTCGAAGTGTACTTCCATTGTCTCGAAGTCGTGATTAGTGTACTGTAATCACAATTTCAAGAAGAAATCTTTGGTTTTTGAATTAATACTGATAAAAGCTTAAAAATTATTACTTCTTCGCGTTTTTAATTTAATTGCTAAAATTGAACTTTCAATCAAAAAAACTTTGTTTTTTTGCCGTTATTCTATTTGCTGTCGCCGCAGATCATAAAGGTTTTCTTTTCTTCAGACTTGAATGATTCTTTTATTTTATAACCAAGTTGTATTCTTCTTTTATATATTTTGAAAGTAACTAATTGCTTTTTTGTTTCTCTTTTTTTTCTTGCATTTCAAAGTTGTTTGTTACAAAAGCAATCTAAGATTTTTTTCGTTACGTACTGAAATTATTTGAAATAGAACTTGTGTACTTAAGTAAATATCTTTATTTTTTTTTATTGTTAAAATGCTGTATTCATTCATTGAAACCTATATTCTTGATTAGAGAAAAGCTCCCTATGAATTGATGTCAAAAGAATTCATCTGTTTTGTATAAATATGTCAATTAGTTATGTAAGAATAATTACATTACTTCTATTGTTTCACTATTACTTGTTATTCTTGCAACAATTATTATACTGTTTGAAAATTTAGTTCAAAATAATTTCAATTACTTTTTAGCTGTATCATATATACACATATGTTTTTAAGTGTGATTTTAATAGTTTCTTAAAATTCTTATGCTAAGTGGTTTCTGGAAGTAAAGAGTCTTTTTCATAAATTTTCTGTAATCTTTCCATGTAGAAAAATTAAAATACTGTTTTTCAGTTTTTTTTCCAAAAAAAATCGACTTGATATGTTTTTTTTTTTTTACCAATTTGTTAAAAGAAAATAGCATTTTTTAAAAATATATCTTTAGTTCAACAACTTTATGCAACTTAAAACGTTTAAAATACTGCATTTTATACAAACATACAATGGATTTCAAGTAGAGCAAAGAAAGGAAACCATTATCTTTGGTAACGTAAATCAGGGAAATTTGGTGAACTTAATCAGGGAAAAGTCAGGGAACTTTTTTTCAGTTCCTGTCGCCACCCTGTGTAAATTCTAAATATTCTATTTCAGTGTGCTGGAAATTATTTTTGTTGATTTTAGTACGCAAGGCTTTTTAAAGATTTTC
Organism: Uloborus diversus; assembly: GCF_026930045.1. Classification (NCBI taxonomy): domain Eukaryota; kingdom Metazoa; phylum Arthropoda; class Arachnida; order Araneae; family Uloboridae; genus Uloborus; species Uloborus diversus. The sequence continues at coordinate 184,086,664 of NC_072732.1, read as the reverse complement.
AATTTTCCTTGATTCTGTTTTTGTGACAAACAAAACTTAACTGTGATGATTTTTCCTTTTCCACATTTTCCCATGTCATGCAGAGAAAATTTTCATCAATCAAATTTTATATGTATTTTGACCTGCAAAACTCGTCTTAATATTAGGTCGGCCCTCAAGGTCAAGTTTTCAAAAGGATTTTTAAGTTAATATTTATTCTTGTTGACAACCAAAATATGCTATGACCCCTGTAAGTGTTTGCGTTGTGTAAAACGAAAGTTTCTTAATAGGCAGGAGCAAGCCAACTCTTTGTGACCTGAGTGATAATAATCGTTCCCTTGCCTTGGCTCTCCAGGACGCTCGTATAGAGCTTGCACGCAAGAATGACCAGATCACCAACTTTCAGGTAATGTTCTTTCTCAAATCTGTTACTACATAAGGGTTCTCACAGACCCTCAAAGGATCATATAAATGCCCTTGTTAAGTTGCTCATACAATATATGACTATAAGTGTAGAGAAATGTAATCATGGAAAAAACTTAATCTCAGTTTAAACTATTTGCAGAGCGATAAAACTGTTACTTAAATTATAAATTCATTAATTGTCTGTTGCTTCCGCCCCATATTTTTCCTTTTAACAGGGATGATATTTTGCCGAAATTAAGGCTTTCTCTATTGACTTTTAAAACCTTTCCTTATGGTAGGGAAATATGCCAGTCATGTCAAACACATGGCTCACCGAAAACGGCATGCCTTGTTTGAAATTTCAATCTTTCTGCATCCTGCAAATATTGCAATTTTTTTAATGTTGGAAAGTTTTTTACCATACGCTACCTTATAGCTGCGTATTTTATTCACTATTTCAATAATGTTTTTATTTCTTAATTTATTTTAGAAAAAAATGCAGAAGTCAGTCAAAAAAATATGGTCTGACTCCCACAGTCTCGGATTTTATTGAAACTTGGCATGGTTAATTTTTTTTACGTATTTAAGAAAGTGTACAAAATATTTATGGTGAATCTCAAATGGTTTAGGCATTATAATCAGTTAAATTTTTTGGGATTTCATGATTAAATGAGGCAACTGCAAGCTGATCTTTTGATCTTGAAATAGTATTATGGAGTTTTTTAAATCAAATTTTGAGTTTCAATGCATTAGTTCTAATATTTTTTATTAAAAAAGATATTTTTCTCAAAAAATATGAAAATTTGCCGTTATTAAATGATGCAGCTAAGAACTATGGCTCCCTTAACCTTTTGTTCGGGGACTCAAGGTTTAGAAATTGCTGCCTCTTTTTTAAAATTTAAATATATAAATAATTCTTTTCTTTCAATTTTCATCCTACCCCAATTTGTAACAGCTTTTAATGAACAACTACTTTTCTAACTACAGTAAATCCCATTTACCTGATCTTTTTTAAGCTGATTTTTCAGAAATGTATACTATGCTTTAAGAACATTATGTTCATGAACATTTGTTTCAAACATTAGTTTAATTAGTTGCTGCCCAATTATTTTTAACATAACTGATTTAAGGGAAAATTTTGGTTTTAATTCCTTCTATTTTAGTTCAAGACTACATAATTTTCCTCTATGACATAAATTAAAAATACTTTGATCGACAACTTAACGTCGTCACAAGAACAAAGGTATAAGGACGATTTTGATGTAGTAATTTCGTATATCTTACTACTATTATACATGCGGAAGTTTGAATGGATGTATGGATGTTTGTTACTCTTTCACGCAAAAACTACTGAATGGATTTTGATGAAACTTTACAATAACATAGTTTATGCATCAGAATAACACATAGGGTAGTTTTCATCCCGTTATGGGGGGAGAAACCCCCCTAGGGGGCGATAAAACCCAATTTTCGTATAAATTCTCTAATATGAAAATGAAAAAATACTTGCACTTATTAACATTATATGTCCATCGAAAGTTCTGATTTTTCTGCTGAAAACGGCACCTGTTCCAAATTTTTAAGTAGAATAAAAAACGAGTTATGAGCTTTTTAGTTCCATGTTCGAAGTCTTTCCTCAACACAATATTGTATTTAGGGTATCATCTCAACTCCCTGTCGATAGCGACAATTGTTGTATTGTTGACTATTTTTGCTTTTCGTGTGACTCTTCAAGGCTTTTCACGAGTGAAATTTTAAAGTAAGATTTTTTGCACAAGATAGGCAAATAATACATGGATTTGGCTGATAACTTTCCAGTTTTACGCAGCTTTGAGGCAATTCACTTGACCGTCTTTGATGTTCGGTCCCTTTTTCAGCTTGGACCAGGGGCCTCTGCAGCACCACTGCCGCCCGCCGGCCTCTGCATCCTCTGGTCCTGAGCACTTTCCCCCGAATCCGCTTCTGGGCGGTGGTGTCCATGCCATACACACACGCACGCATCTTTTCACACATACACACAAGCCTACGTGCATACACACAAGCCTACATACACAACTATACACACGTAACCGCCCAGGTGGGCTGTTTCTAGAATCTATAACCCCAATGAGTAGGGTGCTGTCGCAACTCGTGATTGTGAAACACATAATTTGAATTCAAAACTTAAGAATGCAAATTAATATCTTTTTTTATTATTTATTTGTGTTGACTGGGCGCTTGATCGACCAGCAGGAATAAACTTTTTTTGCGGAATCATTTCTATAGCTAAAGGCATGTGGCAATTTTTTCAATTGTCACTGCTTTTGAAGCTAAAAACTACGCAAATACTGTTTCTCAGTTTATTCCCCATGTAACCAAAATATCACCATTTCTTTAATACTTCTTTCTTTATATCATTTGTTAACATGTAAAAGGAAACTAAATTAATCAAATCCATAAACAGCACAAGTTTGCGCACAATTGCAAACACAATTGCCAAACTTTACTACTTATTTTGGAAACATTTCAGATAGCATCATTTCATGGTCACCAGAAGCATCTCAGTATTTGGCACACTATCTCTTCGATAAAATTAGTAACACACAGTTTTACAAAGTAGGGAGGGGGAGACGTATCCAAGGTATCCCAAAATGATTACCGCAGATTTCGTAACATTTTAAATCGCAGTAAGGGGTTATGGACGGCTACATTTTTTAAAAGTTTGTACTTCAATAGCAATATAGAGAGACGATTTTAGAATGATTTTTAATCACGTCAAACCGGTGTGTTTTGAGTTATTTCAGTTACAGAAGAAAACGAATAAAAGTAACTATATATATATATATATATATACAGGGTGTATCAAAAAGGATCATCTGATTTGGCATGTCTATATTTCGAACAGTATTAAACATATGCAATTGCAAATTTTTTTGGATGAAAGGGAAACGGAAAAAGTTTCCATATGTCCACCTTTAGATATACGGCACATGTCTAAACGGTATTGAAACTCGTCCCACACTGCAGCGAGCATGTCCTGAGTTACGGATTCCACTGCTGTTGTTATGCGCTTCCTTAGATCATCCATTGTTGTTGGTAGAGGAGGCATATATACAGAGTCCTTTTGATAAATCCCCACAAGAAAAAATCACATACAGTAAGGTCCGGTGACCTTGGAGACCAGAAATGTAAGGATTTCTCATTTTGTCCAGTGCGGCCGATCCACCGATCACGAATCGTTTCATTTAAAAATTCGCGGACTGCCAAATGCCAGTGTGGCGGTGCCCCATCCTGTTGGTAAATGTAATCATTCGAATCCGTCTCCAGTTGGGGGAAAAGATAATTCTCCAGCATCTCCAGCATATTTTTTTGGTACACCCTGTGTGTGTGTGTGTATATATATATATATATATATATACACACACACACATATATACACGTATATATATAGTTTCTCTCACAATTATTACACACCCAGGTAGCACCGGGTATTTTTGCTATGTATAACAATCTGGTAACTAAATAAAGGAAGTTATTAAATAGTCTACCCCCCTACCCCCCCCAGTTACCGTCGAAACACTATTTATTTTTTTACCAGGAAAGACCAAATACATGCAAAACATTTTCTTTGTAGCATTTTCTGTTCGGAATTAAAATTCATATTTTATGAATGTAGATTAAGCAAACATTTTACGCAGTTTTATAAACTTAGCAAGTCTCTGGCGAATGTATGGCACTGTGGTCCTTTTTCCGATAAATAATAGATTTGGATTATTTTACATTTTTACGCTGCTTTTAATTTGCAAAAATAGATAATGAATTAGATTGCATTCGTTGAAGAAAATGAATTTAATTGCAAAAAAAATTGACATTTTAAAAACGTATCCGATAGACAGAGTTATGATAATGCGGTCGCGACGGATGTTCAAAAATCTTAGCGCTACAGCCATTACAAAATTTGCATTAAAATGTAAAAACTTCACCAAACTAATTTTGGTAAAAATATCATTAAATATTATGTATAGGGTATTGCAGTTAAAATGAATCCCCCAAATTGGTGAAACAATACGCTCAAATAACATTAAAACTGATATTAAAATGTAAATTAATCCACCAAGTTCATTTTATATCACCAGGCGACTAAGTTAGCGCATTGGCGAATTTTTTTAAATTTTAATGAAACTTTTAATTTTCTCTTTTCTTTTTTTTTGTGTGTGTGTTTTTAAGAATTAATGGTACTAATTAGGATTTTGTGGAATTAATATACCTACTGTAATAGCGACAAGAGTATTGTTCTTTCTTTCTTTCTTTTTTTTTTTTAAATTTGTTTTTTTACGCTATCGGACCTGTACTGATAAAGATTTTTGAAATCACTCATGAAGGAGATCTTCAGAGGGAGATGTTATTTGAAAACGCTGATATCACCATTCTAATAGACTTTAAGGAAGGTTTCTCTTTCCGAAATGAGAAGTTTTTGTAATTGTCCTCATTTAAATGGGAACTTAAAAAAAAAAAAGAAAAACTGTTGTGCTTACTCTGATTTTAATGGTATTTTTACTCTGAACTTTTTTGGTATTTTAGTCAGGACTGTTTACGTTGTTAAGAAACAGTTGATTTCCTTTACGTGGGGGATTTTAAAGATTTGGTTCTCACTCTAAAGGGACTTCATTAGAATCTGGATTTGTAGTGACTGTTGACCCTATTTTGAGGCGATTTCTCCGGTAAGAAGCTATACAATAATTTAGATAGCAGGTGTAGCGCTGGATACCATTTGACGGGGATGGGGATTATAAGGGAAATGGTTGATTCTATTTAAGAATTGTTGACCTCACTCGAATTGGAATTTTTGAGAATTACCCAAACTAACTTCTTTACAACTCCTGAACGTTTTCCTGCTTTATGTTGTGTGATTTTTTGGGTGTCTTCCCAGTTTCGATGACATTTCATTTACCCCCCCCCCCTTTTTGATTTTCAGTTTTCATCATATCTTTTGATATATTAAAGGGGGAGGCCGTTTTAAATGCCGGCAAAACTGTAGAGAAACCTTTTTTTGGTAACTATATGACCCCCCCCCCCCCTGTGAATAACTATATGAACTTCCTGTGTTGACCATTAACTTGAATCGATTAAAAAAAACTACATCACCGTTAGCGAAGCCGCGGGTAAAAGCTAGTATATATATATATATATATATATATATATATTTATAAAGATGTGATTTACAAATTGATCATAGAAGTCGTAAAAGTTGAAGGTGAAAATACTATTAGATGACTAAGACAATTTATAAATGAAGTAAAACATGCTTAAATGGTGCTTGGCTATGTTTTCAAGTTTTATAATTATTGCTTTTTCCTCCACCACTCTCAGCACCAAAAGTCAGTTTGTCCAATTATTATTTAAAAATACGTTAGTAGATGTACTGTAATAAGTGATGGTTTTTAAAAAAAAAAAACATTTTTTAGTAATTTCTCAGTTATGATAGTGAAAAAAGGGTCATCCACATCCACAAGTGATGTCATGCCTGATTTCATTTCTGAAATTGAGTACGAACCCTGTAAACTGTTTCAAAGCGTTTCTTTCTTTCAAAATAAAGGTAATACAATTAAAAAAAGTCTGCACATCTGAGAATTTTGTGATCATTGCTTAAAGTTTTACTTTATGACAGGGATGCCTACAGGGGGGATTATGGCACAAGTTGTGCCATTTTTATTTAACTTTGTTTATTCTTTGTGTGTGTGTATTTCATTGGCGGAGGACAGAATTATTCTTTTAAAACAATAATAATTAAAAATAAATAAATAAAAGAGGATTAAAAATAAAGCGCAAAGGCGTTCAAAAATATTTAGGGGGGGGGGCACCCTTGCTTTATGAGCAACAAATAGGGGAAATATGTGGAGCTAAGAGATGCATGGTTTTTTTTGCAGGCCAAAGTCGAAAAGCGCAGTGAATGTGCTGGACTGGAGGGGTGGAAGGCAATAATTGAAAAGTTTAGGTTTTATAAGTTTTTAGCTCAGACTATTAGGAATTAACTTTTTTTGTGATACTGATGTTACAATTGTTTATTTGGCCGTTCTTTCACTTGATGTAAGTCAGTGGCTTCTTGGGATTGAAAAGAAGATATGCTACATTTACGTTATTTCTTAATTCTGTATTACAGTGATTTGTTTTACTTTTCTTAGTATAAAGTACATATTTTTGATTATTTCAGCTCGAGTAAATTAAATTGTGTAACCATTGTTTGTAAAGTTAGAAATGAAGTAAGTTTTATCAAAATTTGAGATGTATATATTAATGTTGCAAAATGAAGATGAACATTGAATAACCTGGAATTTTTCTCAAAACCACATGGAAATGTCAGGGAATTTTATTCTTGAACTTCCGTGGCAACCCTGTTATTTAACTTTTGATATTGTGTGTGTGAAGCAAAATGTTTCGCATCAATAAATTGATTTTGGTACTGTCTCATCGAAAAAGAAATGTACCTTTAAAACAAAAGTAGATAGTTAATTTACTGGCATTTGGTATACAGGTATTGGAACCACTTCTGGGGGTAAACATGGGAAGGGGGGGGGGGGTCGATCGGAGATCCGGGAAGACTCTTTTTTGACTGGAAAGTCGAATGGACTTTTGGATAATTGTGAAATGTAGTCACCTAGTTTGATCGTTTGCAAGATGGAACTAGACAAGATGATTAGTGCCTAAATTTCCAAAAACAAAGCAGAATGGATTGATTCTAAAACTGAGAAGTAATGAAAGTAATGCAAGATGTGCTGGGAATCCTCTTTACTAGTTTAAATAATTTTCTTGAGAAAAGGACTACTATCTTGTCTCATCCTCTTATCCTGATTCCTTTGGACATTAATTCTCCAAAAGCTAATGTTTCGAATAAATTGTATTTTTATCAGGATTTTTTACTTTTTAGTTATTTTTACGCGACAAATTCATAAACCTACCTTATTTTTTGTGGTAGTCGGCATACTTGGTTATTTGAACGATGGTAGTAGAGATGTCTTGCAATGCAATTATTGAAAATAATACAAAATGTGCCAGGGTTTTTTTCTTTTTGAAAAACAAAATTATATCTTCAGAAAAATAATTTATTATTGTTTCAGATGTTAATGTGCTACAAACTGACTATTTCATCTAAATTGTAGTTTCTTGGAGATTTTTAAAAATGTACTAATATTAATGCAATAGACGTAAAAAAAAACTTTCTTATTTTTAATTTTTCGTGCAGCAGCATTTTTGGTGATTCGCAGAAGCTTCCTGAAATAAAATTGGATGTTTATTGCAATGCTAACTATTGAAAGTAACATAAAATGTGCCATAACCATTTTCATGGAAAGTGTGAAAATTTATCTGAAAAGTTGTATCATCCTTATTGCTTTGAATACTCTGATATGAACTAGAACTATTTCATCTAAAATGCAGTGTTTCTTTCCAATTTTTCACTTATTTATTTTTTGGGGAAAAAAATCAAAAATCCACTTTAACTTAAATTTTCCAAAATGTATATTTTTGTATAAACCTGTTTTTGATTATACCAAGTTCTATTAATTTATTTTATATGAAACTTGCAAAACCAATTTTAGGTTTTAAATTTTTGTATGAGGAAATGAATGTAAGCAATTTTTTTTTTTTTTTGAAAGTGAGGTGAAAATTAATCTGTCACTTTCTTTTGCAGCGTCTTGGCACTCAAGTGGAATTGTCTATCTCAGTCATTGAGAAGGCGCTATCGGACTTAAAAGATGCATTGAAAGAAACTTATGATAGTAGGTGCTTTCTTGTATTTTTCTGTCATGCACTGGGCTCATTTTCAGCCTATAGTGGCAATAAATAATAGACTTTTTACTCTTTCCCCATGACTTGTTTAAGAGGATCTTAAAAATACAAAACAATGTCAATGTGTGACATTGTGAAGTGAATAGCTTTCACATTTAAATCAAACATGATGGCAAATACTAGGGTTGGCGTACAGTTGTAGGATGTTGCGAATTGGGAAATTGTTGTTACTTTCCGTTAGCCATAAATCCAGTAGATCCATATACATTGGCAATGTAACTTTATTTTGCACACTAATCATAATCTAAGAAATGGCTAGTGACTTATTTATGAAAGATTTATTTTGATTCATTAACTTTTATATAATGATGTTATGGTAGTAAGTATCAGTAGTGTCTATTTGTTCAATTGTTATTAGACAAGGAACTGGTTTACCTTGTTTATTACCATATAATGTCAGTAGAGCCATTTGCATTATTACCTATTTCTTGTACTTACTTAAAATAAAAAAAAAAATTCTGCACTTATGCAAAGAGATTGGCGGGTATGGGATTGCCCTAACTTTAAGAATCGTGTTTAGGCCAAATCCTCAAGGTACATGAAAGAACCTTGTCTAAGAACTCTTTTCAGAAAAGAATTGATTGATTGGCCAAGAAACCAAGAAAGTTATGTTTAACTCTCAAAATATGTTAGTTCCGAAAAAAAAAAGGCAGAAGTAAAAGTGGACTGGAGTAGCTAGTGGAAATTAGCTTATATATAGCAGGGGTTCCCAAACTTTTTCGATTCACAGCACTCTTTGAAGAATTAGGATTTTTTCGCAACACCTTAGTCTCTCTGTTATAGAATTAATACATGTTGATACTCCGGATGCTTCCCGGCACCCATCTCCTCTCCTTGCCCCTCTCTTTAGGACCCCTGACTTACATGGTTTTCGTAAATCTGTCAAGTTTGAACAATTTTTTATGGGACAAAATGGGCATTGGGCCAACCAATAGAGAAATGTCAAATTACGAGACTTGCAACTGTTTTTTTGTTTTTTTATTATTACAATGACATGTGGATATGAAAAACTAAGGTTATTTATTGTGACTTAGTTTTTAAAAAATGCTTTGTTAATTAAAAAAATGTATATACTTAGTATTTAAGTTCTTTAGCTAGTATTATACCAAAATAAAGTAAGACTTACGGAATAAGTTTGAGTTCTTTTTATAATTTTAACGCACAGAATTGAACTGTTCTGTAAAATTATGAATTTCTCCTCAAAATTACTACAGATCTTCTCTAACCATTTCTCTAAAAATTGTAACTCTGGTTTAAATGTCCTACCATTATTGTTATGAATTTCAGCAAAGTTTTGGGCTGTGCTCGTTCAGTATAGCATGCATTGGGGGAAGTTTTCTTTATTTAAAGATGGAACAAAACATTCAATAAAAAAATTTCTTTATAGATTTTTATAAATTTTGTGTTTAAGGTGCAATATCACCTTTTTGAGACTGTCTACCCCTGTATCAAATTGCAGAGCTGTAAATAAGATAGGTTAGTCTGGGTATCAGAAATATACCAACAGATAATTTGGTTGTTTAATGTTTAATTTAAGAAAATATAACATGCTTAGTTTTTTTTCATGAAGAGTTATTTGTAAAATTTAGGATATATCTTCGAACCTTTGCAGTGGTTATAAGATAAATTTCATATTCAGCACAAATTGGTAATGTAAAATTTTCATCCCAGACTTCTTTCTTGATGATTTTTTTTTTTTTGCATAATTTGTGTCTATATTTATTGATCTTTTCTTTATTGCAGGGTCTAGGCATTCTGCAAATGATGACACTGGACATGGACTGCATGTCAACAAAACAGCAGAAGAGGAGCCTCCATCCACTGACACATCTAAGAAAATGTTGTTGAATGTGCACAATGTACCTACATTCCCAAAAAATGCAAAAGTGCAAGACGTACTAGACATTGCAGCACGTAATAGCAATTGGTCAAAAGGTAATTTACGCTTCATTGGCACCATTTCCGAAAGTCCGGAAAAGGTGGACTTTTTTCCAAAGGCTCCAAAAGTCATGCTGTCTAAAATTCCCACATTGAATGCACCTTCACAAAAGTCAACTCTCAAACGAAAGAATACCGAGACATTAACAGCAGAAGAATATCATTGCAAGGGGATTTCAAAGAATGATTCCTTAAAACTGAAAAAAAATAATACAAAAGCCAAAGCTTTCAATATGAGCAGGCGAAAAACATTTGTGATTAAAAGTGCTGCTAAAAGTGATTGTAAGATTGACATTCAGAGTGACTCAGAACCAGAAAATGTCTCGGAGATGGTATTAGACAATCCCGCTGACCAAGGTAAAGTTTTGAATGAAATTGATGGATGCCAGATTTCCTCTCATAACAATAAAAGAAGAACTTTTGCTGTCAGTTCGGTTGTTAGAGAGGCTCCTGAATTGCATTTTAATGAGAAGCAGAATCAAAAGTCTTCCTGTGCTTCTGAATTTTTGCTAACTACTTTCCAAGAAATAGAGCTAGGATCCGGAACACCAACCTCTGGTGAACTTAAAGCAGATTCAGAGTTAAAAGAAAATGTTACTAGTAATGACTCAGAAAAAAGATTAGTTGTAGATCATCCAAACATCAAGCAAGAAAAGTCTAATTTGTCTGAAAAGCAGAGTATTCAACATGAGTCTGGAGTAGTAGCAAGCAATGTTATTTCTCCCTCTGCAGCTGCTTCTTCAGTACAAGAGCCTGTTGATACAAAACGTTGCACAACAAATCTACCATTTAAAAAGACTCAACATAGTGTTCAAAATGTCCCTTCCGAATGTTCCCCAAAACAAAGATCTGACCCATTGCTTGTTGAAGATTTGCAACCTGTTGATTGCTTTCCTGAATTTCAGAAAAAGGTAGATTCCAAAAAACTGAGAAAAACCAGGCAATCTCTCCAACCAAAAGGAACTGATGTTGCAGCAAAGAAAAATGATGACTTTTTTCCAGGGCGAAGCAAAAGAAGATCTCTCATGGTAAAGAGCACAGAGCAAATACATCACCACCAATGCAGTTCTAGTCAAATAATTCACAACGTTACAATGCAGCAACAAGACGCAGACATCTCAGAGAAAGATGTACCAAACCCAAAAATTAAATCTCCTATCTGTATGGTAAAGGCTCTGGAACAGTATCCTTTTCCTAATGAAGATCATAAAGAAAACATTAAGGGAGAATCTGGAGAAGAGGTATTGCATTTGAATGAGAAACAGAATCAAAAGGCTTCCTGTACTTCTGAATCATTGCAAGCTACTTTCCAAGAAGTAGACCTAGGATTCAAAGCACCTTGCTCTGGTAAACTGAAAACAGGTTCAGAGTTTAAAAAAACATTTACTTGTAATGACTCAGTAGAACAAATAATTGCAGATCATCCAAGCATCAAACAAGAAAATACTAATTCATCTGCAAAGCAGAGTATTGAAAGTGAGTCAAAAGTAGTGGTAATGAGCCATGTTATTTCTCCCTCTGCAGCTTCTTTGGTGCTAAACCTTGTTGATACAAAATGTTGCAAAGCAAATCTACCCCTTGAAAAAACTCAAACCTCTGAATATGCCGCAAAACATAGGTCTGACCAATTGCTTGTTGAAGGTTTGCTGCCTGTTGATTGCTTTCTTGAATTTAAGGAAAATGTAGATTTTAAGAAACTTAGCAAAACCAGACAATCTCTGCGGCGTAGAAAAACCGATGTTGGGGCAAAGAAAAACGTTGGTTATTCTCCACGACAAAGCAAAAGATCTCTCATGACAGAGAGTGCAGAGCAAATGCATCACCGCAGATGCAGATATGATCAAATAATTCAAGAAGTTGTAATGCAGCAACAAGACGCTGACATCTCAGAGAAAAATATGCAAATGCTAGAAATAAAGAAATCTCCGATTTGTATGGTAAAGACTTTGGGAAATTGGAATGAATGTCATCAAAAGAACACTGAGAAAGGATCTGAAGAAGATCAGAAGGAAGAGGTATCTGAAAAATTGAAGAAAATTAACCAAGAGCTGGACATTCTTTTGAGTAAGCCTGCAACAGTCACTCCACCGTTCAGAGGTCAGATCAAAGTCAAACCAGAAAAAAACAGGTACAACTTCAGCTCTAAAATGTCATTTGCTAGAAAACAGAATAAAAAAACTAACAGGAACTCAATCAGTTCTAAAAACATTCTCTCTGCCGAATGTACAGTATCAAGTGCAAGAACAGAAATGAATTTTGTGAAAAGTGTTGAAGTACAAAATACAGAGTTAGATAACAGTACTTTGTTTCTACAGGAAGGAACTTTGGAAAAAAATGAAAAAATGCAGATTTATTCTACTGAAGAGAATAATATGCAGAATGCTCATGAAAGAGTTGCATCAAAGAGCTGTCATAAAACTGCACAAGTTAAGGCAACTAAAATAAATGACAGAAATCAAACTGACAGTAATTCTCCTCAAAACCTTGAAAATCAGATTGGAGGTGAGAAGGTTCAGTCTAATGGGAATGATAGTCCTTCTAGCATTCACCATTTCTCAATGCAGTCTCTCGAAAGAAATTCCTGTTTGACCAGGGAAAAAATGGCACCTGAAAAGGAGAGGAAAAGAAAAGTGAAAGTACCTACAGAAAATATTGAAAATGATACACTAGATTATCTGATGCAAACTGTGGTTAAAACTGAACAACCAGAAAGTGTAGAAACTCAAGCCCCTCATGGAGCCAACGCATTAATTTCTAAAAGTATTCAGCTTGATGACAAAGAAGATAAACCCCTTGAGAACGACAACAAACATTCAATACGTATGCAAATTTGCCAGCAAGATAGTGTATGTTTACCAGAATTGAGTGAAATTCAATCTTGTAAAATTCCAATAGGTGACGCTGTGAACAATAAAGAACATAATCCCATGATTAAAAATAATTCTACTAGACCAAAAGGAATTAAGGAAAAGAAACGTAGGACTTCATCTGTTGTAAGGGCCCCAAGATCAAAAAAAGTGGGAAGTGAGTTGAAATTCAAGAATGCCGGAAAATCTACTACCCCTGCGAGAAAACTTGGTGCTTTAAAAGAACTCAATGTGCCACGGAATTTTGAAATATTTCGTGAAACGATGGAAACTGTTGTGCCGAATGATGTTTTAATTTCCAATAATTTAAAACTTTTTCATTCTGTCAAAAATGTTTCCAAAGTTGACTGTGAAATCAACTGTAATTCTAAAAAAGTTAGCCCTAAAGTTGGTAACAGACTCGCCATTGAGCAAAACGCAATGATGCCCCAATCTCAAACTAAAAATGAAAATCATCCAACTCCAAGCCGCGAAACAAACCATAATTCTTTCATAGCGAATCAAAGCCTCTCTCCATGTGTTGTTCACTTAGTGGAAGAAATTGTGGAATGTGATGTTGATCCAAAGCAGTGTAATAAGAAAGACAGCATGCCTGTGAAAAAGAAAAGTGTTAAACACAAAAAAAATAATAGATATTCAAACATTATTAAAGAAAATGTGAAGCCACAGTCTATAAAAACTTTAGAGAAGGATAAAATTTTGACTATTGCAGATGTACATGAACCTCCAGATGAGAATATAAACTGTGAAAAAAATGCATTGGCCAACATGCAGCCCTCTGTTGTCCTTAACGACATCTTGGGGGGCAGCCAGTTTTCAATGCTCAAAAAAGGTCTAAATGAAAATCGGAAAATTTCACCATCACATGAACTTCCTGTCCCATTGAATGAAAAGAATTCAAGGAGGAAAATTCTGCATGAAGGTACTTAAAAATAAGTTTTATTTTTTTATGTAATGTTGGATTTGAATAGTCCTTCAGAGTTAATTTAAAACATTCAAATTTCATTCACTTGCCTGTGGCTAGTAGGCCCTTTTAGCTTACTGCAGAGATACACAACTTATTGTCCGTGGTCCAAAAGTGATTTGCAAAACCTGTTGATTTGACCTGCAACCAGTTCTTTAAAAAAAAGGGGGGGGGGATCTTTTTTGATTTACAAAATATTTACTAATTGACATTCAACTTTACAATTTCAAGTTGAATTAGTGGACGATTTTACTGCCATTTATCAATACTACCTTCAAAAAGCAAAATCAAAACATTCACAAAAATGCCTTAAAAATCGCACCTTTACAAAAATGGAAATTATTGCTCAGCTTAAAACAAAATTTACTCAGAAAAGAGTATGTTTTACTGACAAATACAAACAGCATATGAATGCGATATTTTCTTGTTTGGAAAGCTTAGATATGTTTGTCGCGTCACGAATAATTGTCCAGCAATCTTTTTTTTTCTGAATGTTTCTTTAAGTGTACTTAGTACAAAGCCTACAGAGCAAAAATACAAATGTATTTGTAACTTTATTTTTCTTATGTAATTTATCTTTTGAAAAATCATGAGATTAATATTCTGAAGCGACAAAAGCCTTACACAAACTCTGCTGAATAGTTTTTAAAAAAACACTAAATGTTACTTGCATAGACTTGTTACCTTGTGTTAAAATTGTTTCGGAGCATGGGTGCAAGACCTTCCGTCTCAGGACGGATTTCCGTCTTGACAAATTTTCCGAAACGGAGGTCGGGACGGAAAGAAATTCAATGACTTTCTTTTAATTTTTAATGAAAAAAGAAAAATTGAGTGTTTGAAAAATATGCTTTAATATTACTGGATCGTTCCATAACCACAAATTTACATCGACATTCTCTCGGTTTTCCGCAGGGTTGACCGGATTGAACCCAATGGGGTTTTTTTGAAAACCCATTATTTAGCCCACTTTTGGGTTTTTTCAAATTTTCCAAGAAGTTTTTAAAAAAAATAATTTAATTACTTTCATAATTTAAACTTCTTTTTTTATTTGTTCTTCACCACAGCCAATGAACATAAAAAATGAATTTTGAACTTTAATAGTATTTCTTCACTCTTAACAGCATTAAAAAAATACTTCTAAGATTTAAAAAAAAATTTATTTAACTTTTTTCTTTAACTGGTCAATAAATAACTCAAATTATCTTGACTAAGTCCTGTCACGTCTGATTTTCTCAATATTTGTGGATTGTACAGAGGAAAACACTCTAGCCGAAAGGCTTGCGTCTGTCCGCAAATTAACCCACGATACTGAGGTCTGAAAACGTTTATATATTGGACAATCTAAGGAGGGGGGGGGGGGGGTCTTACTCACGGGTTACAGTATAAAATATCGAAAAACTGAATTGAAAATATTTTTGAAGCTAGGAGTGGTTCGATATTTCTCCACTGCAAACCCTTAAAAATTTAAAAGTCAAAAAGTTTTAGGCTGTCTCTCATGATGTAAAAGTGGGTTTAGAAAAAAATCGAAGACTGGAGTCTTAAAAACACTAACTTAGGCAATCTTTGGTGAATTTATGAGAGATGATTTTGGTGTTCTAACATGAAAATGTTTTGTAGCTGATGTATTAAACTATTTGAGGCTATACTTAAATGGCTTAAGTTAAAGGGCATTTGCGACCCTCTCCCGAAAAGTGTTTGTAATTGAAGTCTTAAATCTTTTAGGCTGTCTTTGGCAATGTCAAGAGGGAGGGAGGGGGCTCTCATTAGGCGAAATTCCGAAACTGGAGTCTTAAAAGCGCAACTTTGGACCGTCTTGGGGTTCGGGGTTCTCCTTTCCCAAAAAATATTCAAAGCTGAAGTATTCAGAACTCAGCTTTAGGTAATCTTTGGAAGACTTAAGAAGAGGGAATTCGAAGGCTTTCTCTCAATACGTTTTAGAATTTAAATTCTTAAATCCTCAGTGATGAAAAGGGGAAACCGCAAATTTAAGTAAAATTTAGTGAACTTAGAGGAAAGAGTTTGGGGGGAGGGGTCTCTCTCCCCGAAGTATTGAAATACTATTTTGGCTATTTTTGAGTGAGTTAAGAGTCGGGGAATTCAAGGGTCTTTCTCGAAACATTTTCGAAATTGAAATCTTAAAACTTCGCGTTGTCTTTGTCGATGTGTGGAAGGGAATTGCTCTTTCAATAGAAAAATAAATCATAAACAAAAACTTACACTGCGTTTAGTAAACACAATGAGAGGGGGGGGGGGTATTCCACACCCCCAGCCCGAAATATTTTTGTTTCTGAAATTTTAAGAGCTTTATTTTGGATTATCTTTGGATGACTTAAGGGGGAAGGGTGTAGGAAGATTTTTTTAAAAAGTTTCCAAAATTAAAGTATTAAAATTTTTAGGTGGTCATAAGTCATGTTTATAGGTAAGAGAGGTATTATTCCTACAAAACAATTTAGAAACTGAAGCCTTAAAAATTGAAATTTAGGACATTTGTGGTGAACTCACAGGAAGGGGTTCGGGAGTTCTCTTCCGAAAATTCTTTGATGCTGAAATATTTAAAGCGCCCCTTTAGGCTATATTTGAGTGCCTCAAGAGGGATGTGATTCGGGAACCCTGCCTGGAGTTAGGATTCAGTTCCCCTATTTCTTTTTTTAATCAATGAATGTTGGAAAGGGTGTCTTGTTTAAAAAATATATCTACTTCACTGAAGCGATTTTTTATTGCTAATTTCACCACCTGCTATCTTATAAAAGAATTCTTTTTCAAATGAAGACTGTGGGGGAATGGTCACAGTTCATTGTCATTAGTCTGCCTTACCCTTCTTCCCCCACCTTTCCTTCTTTTCTAGTTTGTTGGTGCTACCTTGGGTAGACATTCGAATCAACTGATTTATGTTGCAAAAGTGAAAATCTTATGTCCTAAGCGATTTTATTGCTACAACAAAAATGTTAAGGATCGGCAAAAAACTAATGGTGGGGTGCTGCAAACGCTTTTACCCCTTACATTATCCAACATCGTCTAAAATTGCGTTTTTGAAACTTCAATTCCGAAATATTGCCGAAGGAGGATTCCTGAACTCCATCCCTTCAATAGTGCATTCAAAAAGCGTATAAACGTTATGAAATTTAAATTACAATTTCGTTTTTAAATTTTCGACTTCAGGAAAGCCCATAGCTTCTCCTCCTCCCCTCTTTCTTTAATATTTTTTGAAGGTTGCCCAATATTGTGATTTTGAGACTATCAGTTTGAAATAATTGATGTAAGAGTCCCTGAACCCCTCCTTTCCCTGAACTTTACCAAAATGGCCTACCACAGTGTTTTTTGGACTTCAATTTGAAAAAAATTTCTGGGGGAGAGCCCCCAGACCTCCCCCCCCCCCTTATTGCCAGATTTTAGATTTTTTGGAATTATGATGTCAAAACACTTAAATATTACAATTTTAAGGCTTAAAATTTAAATCAAACAGATCCCAAAACTGGCATTGTTAAAATCTGCAACATTTATACATGCAAATTTTTCCTTAAGCCCACATGCGGGGGGGGGGGGGGGGAGGGGGGGGGGCTGAAAATATTTTCCGTCTTGAACACATCACCAAACTTGCACCCATGTTTCGGAGGTATTTTCAAGTGACTTAATAATTTTGTTCATCACTGTATATAACACATGTAGCAAAAAGTTTTAAAAATAATAATAATAAAAAAAACAGTTGCTACAAACTTTAAACAGGAAATGTTTTTTTAAAGTTTTCCAAGAAAAATAGCAAGTAATTGTTTTTGATACATTATTATAACAGTTTTATGTTTATAATATTATGTTAAAAATCTTAACATTCAAACAGAAAAACTATATAATTAATTTATAGCTTTTGGAATACTACTAATTTTAAAGTACAGTAAAACCCCTCTAATGTGGACACCAACAGGACAAATTTTTTTGTCCGCAATAGAGGGGTGTCCGCAGGACGGGTTTAATAATATTATTTGCCTTAGAACAGGGGAATTAATATTGTCCGCATAGGAGGGGTGTCCGTTAAGAGCGGTTTTACTGTACTATTGTTCTAATATTTGAATATTTCTATCTTAGGTTAGTATCACCCTAATGAAGCATATGTGATATTGTTTGTAAATAAGCTTTAGCCAAAATGTTTCTATATTTATTTTATAATGAAGTCTTTTTAAGTGAGTCGGTAAGTAGCTTAGAAATTTAAATTTTATTTAGGTGCAATAAAGACTTTAATTATAATTTATCTATCTAGAACGTCTAATTTGAATGAAAATGTTTACAGGTCTAACTATGTGTACTTATTTTTATTTATTTTTTAATTTTAAACTTTATCATACAAAATTTCAACTTATAAGGCAATTATAAGATATATTGCTTCCGGTCAGTTTTTTCTCTTTTTAGAAGATACTTGCCTGCATGGTTCAATTTGCAAAAAATTGCCCACTTACTGCGTTTTTGAACTTCAAAAAAATTCCGAGGGAGGCGAATCCCATCCCGAATTCCTTTCTTGATTGTTCTCAAAGATGGCTTATGCAGGCCGAGGAGTCAGTCACCTTTCTCACCTTTAGTCACCTTTTGAAAATTTGGTTACTTTTAGTCACCTTTTGCAACTTTTGTCACCTTTCTCACCTTTCTTGAAATGTCTTAGGATTTTCTTTTTTTCAAATAATTAAATCCTTGAAAAGTATCTGAATGATAGCTTTAACAGTGTAATTAATTAAAGTAGCATTAAATATGCCCCCCCCCCCACCTTGTTGTTGTTTAAGAAAAATAGCTATGCTACCGGAAAATCCAGGATTTTTTTTTTTTTATTGCTTGCAATTGCACCCTATGAGCAGAACCAGTCTTTCTATCCCCCTTCGACCGTCAGACGCATTTTCCGCAAGTCTCGTCTAAACGCCATTTTGTTTCCTATCGTGTTTCTGGCCATAGAGTGTTGTTCGACTAAAGTTCAGCTGTGCAATTTGTTTCTACACACTTTGTTGAGTGAGCAGTCATCGAATGCAAGTTGTCTTCCGTGTTTATCAAATGACGTCATCGGAAGTCTGAATCTCACGCTCATGTCTAGCCAGACGTGTTACTTGCTTGTTTTACTTTTACTGACTTCGAAAGTCGCGACTAAGCAGCCACAAGCGGATCGATTTGAAAAAGGGGTGATGGTTTAAGGAGGCATGCCTCAATGTCATTTTTGAGCTGTCTTCTTTGAGCTCGGAATAGTGAAAAGTTTTGGTTTGTGTTTATAGTTTCACTTTGTGTTTGCACAGAAATTGTTAGTTCGGGTTTTATTTTTGCTGCGCAAGTGCGAAGTGAACTTGGTCTGTGTAAACATTTCTTAACATTTCCTTTTTTGGTGTGTCTCAGAGAATCTCCGAAATTTTTTTTATTAGGATTCAATGCTTTATATGGCTAGTTCCAGTAAAAATAAAGCTTTTAGAAGCAGATGCTAACTAAAAGCTTTATTTTATGTAACGGCGAGATTGATTTTATTAAAGTACGGTTTAACATGGTTTGATAATGTAATGATTTGGTTCAAGTGGCGGTTAGTGTTTATTTATTTATTGAATTGGAACAAAAAACTGCTGTAAACCTATTTGAAACAAAATGCACTACGACAGTATTTTTGATAAATGTGATATTTTCCTAGATTCAATAAGGAATAAATTTATGTTAAAAAAAAAAAGAAATGAAATAAAAAAAAACACTCAACCAACCCATCTAACAAATGAGTCCCGATTGAAAAAAAAAACAAAAGTACCCTCACATTGTTATCTTTATCACCCTATTTTTATCAAATCCCAAGAGACCATGACAGTATTCCTGCTTATTCGGCATTATTTTTTATTCTTAAGCCTGATAAGTTGGGGATTGTAAATTGACTAGGACCAGTCTAGCTGAGCCCAGAACCTGTTGCTGGTCGTCACTTTTGTATTTGTATTTGTAATTATTAATAACTTGATTTAACACTACATTTTTTTACCTCCCATGGACATGTCATAGAATATTTTAAGAGCTTGCTAAAAAAATAAACAAGAAAGAAAAAATCATGAACATTTTCAGGCATATGAAATGATATTTTCAGTTTCATACTTCAACATCATTTTATTTTTGCATTGTAAGTACAATTATCATTTTGTTAAAGTCTGATTTTTCAAATTGGTTTTCTCACTTATTCTCTACTGTCAAGACTTTCGATTTAATTTTTATGCTTTGTATTTACTAAGAAAAAAAGAAAGAATGCTGATAATTTTTCAACAAGCTAAAAAAAGAGGAAAAACAATACTAAAAATGTGATTGAATAACATAAATTATATATTCAAGAAATGCATCATTTTGCTCTTTACTTCACAATTTCAAGCTTTATTATGTTGATTAAATATATATATATATATATATATATATATATATATATATATATATATATATATATATATATATATATATATATATATATATAATAAGGTTACATAGAGTTTACACTGAAAGTTTTTTTGAAAATGGCTTAAAATTTTTATTTTACTACTTCCAAAATTGTAAAGAAATCTTTACAAGAAATATATAGGCTATTTTGGTAAAAGTCAGTAAAAAGGGATAATCCTTTTCTGTTTTTTGAATTTTTAACAAATTGCTTTTGGTCACCTTTTAGTTACTTTTTTGTCACCTTTTAGTCACCTTTGTTTTCAAATTTGTCACCTTTCTCACTTTTTTTAAAGGCCATCAGCAGTCCTCGGCCTGCTTATGACTATTTTTAGGACAATTTCAGAAACATTCTAGTGGAGTGTCGATGAACCTCATTCCTTCTGTAATGTCATAAAAATAATTTTAATAACCTAAAGCTTTAATAAAATATAACTTTGATGACAAATTTTTATACATCAACATGCTTAAGGACGATAATTTTTAATGCCAAGGCATTGGATGGTGTTTAGAACTGGAATCCAAATGTTTTCTTAGGTTAATGTTTAATATTTTTTGTCACACCTTCAGACATATAAGCAGCTGTCGGCTGGACGGTAAAAGCTAAACTGAGTCACTGCTAGATCATTCCACGTCAAATCGCTTAAATTAAATAGTCGACAGTGCCGTCATGTCTCCAATTTTGTCCATTATTTTTTTACAAATATATATCTATAAGAAAACCCTAAATTATTAAAAAATTTTTTAGATTTTTTGAATGATGATGAAACGCTTTGGAGAATTTTTTCAAATTCGATTTTTGATCATTTTTCAGAGTCACTGTTTTGGCATGAATTCAGAAAATCTCTCTTATTTCTTTATTTTTCAACCAATTAAGCTGATTTTGGTATCAATTTCAAGCTAATATCTTTCTCTTTCAGTGTGAATGGCAGAAAGTATTCTATGAATAGTTGGGTGTTGCCACTCTTTATTAAAGTCTGTTTTTATGTTTTTCCAATTGGGAGATTAAATAAGTTATATCTCCAGAGTACCTACTACAATCTGCATCGATTTTTTTTGTAGCATATTTAAATCATTCTCTTGCTATGTAGAAAAAAGTAGAAGGGTGTTTTTTGCTGTTTTGAAACAAAGAAATAAAGTTTGTTTTGCAGAAAATACAAGTTTTCTATTACTTTAAACCCATTTTAATTTTATTCTTAAAACTTATCTTCATTGTCTTGGACGCATATGTGCTAAAAACTTTTCAACTGAATTGTAGTTTCATGAAGATTTATTATTTTTGAATTGTTTTCATGCAACAAATTCAAAAAGTTATCACTTGGCGCAGCCGCCATATTTGGTCATTCCCAAGATGGAAAGTACACAATACTTTAAAGGGTTTCTGAAAATGGCAGTGGATGTTTGTTGCAATGCAAACTATTGAAACAACACAAAATATGCCTCTTTTATTTTTGGTGGATAATTTACTTATTTTCTGGAAAAATAGAAAATTTTATCTTAAAAACATTTTTTTTATTCTAATGGTTTTAGATGCTTATGTGCTAAAAACTGTCTATTTTATCTTATAGTTTTTAATGATTTATGGAAATAGATGTAAATTTCCAAAAAGAATTGGATATTTATCTCAATGCAAACTATTGAAACTAATCTAAAATGTGCAATTAATTATGAATTTTTAAAATTAATTATTTTTTGGAAAAGAATAATTTTAATGTAAGTGCTCTTTAATATGAAAGAAAAACAAACTGATAATCATTAGAGACATGTGATTTTTCAGTATTTCTACTGAATTCAGTATTTTTTGAGAGCAAAATACTGTGCAGAAAAAAAGAAGGGACATTGGAAGCTAAATTCAACATCTTCCAGTTAGTTTCATGCATCCAATTAAAGTAGTCTGCTATATAGGTACAAAAATACATGGGATAGCTTTCAGGTGTAGTGCAATCTATTAACAGTGTTGTGTTAGCTCACACAACCATGCCATTTCAGTATTTTTCATCCTGTTTGGATCACATGTCTGTTAATAGCATCGGCCTATAATCGGCGGACATTGATTTTTGTTATGCATAATACGGTATATCGATCGATGCAACAAATTAATCATAATTATACTAAAAAATAGCTTTGTATTTTGCACAATATGTTTTGTGTTATTTACTAATAAAAGAATAAAAAGAAGTATTGTAAACAAAAAGCGGATACTAAAAGATTGTTGCCCAATTATAGGAAAACTCGAATATTACGCATGACCAGATCATTTACGAGAAACCCTAAAATAAGTTGAAAGTACTTAATCTTCAACAAGTAGTAAGCAAATGAAATCAATTTTCAACAAAATATTTTTTTGAAAAAATTTAAATTTTTAGAGAAGAAAGAAAAAAATTCCATTTTTTTTAAAATCTAAGGCGAAAAGTTTCCTTTCTTTTGCACTGCTACTTTAAAGATTTAAATGTTCTTCTCTTTGTGCAAACAAATATATTTTAGTGTTATTTTCAGTCCAACAATTTTTCTTTTCCATTTTATTGCTTTTATGGATATGAATTCTCTAAAGGTTGTGTAAACCAATACTTTCATTTCAAACCACTGCACGAAAAAATATGGCTGCAGGGTGCTTTACAAAGCAACAAGACCAAAGAAGCCTAGATTTATCACTAATAAATCTCGGCACTTTGTTAGTTTTAAACTTGTTATTCCATACAAAATATTTGTTTGTGATTATTATTTTTAAAAACAAAATAATCTGGAATAAAATAAGCATTGTACTTATTGAAGAAATCAGGTTGTAAAAGATGTGTTGAATTGAGAGGAGATAGAATTTTGTCCACTCTGAGCAATAACAGGGACTATTATGTGTTATTTTTATGGATTTCTTCAAGATTTATTTAAAATGTTTGTTTTTAATACTTTTTTACTGAATGTTCTTTTTTTACTAATAGCAGAATTTCTGTATTCAGCAGTAGAACCCAGAGGTATTCCCTCTCGTAGGACCAGGAAACCTGTTAATTATAAAGAACCATCAGTTCATTTGTAAGTACTCCGTTGTTTCTATAAACTCCTCCTCCCCATTATAATCTTTTTTTGTGTGCCAAAGAATAAAAAAGTTTAAATAGTCTAGTAGCCTTTGTTATAATACCCATCTATATCTAACAGTTAGTTAATATTTTTTTGATTTAGGTATTTTAAAAGTATTTTTTGAACATTTCAAAAAATTTTAGCATTGACTTCTGCGTAAAAAGATACTAAAATACTGAAAAAGTTGTGCAGGTTCTAAATGTTCTTCGCTTTAAAAAATAGGAGAGAAAATATTAATAAAAATCAAAATACCGTCTCTCAAAAACTTAACATTTGCACCAGTTGGAGATAAATGTGACTGAATTGAAACAAAATCAATTCAAAGTGCTAATATTTTTACCAAGGCTGCCAAGTTGAACTTTGACTCGAGATTTTTAGCCCTGATTTTTACTGTGAAATGATGATTGTTAAAATAATTTACTTTTAATTTCATTCTAAAGTTTTAATTTATTTATTATATTTCTTGTAACAAAAAATTAAAGAAAATTTAGAGTGCTTTATTTTTTAACAGAAAGAAAAAGCTGTACAGACACTTTATTTTTTTTATTTATTTATTTATTTTTTTTGTGCAAATTATTTAAGAGTTCATTTTATTAATTAGTGATTTAATTTCCAAAGTATCTTTTTTTTTTCTTTAAATTTTTGGCAACAGTGAAAAAATAAAGTCAGACACTTTATTTTTACCCAAAATTAAGAGCAACAAGCAATATGTTTTGTTTGATTAATTTATTTATTTTGCTAGAATATATTTATTTTGACATGTTTCTTATTTTTACTTTTTTTTTTCTTTCTATATCTAATTTATAGAAGAATTTATTGGTTTTGAAAATTTTCAAATGTTGACGAATTTGCATTTGCAAGTTTTGAGATGTGCTGAGTCCATTTAGACCATTTTTGGAAAATGTCTGTCTGTATGTGTGACCTATTTTTTTGGTTGATCGGTAGAGGTGCAGATAAGGATTTATTTTTGTTGTTTCTTCTTACTTTGGAGAAATGCTAACTTTATAGTACTTCGCAGAAAATTGCATCTCATGGTTGATATTTCAATCTTATTGCATCGTGTAAATATTTCAATATTTTTGACCATCGGAAGATATTTTATGACAGGCTACTTTAGATAAGCTTATTTTAAGTCAACTTTTAATGAATGGATTTATTTTCGGACCCATGCATCCTTTGTAATCGTACATCGCAGGGAACTGCACCTCCTGGTTGAGATTTCAATTTTTTGGATCTTGTACATATTTTGATATTTTTGAAAAACGAAAGTTGTTTTGACATATGCTACTTTAGATCAGCTAGTTTTATATTCAATTTTAATAAATGAATTTACTTTTGGAGAAATGCTAACTTGATTGTACTTCGCGGAGAATTGCTTCTAGTGCTTGATATTTCAATCCTCTTGTATCGTGTAAATATTTCAATACTTTCGACAATCGGAAGTTATTTTATGACAGGCTACTTTAGATTAGCTTATTTTAAGTTAAATTTTAATGAATGGATTTATTTTCGGACCCATGCTTTCTTTGTAATCATGATTTGCGGGGAATTGCATCTCGTGGTTGAGATTTCAATCCTATGGCACCTTGTACATATTTAAATATATTTGACAATCGGAAGTTGTTTTGGCACAAGTTACTTAAAATAGCTTATTTTAAGTTTCAATTTAAGAAATAATAAATACTCTTATTTTCGGGAGACGTGCCAACATCGCACACGGGATTGGCAAAAAACTACTTCCAGTGTTCAAGATTTCAATCCTTTTGCGTCTTTTGAATATTTCAAGATTTTTGACGCTTGAAAACTATATATAAATGACTAAAAATTAATAAATTCAGTTTATATATTTATTTATTTTTGCAAGCTTTATTTTAATTTCTTTTAGCTTATCGTAGTAGTTTAGCTTATCTCATAATTTAATCATTAACTCATAATTTAATGGAGTGCCTCGTGGAAAGCAAAGATTTAGAGGACAATAAATTAAAATTTAGGCATCATGATTTATGCGATCCCTCTAATATTCAAGATGCATGGGATGACTACACTTTTTTTTGACAGTTTTGTCAAAATTTTTTGCCAGAAGAGTTATTGAAGTTAAAGTGTCCCACTCTTCCGACATTCTGGTTAAAATTGCTTCAGGTGATGGATTTGAGTTCAATGCTAGCTGAACCTAATTTGCCAGCTGATTATGGCAACTCAACAATAAAAAATACATGCAAAATATTTGGACTGCCGAGTGAAGCAGCTTTTTCAGAATGGAGGGAGCTGAAAAGACCCATACAATGCCATTTTAAAAACACCACTATAAAATCCAATAAATCTATGCTTTAAAAAAATAATCAAAAGTAACTATCAAAGAAAATTGCTTATTTTGTTGAAATCACATTTAACAAAATATATTAATATCCACAGTGAAGTGTCCCGCCATCAGAACTTTCAATCATTTATTCTTTTTGAAGAACCTAAACGAGTTCATTTATCAGTCTTTTAAACTTTGACTCAATTTTTGATTTAAAGTATGTATTACAAGTTCCAGTGCCAATTTTTTCTGCAAAAATAATAGGTATTTATAAAGCGCAATTATTTCTCTACATCCAAACTGTGTAATGTGACAATAGTGTTACACATGTATATATTTTCATATTACAAGCTGTGACTAATTACTGCAGAATATATTTCAAAAGATTAGCAAGTAGATTTACATCTGTATACTGCACTAATATATCATGTTTTATATTGAATAGATTGCTTGCTGAAGTTTTAATTAGCATTGACATTAGCGATATCCTATTTCAATCCAAATCAAACTTTAATTCATTCAATGAGAAAAATAAAATAATATGACTGGTACTGACTTTATTACTCGACGTTTAATCCCGATTATCACAAATTTGCCATTTCAACCGCGCTTGCGCGCGAACTTTGCTGATTTCAAAAATCTTGCTAAAATTAATTACAAACATTTGAAATTTGTTAATAAATATGAGATGGCAACAGAAAAAAAAAGAAATCACAAAGCTTTCTCTGATATAGTTTTTAGGCCTCGGTGAAGACAGCATGGCCCCACTCAATTAATGGCGCTGGGCCATGGACTGAGTTTTGCGTCTTAATTATTAATGGATTCGGTGTCTGATTTTTTCATCAAACAAAGACCCTTTTCAGGGCCAGATTTTTAATCTCACAAGAGCGTACTAGAATTGCAGCATCACTTCTAATACAAAGCCGAACCCTCAACCTAAAAAAAATGTATAATACTAAGCTGTTTACGCCTAACGTAAAATATCTACGAAAACCGGATATCTGTACTCATATTCCAATCATTTTTGAAGTACACAACGTGTTTTACGTTTAAGCTAAATAAATATTTCTAAACCAATAAGTATTGAAGTGTCATTTTCTCTTTACATTATAAAGATTATCAGTTATTCATATCCGTAGTTTCATATAATATATCACGAAATCTATGTGAAAATATTCTAATGGCATTCATTAATTTGTTCAGACTCTAGCTCAGCCTAAATATAAACTAGCAACACGAAAAGCTAAGTCCGCATGCAAGTGCAGTTGAAATGGCAAATTTAAATAACCGGGATTTAACGTCAAGTACTTTTATTAGGTTAAGATTTTTAACTCACACGTGTGTGTATATCTATCTATCTATATATATATATATATAGAGAGAGAGAGAGAGAGGGAGAGGGATAAGCATACCTGCCAACTTGTACGGTTTGGCTGTACATTGTACGGTTTTGGAACAAATTGTACGGTTGTAAGGTTCTGTACTAAAATTGTACGGTTTCGCGTAAAATTTCCCCCAAAACCTAAAAATGCAAAACTTGATAACTTACGATGTTTAAACGAAAAGCCAAAGGGCTAAATTTCGTAAGTCAGTCAACAATGTTACATGCTTATACAAGCAGAGATAATATCACACAGTGGAAGGTGCAGAATCAAATATTAATGTGAAGAAATGAACATTGGAAACTTGTTAAAATCTTACCAAAAATTTATTGGTCCATAGTAACTAAAATAAATATAACTAACAAAAATAAGTTCTTAAGAATAAAACCCGGCCATAAGTGGAGGCGGAGTTCGCAACTCCCCAACACCTATCGGACCTAACTCACAAGAGGCTGACGAACACAAAAGAAGAGAGAGAGAACGATTGGAATCGTTCACTATTTATACTTGCCTCATTTACATATGATTGGGCATCAAAGGATGCCAACCTAAAACTGAAACTTTACACGTGCCGAAAGAGTTGAGAAGTTATTCTAATTTGAATAAAGTTAATTTTATATTACATTACATTAGGAATGAGAACGCGGATAAATATCGTTTACCGATGTCTATCAAAACTTTCGTTCAAACAATCGAACGCGCTCAAGCCCATCTATCTACAATCGACCGGAGCCACCGCGCAATGCTTTTAGGCATGGTGATCACGTGATCACTGAGCTTTCAAACCCAAGCCTTTACGCGAAGAAGAAATGCGCAATTTCAACGTACCATCCAACACTTTTCTCCTAGCCTCTACGCATGCGCTATTTATTTATAAACGAGGGAAGTTGTTAAGCCCGCCTCCATGCGTCGATCGTGATTTTTAGCAACTCGTTGAGCATCCACTCCTGCCGGCTAGAAAGACGTGCAGCAATAGCATAATCGGCGTTGCTCGCCTCGTGTGAATTTATTTTTGGATTTTGCTTCCGTAACAGTGTTCTTTCTTTCTGGATTGAATAATTGTCACTGCCGTGAAATGGAAAAGAAAAAAGGAAAAAGTTATAATCAAGTGTTTCTGGAATCCTATGCACAAGAAATCCCCTGCATAAAACAGTCAAGGAAAGGGCCCTCATTTGCGCTCTGTACCATTTGCAGTTGCGATATAAAAATTGCGCATGGTGGCAAAAGTGATATTAAGGACCATGTTGCAACTAAAAAGCACCAAGATTATATGGCAATTTAAGAAAAATCTCAGAGACTCGGGACATTCTTTAATCGTGTGGACGACGCTGCGGGAAGTGATGTCATACGCGCGGAGTGCCTCTTCACCAGTTTCATATTAGAGCATAATCTGCCTATAGCAATAGCTGATCATGCAGGGCAACTCTTTAAAAAAATGTTTCCTAAATGTGAAATTGCTAAAAAATTTGCATGTGGTCGGACTAAAACGAGCGCCATAATTAAGGAGATGGCGTTAGAAGGTAAAAACTCATTAAGGGACATTCTACAAAAAACAGTGTTTACAATCTCTGTTGATGGTAGCAATGATTCGAATGCACAAATTTATCCTATTGTGGTAGTTTATTTCAACACTGAAGAGGGCAAAATAAATTCTCTACTAGCTCTTCCTGTGCTATCTGGGCGCTGTACTGGAGAAAACATTGGGAAATTATTACTTGATACCTTGCAGGTAAACATTAGTGTAGAGAACTGCATAGCTTATAGTGCAGACAATGCACATGTAATGATTGGCGATAAGAAGGGTGTTGCTGCTCATCTTAAAAGCAGAAATGAAAATATCATTGTCATGGGCTGTGTTTGTCACCTTATTCACTTAGCTGCTGAGAAGGCAGCCAACTCCCTTTCTGTATCAGTGGATGACATTTTAGTCGACATATTTTATTATTTGGAGAAAAGCGCAAAGAGAAAAGAAGAGTTAAAAGATTTGCAAGACCAATTTGATGTGGAAAACCACAAAATTCTTAAACACGTGTGTACTAGGTGGCTGTCTCTAGGCAGGAGTTTAAAACGGTTATTAGAACAATGGGATGTACTTTGTAGTTTTTTTAAAAAATCAGATCGTACAAGCGGATAATTCTAAGAAAAATTCTTCACTTGAATCATACCGAATTCCCTTGAAAACATCTAAGAAAAGCTCTTCATGCAGCAGTGAGCAGCCAACCAAAAAATTGAAGACAAATTCAAGTTGTGCTATGAATATGCCAAGTTCAAGTAAGAAAAGCACTGTATGTACTCAGAGTTATTTGACAAGAGAGGAACGATTACTTATGTTTTTAACTTCTGATCTGAACAAAGCTTATTGTTTATTTTTGAACTTCATGATACCAATTTTTGAAAAAACAAATGTAATATTGCAGTCTGCAGAACCGAAAATTCATATTTTGAATTCTTTATTGTTAGAAATGTTCAAAGATATTTTATGCAAATTTGTTCAGCCATTTGTTCTCAAAAGTTGTGTATGTATAACTGATGTGAAGTATGCTGAGAGATGCAACCAGAAAAATGACCAAGATTTGTTGATTGGTAGTGCTACCTTAAAAGCAGTTAATAAATTAGAAAGTAAGGAAAAACAGCAATTTTATTCTGATGTTAGACAGTACTTTTCTGCATGCTGCAATTATATCAGACTCAAGTTTCCGATTAATAGCGATATATTAATGCATGCTGAAGTTGCGTACATTGACAAAATTTCCCAAAAGTCTTTCATGGATGTGCATTATTTTTTAGATATCTTTCCAGCTATTAGTTTCAAAAATTCTAACGAAACTGAAGATGAGGCCAAAGATCAACTCCAAGCAGAATTTTGTGCTCTACAAATTGATGACTTACCACTTGAGGTAATAAATGAAGAAACAGTGGATAAAAAGTGATTTGTTTTGGGGAAACTTAAAGCAGCGGATGGATCACTTAAATATAGTAGAATAGCTAGATTCATGTTGTGCATTTTAACAATACCACACAGTAACTGTGAATGTGAAAGAGTATTCAGCTGTGTGCGGAAAACAAGAACTGAAACCCGAAGTTCTTTATCAAACGAGAACTTAGAAAATGTTTTACTAGCCAAAAACATGCAGAAACAATTCTGCTATCAACAGAATTTTAATAAAGAGTTTTTGGCTAAGGCTAAATCTGCTACGTATAAACATTTAAAAAGTATAGAGGCAGAGTAATTTTTTTTTTAATTTGCAGTATGAGGTTGGACCAAAATTAGGTACCCCAGTACCTCATCAAGATATTGTAATTTTTTGAACATTTCTATTTTTAGTTTTCAATGGCCTTCTATGTTTTCTAGTACAGTTATGTTGCTTGTAATGTAATAAAAATGTAAAGGAAATTAGAGTGTTATTGTAATTTTGAATCATTGTAAGGTTTTGAACGGGAGATTGTAAGGTTTTCCAAGTAGACATGTTGGCAGGTATGGATAAGTGTTTTTGGCTACCAAGAAGTATGTGGACTGGTGCCAATTAGTTTTTGGTGTCAATTCCTCCAAGGGAGATGGAGCAATTAAATGTTTCTTCTGTTATGCGTGTATGCTATATCTCTAAAAGTAACTGGCAGAATCAAACAAAATTTGATCCATATGTTTATCCTGAAAGGTACAGGTGTTGGTTAAATTTTGCTGCCGAGAGGTAATGAAAAGAATCCAACAGAAATTTATCAACAGGTAGACCTTAGAGGATACAAAAGCCGATTCTATTTTGGCACAGATCAGGGTTTGCGGATATATTTCATGATATATATCCGTTATTAAAAGTAACCAAAATGTTATGTACTATATTTTTATGATGTATTAATGCATCATTAATGCAACAAAGTGATATATTCCTTTTTTGTTTTATATTTATAAAATTATTAGTAATATAACAGTTTTAATTCATACTAAAAGTGCCTTGTTAAATATTAAACATTGATCAGAAAAAAAAAGAAATGACTGTGCACCGGCTAATGAATATTTTTTATTACTGAATCAAAAACTGTAAAAGTAGCTAACAGAAGAAAAAATGAGTAAAACAGCTAATGCTAGATTAACACCATTAAAATCGATAAAAATATTAAATGAAATATTAGATATAAGTAATATTCGAAACCTTAATTTTAAGTCTACATATTGTAATAAATGTGTAAGAAAATAAAGAGTGATTTGAGGCTGCATTTACTATTTTGAAGACTTGAATTTGTGCTAATTAAAATATCAGATATATATATCAGATCAGATATATCTGATATATATATCAGATATATATATCAAAATATCTGATATATATTTCAAAAAATCGGATATTTTCAAACCATGGCACTGATAGCTCAAAAGGAGATGGTGCAATCGAACATTCCTTCTTGTTCATTGGGAGAAATATATCTTAAGAAAAAATGCAACATTTTAGATGAAATTCAAAATGAAAGTGCAACGACACGGAAACAGGACCTGATTCAATTTTGGCATTAATTGCTACAAGGGCTGATATTTGCCATCATTTACTCGAATAAAAATAACTTAATACAACAATGTGAAAATGTATTAAAATATTTTCTGCAACTTTCTCGGAATTTAATTGTTGGCAAATGATTTTCACTCATATTTTTTTCATCATCTGATTTAAATTGTGATATAATTTAACAAACCCTGACTATTTGAGTTTTTGAGAAGCTAAGTTTCAGTTTTGAAGATTCAAAACTGCTTCTACCTCTGCATATAGAAAAAAAAAATTAATTGTAGTGAAAATTATCTGAGAATAATTTCCCAATACCCGTTTTCTAATTGTTTTTTATGTTAATGGTCTCAGTTTGAATCATTTCATTGTGTGATATTTGGTTCTTAAAAAAAAAATTTTTTTTTTTCTTTTAGAAAGCTTCGAAGAACTTGAAGCCTTTTGTAAAGAAAATCTTTATCAAAACAGTTTAGTAGTGTTTATTACGGCTATATTCACTCTTTGTGATATATTGTGAACAAAGAAACCTTCCATTCATGCCTAAAATGGAACAGTATGAAGTTTGAAATGAGATGTTCGTATAAATACTGTTGTGTGACTATGGAGTACTGAGTTTTGTAAATAAGTATTTGTGCTTGCATATTCAAAATGTAACATATAAAATGTGCTACATACATTTTATATGTTTTATTTTATGAAAATTGTTTTTTATGGAAATAAAAGCTTAGAAAGTTTTAATTTCGTTTTCGTTTATTTCTATTCTGAAGCATGTCCCAAGTTCATTCCTAAAATTTTCGAGGTTGCTCCCCCCCCCCCCCCCCCAAAAAAAAAAAAACTTACTTTTTTCGAGGAAATCTAACTTGATTGATCAATAAATAAATCCTTAAACTGAAAACCAGACATAACAATGTGTTGTATTTTGACTGGCAGGTAAACTTACGCAATCATAAGTAGCTTATCAAGCAAGCCCCTTTCATTTAACTGAGACTAGTAGAAAATTTGAAAGGAAAAATCTAGTTCTAAGTCTGACCTCAGAGGTAAAACGTTTCAAAAATGCAAGGGTGCAATGCAAAATTCTTCATAACAGTAACATAATGCCATTCTAATTTATGTGCAGTAAAATAATGTAATAACATCTGAAACTCTCATAAATTACTCCCCGCTCCCCTTAAAAATTTCAGTGGTGCACTTTGTGCCATCCTCCCCCTCATGAACATCCCTGCACAAAGTAACATCAATTTTATTGATGCAGATTGCCTATTCAATGTTAATAAGTGCTAAAGTTTTGAAATAAAACTTGTTTTGTTTCATAATCACTCAACTTCAAATGGACAAATATTTGAGTAGGCTGAAAAAGAATTTTTTTATAAAAAACTACAAATAGTAAAAAAAAAAAGTTGTATTGCCATCCTAAATATGGGAAAATAATTTTAAAAAAATTATGTTTTCAGGTTTCACATCAGCTGAAGCGATGAGAAAAAATACAGCAAATGTTGCTATACAAATTACAACATTTTTTAACAGTGTACAATAGACTATAAAAAACTTAGGCCACATCAAATGAGTTATATATTTATTCAATTAGTTTACATTGAAACTATTTACAAACTTTATAGGCATTGTGGCAGTATTGTAGATATTCTGTACAAAACTGCTAAGAGACTGGTACAAACATATATCCAGTTGAAAAGAAGTTTTAATTGTATCTGTAAATGTCTTTTATTGTACAATATTATAATGAATTTTAAGCAGCTGTTTTTCTTTTTCCCTCAAGAAGTTCCACTTGTGGGAATGGATATGTAGTAATTGTATTCAGAACGTTATTGAGACACATATCAATACTTCACTACCTTTAAAAAAATTAACAAAGCATGCATGTTCGTTGATGTAGACATCGATAGATATGATCTGTATATTTACAAGTAAAACTGAGAATATTTACAATATTGAATCAAACTGTTATAGAATGTTGGCTTCCCAGCATCATTTTATATTCTCTCATCCTACACTTAAAATAAGTGCTTTAGTCGAAAAAACACACTTACACACATAGACAAAAGCAATCGTGTGTGCCTATAATATTAGGCATGCATAGAAGGGGGGCTCAAAAGATATTCAGTGTTCACTCAAAGTGCATAAGTTGACTTTTCGTTTATGCCTTTTTAAATAAAATTGAACAGAAAGAAAAAAGTTATGAATGTATGCTGAATGCTTAAATAGTGTCCTCTGTCAAGTTATGTCCAAGGAATGTGTCCTGCTCTGTATCCTATAGAGAAAAGTGACAACTTGACGTGTAAAAATTCTGGAGCAGAGAGAGTCTTAAGAAATCTTGTTAGAAATGAGAGGTCAACTGCAGCCAAAAAGCAAATAAGAAAGGCATTGCTAGATTTAATTTGAACAATATGGCAAATAAGGTATTGTTACAAATTCTGTAAAGAGTAATTATTGTAGTAACGTAACCTGCAAATAGTTTCCCGTAATGAATATACAACCCCTTTACATTCGGCTAAAGTATACGATCCCCCCTATTTCCTTTTTTTCATTGATAAAATTTGATAACAGTCTACGCATTTCGAGAAGCATTTGGAAATTTGTAGAATATTTGAGAGATTTCTTTCGATGTTTATAAAAGCATCCCACTGGATAAAAAGTTCAGTTTCGATTGAGAATTTGTTCTGAGAGTGTATTAGCTCTGTTTATTGCGAGGCATTTCGCTGTGTTTTCGTATTTGGAAGTAAATACGTGTGTAAAAGTTGAGTTTACGGTGTTGTGTGATAATTGCTTAATTGCTGATGAATAATTTAGCAGTTGTTGACTATCTTTCTTGTACATAGTGTAAATAAATTTCCTGTATTTTTCATCAAGAACTGTGTCGTCCTTTCAAGAAAGTTTGAAGCCGCACCGGATCCGTTACAATATTGTAGTAAAATATGCAAAAACTTCTTTGTTGCATTTTTTACTGCTATGTTCTTATCACACTGTCGAGTCTAAAGAAGCAAAGTATCGATTCCTTCTGGCAGCTTTGAAAATTTTTACAAATGTCCCAAATATAAAACATTTTTTTCAAGGTATTTTCTGCCTTAATAGTGGATAAGCATACTATTCAAGGTATGTACAAAAGTATAAGAAAGGAGTTTGAGTAGTGTTTTACTTATGAAAAACAGCTGACTTATGTAATACAAGTTTCTAAATGGCTCAAAGAGATACATTGCAGTCATCATTAATTCTTTTTTTAAATGTGCAAACTAAGTATCAGCACACTTTTTCAAAAACTTTTCCATTTTTCCATGAAAATTTGGATATTTTTAATTCTTGGGGAAATTCCAAGAAGCACTCAAAATTTTCACTTGTCAAGACTTTTTCAAACATCTGGTAACCTTACATTATCCCTTTTACGTATTGACGTAGTTAATCAAGTAGTGTGTGCCCTCACTCCTTTAAAAACTTCTATTTTGACTTCCTTGCTTCAAAATAATGCAGTAGATCCTCTCAATAATGGACAATAAGGGGACTGGACATTTTCCCACTTAAATAGAGGTGTCTCTTGTTTAAAGATACGTATTTCATTTAATGTGTACAGTATATTGATTTGGATAATTTTATGATAAATGTAAACTATTACCATTTAAGATTCAATAATGAAAATGTTTTGACAAAGTAAAAGTCAATAATTAAGTAGGTGAAGTAATTACAATAATTAACCAAGTAATTATTAAAATTTCGAAATGTATTCTTTTTGCAATTAAATTTAATCAAAGTTAGTAATGGCAAAGTTTTGTATCATACAGAAATTATTTTTGAAGTAATTTGTCACATGGATTTGTTTGATGTCATGTAATTAACATCAATGCAATATAATGTAAATTACAACTAGTGTTCACAGTCAAAGTTTCCTACACAAAGTTTGTCATGTCCCTCTGTGCTCAGCCTACTTGAATAAATTACTGGAGATGGGAAAGCCTGCATGTAAATTTCAGCAAGGAATTTACAATACATACTTGTTTCCATGTTAATGTCAAACTTTCATCTTTTTTTTTTTTTTTTTTTTTGGAATTTTTTCTGACTTTCCTTAAACCAAAATGGGCTGGGACTTAAAAAAAAAATCTCTTAAATAGAGGTGTCCCTTAAAGAAAGTGCTACTGTAGTTGCATATTTCAAAACAATATTATATGCATGAAAATGAATGTCCTTGTTTAATAATAAGAATCTTATTTACTTTGAGAAAGTAATGCAACAAAAAATTACTCGAGGTTAGGGGTTTGGCAGTTGATTCTAACGCCTCTCTGTTTACATCTCTGGACTTTCAGAAACAAAGTACTCTATTGGTGATATATACATTTGAAAAGAGAGAAATTACCTTTGTTAACATTATAAGAATTGCTCTCAAGAACATTAGAGATGGTCAAGACCCATGAATCACTACCACTTTGCCAAGGTGAAGATTTTTTGCGATCTTTAACATGAAAACATTATCTAAGCGCAATAGCTCTGATGGAAACATCATTCCTGTTGTCGAAAATGTTTTCACGCGAGAAAATCGGGTACCAATTAAAGAGTCTGACTTAGTCCAATAAGTACAAAAACTTGAACTGATGCTGCTGACTAACGGCACCGCTCGACTAGCGTCCAGAACTGCTTTGGTGGCCAATGACGATGGCGCCCCCCGGATTGGGCAGTTGGCTTTTTAGCCTGGTGTAACTTCCAGCTTGAGCCTGTAAAAGAGGAAACAAAGCTTTGAGTCCTAACTTTTGAGATCAAAATGCTTTTTGTGCACCACCTTGGGATGAAACAGTATTAACAGGGTGTCGGCGCACATGGATTTCAACCATAATTGAATTTGGTCATGAAAAGTCATGATTTTCAGCAAAATTCATGGAAATTGCCCTTGCAGTCATGGATTTTGAGTTATGGTTCTGGAACATATGCACTTATGACATTTTACGGATTCAGTATAAAACTTACACATTTTAACTGCTTTTTACATGTTTGTCCCGATTTTACCATTGGTTAGTTACGTTATAAATAAATTCTTACATGTAATAAATAGACTAATGCCCCCAAAATATCTCATTCTGATTTTGATTTTTTTTTAAATATAAAAATGAAATACCCAGTGAAACATAAAATAATTGGTATAAAACTGATCTAAACCAGTTTTGCATTGGGTCAAAACTGCGTAATTGATCTTAATACCATTAAGCCGGTAACTCTGGCATACTACAGTAAAATAAGGCTTCAAATCACGACAAAAAAAAATTGCTAGTTATAAATTTATGTTCGAATAATCAAATTTTTTTCTTTCGAAAATTGAAAATCATCAAAGAAGGTTTCTTTCACTGCCCAATAAATTATTTTTAAATAAATGCAAGTGACATAAGAGGCTGTCCATAAATGATGTCACTTTTTCCCAAACTTTTGACCTTCCTCCCCTCTATGTCACACTTCACCTTATCTGAAGGGCAGATTCAGGGGATGGTCAAATGCTCAGCTGACCCCCCTGTGACAAGAACTTTATCATGATATTTTTTAAATTTGAAAACATTGTACATAGAATAAATGTTAACCTTTTTTTTTTGCTTGGTTATGTGACGTGTTTCTTCTCAGCGCATCATAATTCAAAGGATTTGACTGGGTTTGTTTTCTGTGCTATT
This sequence comes from Uloborus diversus, assembly GCF_026930045.1. Classification (NCBI taxonomy): domain Eukaryota; kingdom Metazoa; phylum Arthropoda; class Arachnida; order Araneae; family Uloboridae; genus Uloborus; species Uloborus diversus. The sequence goes on along the minus strand of NC_072732.1, from coordinate 184,049,379 downwards.
GCCATTTTTTGTTCGTTTTCAAAAGAATAGTCATCTCATTACCGTTAGAGGAAGAGGAATAGGCGTATAACGTATATAGATCCTGATAGGAGGTATAACGTTGGCCACTTTAACTTGACTCCCTTATAAAAAAATTCTGGATCCACCCCTACTCTTCCATAATATAAAGCAATAAAACCAAACGTATATATGTATACATGCTTTATGACTATGCATTCTCCCCCCTCCTGAAAACGTTCTCACTATGCCACTACAGGTAAGCTGGACATAAAAAAATCGGTTTGACTTCAGTGTGCCACTGGCTTCTTCCGAAAATGTTTTCCTCTTCCACTGATTTTATTTATTTGTTTATTTATTCATAAAAGCAGTGTTAGCATGCTCCATCTTTTTTTTTTGTGTGTGTGTGTGTGTGTGTGTGATTTACGATACAATTTCAGTTAACAGCACACAGCAGCAAAATTTTGTTTCTCGCTCGAGAAGAAAATCTTTTTCCTGTCGAGACGATAATCGCTGTTTACAAGGACACGACTACAGTTGTGGATTTGGAAGGGGGGGGGGGCGATCTTTGAATGATGTTTGATGTTGAAAGATAAGGAAAAAAGGACTTGGGGGATCCTCTCTGGAAAATTTTCGAAATTGAAGTCCTCAAAACGCAGTTTCAGTCCATCTTTTATGACATTGGAAGAAGAAACAGGGTTTGAAACTTTCCACCCGGATATTCGAAATTGGAGTCTTGAAAATGCGATTGTTGGCCATCTTTGGTAACCTTAGGAAGGAATGGGACCTGGAGCTATATATCCTTCAGCTTTTCGGTATGGAAGCTTCAAAAACACAATGTTAGAGGATTTTCATTGATGTTAGGGTGAACGTCCAGACTCGGGGGAGGGTTTTTTTTTTTCAGAATTGAAGTCCTAAAAACGCAATTGAAGGTCCTCTAAAGACATTAAGCGAAGGCATGAGGTTTAAAACTCTCCCCCGAAAATACGTTGGTATTAAAGTTTCAAAAATAAAGTTTAAATTTTTTTGTGATGCTATAAAGAGGTGAGGTTTTGTAGTCTTCCTGCGAAAATTTTTTGGATCTGGAGTCAGAGTCATAGTTGTAGGATGACTTTGGTAACATTTATACAAAGGGATAGGATTCAAGGAATCTTCCTTGACGATTTTTTCAAAATTGAAGCTCCAAAAATTTCGACGTTCGATGACATTGGTTCAGGGACTCTCTCCTGGAAAATTTTTGGAATTAAAGTCTTAAAAATGCAGTTGTAGGTGATTTTTTGTTATATTTTATGGAGAGAGGGGGGAGAGAGAGGTTTGGTGGTCTTTTCCCGGAATTTTTTTGAATATACAAACCTTTTGGGGCGACCCCCCCCCCCCCTGTGGATCGGCTACTGTCTTGGTGAAGCATACTACAGTAAGTTTACAAGAAATATTTTTTGGAAAATTGAAATATTTCTACAGTGCAATGAACCAATTTACACATTCAAGCGACAAGTCTTTGCTTTTGCCTGATCTGTAACTATGGTAAAATAAGCTTTGTGTTTTATTCAATCTGTTTCAAAACATTTAAAGGTATTGAAAGTTGTTTCAAAGTTCCAATGCCTGTTTTCCTGTTGAAATCTTCGAAAACCGTTCGAGTAAAAATAAACGTCATCCATATACAAAACAATATACAATCGTTAATCACTAAGTGATTGGTCTCTAATATTACTTTAAAAAATTTTCCGATTTGCCGCATTACAATATTTCGAGATAACACCAAATCATTAATTAATGCTTTCATTTAGTTTTTGTTCATAAAGTAAAATATGTTTTTAAAAAGCTTTATTTACGAATTTAAACTAATGAAAAGGGTTCAGGATATTACGATGTAAGGCCAGAGAGATACTCATCTGAGAAGATGAACAATTAATACACTGCTGAAGTGAAAACTGCTGAACTTTTTAGAAACTATTATAGACCTTTACTTCAACATTCAGCCTCGTCATAAATTGTGTGATGCCTGTCCTTTGGTTAATAAATATGTGTCTTAGGTTTATGTTTCCTTCAAGTGAAATATGTTTGACTCATTAACTTCTAAACCAAAACGACTTTCACTGATTCTTTTTAATTCCTAATAAATGTTCATAAAAATTGAATTCTTAAGTAAACGACAATCAGAATGTACGAAGAATTCGCCGTGGCGGACGAGACAATTTTAACTCCTTAAGACCGAGGCCGGCCCTATACGGCTTTGTAGGTTAGATCCGAGACCGGCCGTACCCGGCCGAGTTGTGGGAATGCAGGGGTGATGGGTAGAAGAAGACCCCTACTGTGAGACCTCCCTGAAGAAGATTCTTTCTTCTTGCCGATAGCTATTTAGCAAGTGCTAGCGACAATTGCATTGAATGGGGATCTGCTAATGACTTGAGGTTGCTTGACTTCCTCAAAAAAATAAGAAAAGACGAATCTGCTCTACGATTTCGTTTCAATTTCCTGCACTTTTAACTCTCACTTTTTCATACCACTCTTTAAAAACGAATGCTATTCTAGGGTTTATAAATTTATGTACGAAGTATCATAAAATTGATACAAAACAACATTACAAGGAACCTCGAAACACGGGTGTGCAATTACTTCTTACAATATTTCGCCATCTATTAACCTTTTTTTTTCATTATTTTTATTCTCAACCGAAATGTACTTATTTCTTTCCAGTTTTAGAAATTTAAAAGTAACACTTCGCAAATCAGAGTTTGGAAAGCAGCTAAACAAATCTGCCTAGAGCTTTAACGAGCATGTGAAAATATACTGCGCCCCACCACACAACTGTTGCCCAAACAGTAGCGCCCCACAAAGAGTGATAGAGGAGGTTATAATTCTACAAGAACATAAAACTACATAAACACACATAATATGTAAAAATGTATGCATGGTTCGATCAACTGCAGTAATCAGGTCGAACAGGTGACTAAAGAAAATGCCTTTGCTACTAGTTCTCTCAGAATGGGCGAGAGAAAAGAATTTCGTTACGATATTATACAATTTTTAATCTAGCGTATTATCACTTTGCCTTTAGAGTTACAAATTTTGAGTAAAGTGATAATTACTAGCAATATCATTACTAATAATAAAGCTGAAAGTCTGCCTGGATATTTGGATCTTTGTCTGGATGTCTGGATCTCTGTGACGCGCATAGCGCCTATACTGTTCGGCCAATTGTCATTAAATTTGGCACAAAGTTTATAGCATAAGGGTGTGCACCTCGAAGCGATTTTTCAAAAATTCGAGTTTGTTTTGTTTCATTCGAAAATACTTCTATTCAAATTTTAAGAACATTTTACTCAGCAAATTATCGTAAAGTGGAAGCGAAAATTACGAAGTTATCATAACGTGGAACAGTAACATTGGCGAGAAAATGAACATAGCAAATGGGCGAGAAATTCATCATCCATTATTTGTAAATATACAAGCGAACCAAATGACCTTTTAATTTTCTACTACGGGCAAAGCCGCGTGGGTAGCACTAGTAATATATATTTGCACTTCTAAAAACTCAATCTCAAAATAGCATTTTCTAATTTTCTTCTGAACAACATGTTATTTATTAATTAGGAAAATTCAGTCATTTTGTCAACATGTAAGTTTAGAACCATGATTTAAAAAAAGGTGAAATCTACTTAAATCTTCAGAAACAGCTGTCTGAAGTGGGATAAACAGAAATTTCTAAGGGCTACTTGACTTTGAAATCATGTCATTTGGATTCAGGTGCTTTGAGGGAACTAGCATTTCCTTCAAAGGCAATAATTCAAGCACAATACAGAAATAAATTAAGATTAGAACCAGATCATTGAGTTTTATTGCAAGAATCAATCTTGGCAAATTTCTACTAAGTAATTGAGCAAGTTGCATATTATTTCAGCCGCTAAAGTGTTAACTCAAAGTTTTTCTTTAGGCAAAGACTGATGTGTTAAAGAAATTAAAAAAAAAAAAAAAAACTAAAGAATGTAATTCTAGTTGCGCTAATGATAATAAATAATGTATAAAATTGGTAGGTACAGTTTTAAAGTTTATCATTATTATTTTTGTCATAAGGGTGCACAGTCAAAAATCTTTTGACTGTGCAATCTGAGTACAATAATTACTTCTTTTGGGGATCATAAGTTCAACAAGAAAATTTTGAGTCGCTTTGGTTTCAATGATTGTTACATGTAAAACAAAGACACCGTAAAAGTTTTAACGATTGATTTAGCTTGTTATTAACTTTTTTCAACTACATTTTGCAATATATATGTTAATACTTAGGTACTTCATACTTATGTGGCATCTCTCCCACATTATGAGAAGAGATGCCAAACTTTTCAAAACTGTAAATAAAGAGATGTTTTGTTTAGAAATGTTTTTGTTTTTTGAATGCCGAGAAAATTAGCAAGGAAGCATACGGTAATCAGGGGGCAGTGGAGTGAAGAGACCTTAATTCTGGCAGATGAAAAAGTAAAAAAAGGAGAACTATCGAAAAATGAAGAATTATAACTTTATGGAACGCCGTGGGAAATGCTACATCAGGTTTTAAAGCTTGTGGAATAATACCACTCAATCCTAATGCTTTTCTGATCATGTCCTTGCTATTTCTGGTTTAATTCAAGTAGCTACTTTTGAAATTCCTCCTGAAAGTACTGCCTGTCCAGCTCTGTTTCCACATCAACTTTCAGACAAACGTTCACTTAGTAAAGAAACGCCTACAAATATTCTTGAGAAGTCTTATCTAATCCCTAAACTACCTAGCTCGACAGTGAAGCGAAAATACGTTGCTTGTGTGTGCACGGAATGTTGGAAAAATTACTATTAAAAAAGAAAAGAAAGAAAGAAAAACTGACTGGATTGAATGTTCCTTATGCTAAAAATGGCTGCATGAGTCATGTACAATGTACTGTAATAATTCTGGTATGGAAATAATCCGCAAAAAGATCAAAAACAATAAATAATAACATAGATGGCATTTCCCCCCACACTATATAAGGCGTCTCTCCCACACGTTATGGGAGAGATGGCCTGTTGTCAATCTACAATTTTATTTGTTATTTCTTTTTTATTTAAGTCTAAAGCTCGTTAATAATAATTTTAATACCTAATAATAGTGTAACTTCAAAATAAAACAAAGGGTTCAGTTATATTGCATCTTTAATTTTTTATTTAATTTGTACAAAAAGTATGGCGTCTTTCCCACTTTTACCCTATAGAGATAGACAGACAGTTGGTAGATAGATTTAAATATGCTGATAAATGTCTCCAGAGATATAGATGTTGATTGAAATTATTTTTATACTGCCATCAAAATTATTTGAGCAGCCAGCGAAGGATGCATTCTTGGAGTAAGAAGGTGAATGGCATAAAAAGCGAAAAAACTACTTGCTGAAGGCGGTTAGTAATATTAAAATGTTTTTGTTTCTTAAAATAAAAATGCTTTATGATTAGTCAGAGCATTATAGCCTTATTTCAATCACCAAATAAAAGAGAAAAATTGAAAAGATCAGTTAGGAGTTTTGTAAATGTTTCGGTTGCTAATATCTAAATAAATAAGTAGTATTTAAATAATTTGATAAGTAATTAAAATAACTCCATGTTTTATAATTTATTTCTTCTGGAGAAGAATAATGGCTATGCTCAAACTTAATTAGTCAATCGAAATCGTGGGAAATTCTTCCAAAACTGTAAGCTACTAGAAAAGTTAGGTATTTTGTGGCGCAGGCTGAATATGATATCCCAAAAAAGAAAGTGATTAGTAATATTATGGGTAGGAATGAAAGGAAACTCATCTGCGAGACCACCGGACAAGTGACAGTGATGGACTTGTCCCCTCTGGCAATGCTATAACAAGGATTGATAGCGCATAACTTGTGAAGATGTCCGCTTTTCGGGAAGAACGGGAAATGAGGAAACTTAGATCGTTGCTTTTTATTCATTCTACCTTTTTCCTTCACGCGACTTGTTCTATTTCCCTCTCAGTTTGTGCAAATTGATTTAAATCGGAAACGTGTTTCCAATTTGAAAAGAACATCAATTATCATTAGTTTTATAAGTTAAATTATTGCATGATAAATCTTAAGCTTGTGCTTGAACAGGAATTTTCTTATTTATAATTAATTTTTTTTTCTTTGTTTACCTACTCTAAAAATAAAGAAAACAAGATGACTGTTATGCATCTCGACATAAGTTCAAAAGCTATCGAAGAAACGATAAAGGCATTAGGGCAATGGTGAAGAGCTCCACGCGCCCGAAGCGTGAGTGATTAAGGTGACAGCTAACCACGCCTATTGCAATTAGCAAACAGAAGAACTGAAGAAGAGCGGACGAGGGGTCTTCAGAATGGACGGTTCCATTTCTAAAATAGCTTAGGCGAAAAAGTCAGGACTTAACTGTGGCAAAATTTCCCCCCGGCTCGGTCTTAAAGAGTTAATCAATGGTTATCACTGCTACCGTATATTTATGAGAAGATTGTGAACACCAACGTGAATAACCGACAAACTGCAAAACTAAAGCTACTTTTTGTTTCACCTCCCCTACATCTTATCAAAGGTTTCATGTTAACTTTTCTGCTACTCCACATGCTCTTTTTCTTAATATCCAAATAATAGAAGCATAAGCTGGTAAATACATAAGGGCATACAAGAATGCAATAAACATTCCTCTCATTATATGCTTGTAGTCGAAGTTTTGTGCAATGAAATGACACATCGCCCCGCCTACTCGAACGTAGAGACAATCTTAACTTTGGCAGGCCTTTAAATCTGCAAAAAACTTTTGTTAGTGTCCTCTATGTTACTTTCTTCGCATGTCTGCTGTTACTTTCGCTTTCGGTATTCTTAAATTTTGTAAACTACTAGATTTACAGCAAATAAATATAATGCCATATGTTTTCCGGCATTAACCTTCTTTCGGAAGCAGCAAAATACAGGGTATGATTCAAAAGTTTCAAAACTGATCTCTGAACGAGAAATTTACTGGACATTTATGTACAGTACCAAAATTTTTCAAAATATTATCCTTCAGTACCAACACAGCGCTGCCAGCGCACCTTCTATTTTTCGTAGCCGTTCTGGAAGTCATCGGGCGACATGCTGTCAAGGGCTCTCGTCGAAGCCTGCTGGATGGCGTCGATGGAGTCAAATTGCTTCCCTTTTAGACCTGTCTTGATTTGTGGGAAGAGGAAAAAGCCACTTGGAGTCAAGTCGGGGCTGTAGGGTGGCTGCGGCAGTGTTGTCACGTTGAACTTGGCCAAAACTTCGTCGGCGTAGCGCGACGTGTGCGCGAACCTGCTGTTGTGGTGGATAATCCAATCGCCCTTTATCTCCGGGCGGACTCGATCCCTCAAGCAGTGGAACACTTCAGCGTAAAAGTCACCTGCTCTAAGGGCTGCTCCATTTTTGTACCTCCCACTTTTCGACCGAGGTCAATGACATGCTTTGACGCAGCAAACAATGCGCACTTTCCAGTGTTCCACTCCACATCCAACTGCCGCTGCTTCCATTCGTTCACCGACCCCCCCCCCCCACTACTTCCCCAGCCCATCCACGCTCGCTTCTCTTCTCAAAAAAAAAAAAAAAAAAGTCTTGAAACTTCTAAATCATACCCAGTAGAATCTTCGGATACTATGAGACGGAGGCGGAACCAAGTGCTTTCCAAACCATAATCTCTAGTCTGCTCAAATTGCAGCATTCATTGAATAATTCTTTTGCAGTGTTTAGCCAACATCTTAATTTTTACCCCCTCCCCCCCCCCTTCAAAATAAAACATACAACAAAACATACCTACGAAACAATGAACTTACCATACGACATTTGAACAGACAACAAAATGAATTTTATGTCAGGATTTTTTTGCGCAAGTTATTGTTCGCTACTCATTGCTGTACAGTACTCCCGCCCCAGCCCATATGGGAAGAACTACTACCTTACTGAATGTTGGCACTTACATTTCCGGGTTGTCCGCCAGAAGGATTTGCCATGTCCCAAGGTGCGTCATATGCGTCGTCGTCGTCAGGCACGCCCACCGGATGCCTCGCCCCCATGGGCGGGGTATAAGAAGGGGGCCGGGCCACTGGATCGCAGTATTCTGGGCGGTTGCCAGTCAGAGCAACGCCCCTGGGCATAAGTGGTGCACAAGCAGCTGGAAGAGACAGAAAAAGTTTAGATCTGAGGTATTCTTACGGACTTGCTCATATGAACTTTTAAGACAACTTTTGGACTAGCACTTCGGGTAACCACTTTACCAGGGCCCGACGAAGAAATTTTAGTACAGTAAGCTAGATGCATCTGTAGGGTCAGATCCCCACCTTTTATGTCATTGCATATGCTTCAGGATAAGATACAGCAAGGGTGCATGCAAACTACCTAAGCTGAAGCAATAGCTAGCAAATAAGAGTTGTTCTGATGATAAAATCTAAATTTCTTGATACTTTATACATGTATTTTCCTTTGAAAAAGATATTGAACACATTAAAACCATATTTTGTTTTAATTTTCTGCATAGCCTACAATTTTGGGGCTATACCCCCTAGGTTGAACCTCATGAGCCTTTTGATAAATCAGATCCATCACATTGCCGAGACCGACCAGTAGGATTAGCTATGTTCCGGGAATATTCGTCTCAATGCGTATAAGAAGGGTGCTGGGCCATTCACATGTCAACAAAACTACTTTCATTTAGTTTTCGGCTTGACACTTTGAGCACTTATTTCATCCGTAGTTTGATGAACTTCCAAGAAAAGTTGTTATTTTGAAACCGCGAGAACGACGAAATGTACTCTTACATAATTATTGCCACTGGGACTATTTCAGTTTTTTGAAGATGAAACCAGAACCACGTGTTCAGAAAGTTTTGCTTGAGTTGCTAACATACCTTTGAGAGACTGTCGATAGAATATATCAATACAATGTGCGGATTTAAAAAAAAGTTGAACAACAGCTGCCTCAAAAGTTTTCCGTTGTGAGAACCGCTTAGAATCGCTTTCAAATGTTAGAGTTCTGGGTTTGTCAACTCACCTAGCAGCCTGTCTTGCCGCAACGTCATTCGCTTGTAGCACACCCAGGCGATGACCACGGTCGTTACGATAACAACGACCGAGGCCGCCACCGGTATCACGAAGTATGGCCGGAAGTAGAAGGGAGTGTGGCCCTGTGTCCCAGAGAAAGGCACCGATATCTCTGTAAATGAAGTACAAAACATTTAGGAAAATAAACAATGTCAACACTCCAAAAGTTTTTAAAAATTCCTCCGAAAGATTGGATGAAGAAGCTTGGAGACTTACCACCTTTTCAAACATCCCAGGATGTTTAGAAGAGGTAAAAATGTTTGTCCGCTTAGTTCTTTCAGTGACTTAATTTAAACGTGGAAATGCTCAGTAGAATTAAGAACGTTAATCTTCTGGAGAATAATTTTACATTTCGCAAAAAATTAAAGAGGAATAATTTGGACTCTGAAAATAATAATGTTTACTTGTATGAAATTGATTAGCTTTAGTATGACTGCGTGCTTAAATGAAACCAACGTATGTAAGGCTTTTCTTTCTATCCCCCTTTTATTTTTGGGTAGCTTTTCTAGTTATGGCAGACCAGCATGCAACATTTTCCATACCTTTCATATAGTATTTACATGCGTCCACTAGTTATTTGCATAGATTCTAAACAGTAAGGTTCTCTTTACTGACATACAATTTACATCTAAAAAAACCACAGAGCAATTTTTTCCCTTAATACTAAAGAACTCATTTTAACTCCGTAACAAGTTCACACAGTATACTTTTCATTATCAAGTTAAACCATTACCACGTTGGTCTTGTTCAAGTTATATGAGCATTTGTAGTCGCACACAGCTTCATGTTTTAATTATACATTAGCTTAATTATAAAATCTTTTTATTGCTCCAGAATAACGAAATTTTATGGGACAACATTTTAATTAATGCATGCTGATTCCATTTTCAGATCTTACTCTTTTAGTCACTAAGTTGTACCCTGTAAAATGCTTCGCGGTTGAAAAGAACTGGTTTTCAAATTGAAAATTTACTTCGTGAATAGTCCTATTGTACCACAAAAAGTTGATGAATTGTTATTAAAATATTCAATCGTTTTAAAATTTTTAGATAAATTATTTTTTAATAAACAGAATTCATTCTACATTTTGAAAAAAGTAAATGTGTTGCTTACAAATCATTTCATACAGTTTCATGCATAATTGTATGAAATGTAAAACAAGCCAAATTTTTATTCTTTAAATTAATTCGCCGAAACACTCACTATATACTAGTAGAACCACTTTATGCCTAAGTAAAATATGGTAACCGTAGTTAAGTAGAGTAGCAGTGTTGGTTGTTTTTCCTGCAATAGCAATATAGTGACAGAAAAACAACTTTTACGGAATTCATTTATTTTGAACCCCTGACGCAAAAAAAAGGGGGATTATAAGTTAGATTTACCTTTGTATCTGTATGTGTCACCGATGCTCCTAAACTTTTGGACCGATTTTGATAATTCTTTTTTTTTTTTTTTTTTGTTGATTCAATCGAGAGTGTTCTTATCTAGGTCTCATCTAAGTAGGACTTTAATTACCGATGATATTGATGAATAGACGCAAAATGGTTTCGCAATTGTGGTAGTGCAAACTAACTCGTACATCTAAATTGTTAGTAGTAATCGAAAGAACAAATTTCCATGCATCTGATGGAATTTGTTTGGTATTTCCAAGCAATATAAAACTCTAATTATAACGTTTTGTAGCAGATTTTGGAAAAAAAAACCTTTGTTTTTGGTAAAAAACTATGTTTTGTAAATTTAGTTAATAAAAATTGTAAGCTACGAGGCATGTTTTTAAAGTAAGTACCGTTTTGAAACAAAAAAAGAACAAGTACAGACAGAGGACACCCTTACGCTATTTTTCGACATTGCCTCCGTGATTTTACAAGCATTTGTCATAGCGTGGTACAGGTTTTCGTGCCTGTAGTTGCCGCCTGTGTAGTTAACCAAATTGTAACATAGTCTCTGAGCTCTTCATTGATGTTGTGCCATCGACCGCCAAGGAAAGACTTCAGGTGCCGAAACAAATGAAAGTTGCTGCGAGCGAGGTCGGTGCAGTCCGGATGATGTTCAAAAAAGTCCCACCCAAAGCCCTGTAAGAGTCCTCATGGTTGACTACACAGGCGGCAACTTTCTACGAATAGGTATACAAAAACCTGCACCAGGCTATGAAAAATGCTTGGAAAATCACAGGAGCAATGTCGATAAATAGCGTAAGGATGACAAATTTTTGTCCAATTAATTTCTTTGCTCTATCTGTAATTGCCTTTTTTTAATTTCAAAATGGTACTTACTTTAAAAACGTACCTCATATTTGAGGTGTAAAATTGTATTTTGTAAATATATTTCATTGCAATTTGGTTGGATGGAATTTTATTAGGTATTTATCCAGTCTACTTAGCCTTTTATAAGTAGTGTGCGAACAATTTTTTTTTCTATTACTTTACACCCTCATATCTCGTTTCCAAATTTTTATCCTTAAGCCCACAGGCTGTTTTTGAGGCGAGAAAAAAAAAAAAACTTTTTTTCGTTTTTTCTTAAACTTAAGGAGTTTTTTCATAAAAAGGACTGCCTGCACCTGTTTAATTTTTCTGTACTTTTAGTATGCAGAACTAACTTCAACAGGGGAAAAAATAATCTCCCGTAATATCCTACTGTATGTCCCTCTATGATTTTTTTATTCTCAAAATTATGAAAACCGCACTTTTTGAACCACGGTTTGGACCTGGAAAATTCCGAATTAAGTCGTTATCGTTCTTTTGAGCATAAATTAGGCGCAGAAAGACTTACAGTAAGAAGCTATTTTTTTTCTTGTTTAAGTTAGATCTGCATACTAAAATTGAATACAGAAAAAATAAGCTGATATTGGCCGTCTTTTACTATAAAAAAAATTGTTTAAACTTATTTTTTTTAAAAAATGTGTTTTTTCACTCCCGCAAAACAGCCTGTGTGTTTGAGGACAAAAATTTGAAAACGTTAGGGTACGAAGTTGTCATGTTGCCCTTTAAAATGGAACAAAAATGTTATTCCAATGCGTAAAAGAGATATGAGCGTTTAAAGTAATAGAATAAAAGTTTTCTCACACTGCTTTAAAAAAGGCTAAGTAGACTTAATAAATGCCTAATAAAATGCCATCCAACCAAATTCCATTGAAATATATATTTACAGAATGCAATTTTACACATCAAATAGCTTTCAATTTTTAATAACTAAATTTACAAAACAGAATATTTCACCAAAAATAAATGCTTTTTTCTAAGGCTTATATCTAACCTAAATTAAAAATTGGAAAAAACTAACTTGAGAATATCAGTATAAAATGGATGTTAATGAAAATATAAATACATTTTGTATCAGAGCGCCACATGTACATAGAGTCTAGAGGATCAGAAATCGAAAACAAGAGACTTGATAGTTTTTTTTTTTTTTTTCTTTTAAGAAACATGCCCACAAATTTATCTGACTTGTAAAAAGACTAGCGAGCTGACCAGATGAAATAATCGGACATTGAGAAAATGAAACATGGTTCGAAGATATTTCAGCATTAATTTTCTAATGCCTTAACGCATTTAATTCTATTTTGATCCCAGCAGCTGTTTCTTATTTTTCTTTCTATATTTCACCCTTTGTGCCGCATAATTTCCCTTACCTGCCAGGGCCGTGGTGAAGTCCAGGGTGGGCGAGAACTCTCCCCGCCCGTAGAGGTTGTAGGCAGCAAGTCGCAGCTCGTAGCGGGTCGAGCCTTTCAGGCCGGGCAGGTGGAAAGATTGCCGCTCGCCGGGAAGGTGAACACGCTCCCACTCTTCGCCCTCCTCACGGAACTCCAGCAAGTACTCTACGAACGCAAAAAAAAATAATTTGAATTTTGACATCTTGAATTTAAATTATGTTTTTCGCAATCACGAGTGTGTGAATGTAGGCGTGTGTGTTTGTGTGTGGGGTTATGTGTTTGTGTGTACGGGTTATGTGTATGTGTGTGTAGGCATGTGTGTTTGTGTCTGGGGGGTATGTGTATGTAGGCATATGTGTTTGTGTCTGTGTGCAGGCATAAATGTGTGGATAGATGTGTGTGTGTGTTTTTGTGTGTGTATGTGTGGGTGTCTGTATGTATGCGTGTGTGTATGTGTTTGTATGTGCATGTGTAGGTATGTGTAAGTGTATGTGTGTGTACGTGTTTGTGTGTGTAGTTGTGTATGTATGCGCGTGTGTGTAGGACATGGATGCAACCTGGAGACGGCTTTCGCTATAGGTGCAGCATCGTGAGGAGCCCGTCGACGGTGATGGTGCGGAGGATGGCGGTGGGAAAAATCAAAGGAACGTCAAAAACAGTCAAATGAGAACAATAAGCAATCGTGATTGCTCAAAAAAAAAAAAAAAAAAAAAAAAAAAAAAAAACATGAAGAGAAAACAAATTATAAAGTTAATCGAACCTTCAGTTAATGGTTCTATTTTCTGTCCTTTTGTTAAAATGGGGTTGTCAGTCATCAGTCAAAAGTACTACTTTTAGTCACTGACGTTAATAGAATGAGCAAAAAAAAAAAAAACCCTTAGAGAGGAATATCTTTCATTTTCAAAACATTCAATTTTTAATGGGGTCGTTTCCAAAATTTTTAAAGTATTTTTTTTTCTGAAAGAGCATGCTTAAAAACATAGGATCTGATCATTTTAAAATAATTTGTTTAAGTTTAATATTTTTAAAAAAATACTTAAATCGGTATGCTTTCATTGTTTATACTTCTGCCGATGACATCACAAATGATAAAATGCCATTCTGTGTTGCCATTCACAGAACAAAATATTTAATTCGCATCTTTACTCACGTGTATTGGCAACGATATGGTTGATAGCAAGCGTAGAGCGCAATTTTAATTCACTTCTTGATGATTATAACATGGAAACGCTGTAGAAAGATACGCCACAAAATGCATCATTTGTGACGTCACCAAGACCACGCCTTGTTTGAAAAATTGGACATTTAAAAAAATAACTGTTGGGAAAATGAAAGTATTTTCTGGGCCCATGTTATTATTTTTGCTAATTCTATCCATTTCAGTGACTAAAAGTAGTACTTTTGACTGAAAGAAACAACCCATTGTTTTTTTTTAAATGTCTAATTTTTCAAATAATGCTTGGTTTTTATGAAGTCGCAAGTGATAAATTTTGGCACGCTACTCTACTATGTCGCTGAATGCTTACGCTTGCTGTCTACCGCACTTCTACGACATGATAATTAAGAAGCGAATTAAATATTGAAATCTACGCTTGCCACCAACCATATCGTTGCCAGTACATGTAAGTAAAGAAGCGAATTAAATATAGCGCTCTGCGCTAATTGCATCAGTGAATGGCATTTCATCACTTGTGATGTCATGAAGAGGAAAAAATAAATTTGAATTTGTGCAACCGATTAAATAAATTTTTAAAAAATATTAAACTTTTTGTCAAATTATTTAAAAAATGGTCAAATCCTATGTTTTTAAGCGTGCAATTTCAGAAAAATACATTCAAAATGTCGAAAACGACTCCATTAGCAAAAAGAAACAATCATGATAATAATAATAATAGCTTGGAGTCAAAAAATATTTTCATTTTCCCAGTATTTAGCTTTTGATTATAACCTTTTAATTGTCAATTTTTTAGAACAAAGCGCGACCTCAAGTGACGTCGCAAAGTAGTGTCTGACCATCGATTACATGGAAAGGCTAATATCCGATTTAGAGGCGGAAACAGAAGTATCTATTAGTTTATAGGGAAGTTAGTTGGTTTGTTTGAGATGTGCGCTTATCCCTCTCTATTATTTAGCCCCAGTTTTGTAAAAATGAAAATTTGCTCCCTGTACACTGTTAAAAGTTTTCCGGAAAATTTACGGTAGTTGTTACTGGCATCCATGTTGCCAGTAACTATTACCGTAAAAATCAAATATTACTGTAAAATTTTACGCTTTCCTCGGTGGGCAACAGAAACCAATTGGAGCTGGGATCGCTTATTTCTCCGGTATAAATTACCGTAAAAATCAGCGATGCTGTAAGTCCGCCATTTTTCAGTAACAATTACCAGAAAATCTTCCTGAATTTTTAACAGTGTAATATTTTTTTCATTTAAAGTGTATACGATCTACATTTTCACTACAAAAATTAATTGATTCATTTATTCACAACATAGTTTTGAGCTTACCATTTTGCTCTTACGTTTCTGAACGAAATGAAAATATTTTCTTTTCTTTTTGTTGTTTCCATGGTAGCTATTTTTGTTTTCCCTTATTTTAATGTTGAGACTGCAATAAATGAATAAGGCACTAGTGATATTATAAAACGCGTGCATCAAAAAATCCTATCGTTATTTTCCCTTCTCCCCTGCTAGATTAATTTAGATGGAATCGTCTTTACTTGGCAGGTTGCCAAATTACATACAATCCGTGATCAAACAGTAGTAGTATAAAAAATTCGATTCCAAATTGCTGCATGTTCCCGGTTTGTGTAACATATACTCAACTAGTATGTTAAGGACATTGCAAAACTTTCTTTGATATCTTATTAATGCTTCTCGGCTCCGTCGTATAACTAATAATGAGGAATTAATTTATTACACCCCTAAACGTGTAAATCTGTCGAAATTCGATAAAATTTCATGAATGCAATAACTTTATTCTACACATTAGATATAGAAAAAAAATAATAACGAAATCAAAATCAATAAATCAGAATAAATTAACCCAAGCCAACAGTCAAACGTCAAATCTCTTATTCTTTGACACAATTTTCAAACTTTCTCCTATTTTTTTATATTTTGGCGCATAGAAAATTTCTGATCATTCTCGTGCCCAATTTTTAACAAAATTTTGACTGCTGGAAGAAAATACGAACAACTTGCTGAAACTATTTTTTTCAATTTACCTATGTCTATAAATTTCATATTTACACTTGAATTTTTTTGGAAAATTTACATTATCCCTTTTTTTTTAAAAATTTTAGTTCAGATCCTGATAGCATAGCGTTTTTCTTTTCCTTTAAAGTTGAGGTACCCTCGTGATTTCAGATTTACTCCTTTTTAAGGTATAAAATCAGGTTTAAGATTTAAAAATATACGTAATAATTACCTATAAATATAAATTTAACAATTTTTCAAAACAAGTTAAAAAAAATTTAACTTACAATGGGTCTGTTTCCATCAGTCAAAAGTACTACTTTTAGTCACTGAAGTTGATAGAATAAGCAAAATTAAAATAGCATGAAGAGAGGAAAACCTTTTATTTTCCAAAATGTTTAATTTTTAATTAATTTTTTAAAAAGTCCGATTTTTCAAATAAGGCGTGGTCTTTATGACGTGACAAGTGATTTGGCGCTACTCCAATGGCGCACTGAATGTTTACGCTTGCTGTCTACCGCGTTTGCAGGTTATGATAATTCAGAAGTGAATTAAATATTGAGCTCTACGCTTGCTATCAACCATATCATTGCTAGTACATGTGAGTAAAGAAGCGAATTAAATATTGCGCTCTGCGCTAATAGCATCAGTGAATATCATTTCGTCACCTGTGATGTCATGTGCAGAAGCTTAAAAAGGAAATTTGTATCTGCGCACCGATTAAAATAATTTTTTTTAAGTATTAAACTTTGTCAAATTATTTAAAAAATGGTCAAATCCTATGTTTTTAAGTATAGTCTTTCAGAAAAAAAAATGCTTTTAAAATTTCAGAAACGACCCCATTAGTTACTTTTTCGGAATTATACTACAACCGTCGACTGCTGTTGTCAGGGGTGCAACGTAAGGTTCTAAGGGAGGTCTGTGCCCCAGAAACTTTGGCTTTGAGTCACATTGTCAATCTATATAAGGCTCCCCCCCCCCCCTCTCCAGACTCACAAAAATTCTGATTGTGCCGCAGAATAGTTATTAGTAGGGGCATTCCAAGGTATTTTTGACATTTATGTAGAGTAGGTAACGTGACCTTTCTTGCCATAACTTTTTAGTTTACTGTTTGATTAGCATATTATTTTATTTTGATCTTTTCCTACCAACACACCAGCTCAAATTAAAATAATTTGCAAATCAAACGGTAAATTAAAAAGTTATGGCAAAAAAAGGTCACGTTACGGACTCTACATAATTTTAAAAATACCTTGGAATGCCCCAGTAGCTATATTGATGGCTGAATTGAGAAGAAAAAGGATCAATCTACTTACGGACGACAGCGGAGGCTTCAGAAACAGGATGCCCGCTGTTCCAGTGAATACTCACACTAGTTGCTGTCACGTCCGACACGCCCACAACCGGAGGATTGGGAGGATCTAGAAGAGAAGAAACAATGTTTATCAATAAACTTATCATTCATATACAGTGAAAAAATTTTCGAGCGGTCACCCGTCTTAAGCGGCCACCCATCTTAACAGCCAATTTTTTGTGGCGCGGATTTTTTAGCCCATAGCCTTAATTTAAAAAACACCCCTAGCAACGGCCACACAACCCTTCTGAACGGCGGCCCGGTGGATGCGTCCATCCCATTTTTCAGAAAAATTCCCATTTCTAATCGGCAGCCTTTCAGTTCTAATAGGAGATGTCTAGCTGGCTATTAATGAGTTCCGATAATTTTGGAGTAAAAATGTCCCTCACACTTATTTTTCTAGTTGGTCAGTGTGTGCGTGATCTGGGTTGTAAACAACACTGCCGAAGATCATTTTTATGAATCTCGAACAACGTACACATCAAGTTTTGATAATTACAGTGTCGACTGAAAGAAAACGCCTCCTGGTTAACGATTTTGCGAAAATTAGCGTTTTTCAATCAAATCAAATATGAATTTGATAACAATTGTTGGAGAAGAGTTAAATATTGAGTCCCAAATTGTAGCCTTTTTTTAAAAAATGTAAACAATAACTAAATCAAATATTATTTCTCCTTTAGAAAAGTCTCAAACTTCATTTTTTGTGCTAGACTTGCTTAGATTATTTATTATAGAAATTACTTTGGAACTGTAACGAAACCCTTTAAAGCGGCCACCTCCTCTGAACGGTCGAAATTTTTCGGAACGGAGGGGTGACTGCTCAGAGAAATTTTACTTTACGTATAAAATATATATAAGCTGTAAAACTAGCTTCAGATGTTCCCGTTTAAGAAGTTTTCCCGCTCAATAAAAGTATTTTTCCCTTATCTTAATCTTATTCCATTACTATTATGTTACTTTGCCCCGAAAACTTCAGTTTCAATTCTTTTGAAATTTCTCCCCACAACTCAAAAGATTATATTTCAGTTGTGCTCCTAAAAAATCTGTTTTATGTTCCCACTTGTGTCTTTATCATAGAAAAGGTGACAAGATGGCGGTTCTAATGACGGATAAGAATATTTTCAGTTAGTCAATGGTTACTGGGCCTTACATTCATTTCTAGGTGATTCGATGCGTGAAAGCCTCAATCGCTTGCAGCAGCCCTCCCCCCAAATTCAATAATGGTTAAAAATTAAAATAGCAATAAACAAAAGTTGTTTCTCACATAGGCTTCAGAGCAATTTTCCGAGCGCGTGAAGATTTATACGTGTAGCTTTGCAAATTTACGACAAATCACTTCGGATTTATCAATGAATCAAATACAAACTTGCCATTTTAGCTGTAATTTTCCCTCTTTGCTTTTGCGCGTGTGGTGTTGTTAAAGGTTTTCTAGTGTACCGTACAAATTGAATTTTTTCATTTTCTCTTACGGACGAATTTAAAAAAAAAATTCAAAATCCATAGAAATGTTTCATGAAAATTTTCAAAACGTCTAATCCACGGTGATGATGAACATGATGAAATAATTTCAAAATGTTTCTTTTAATCTCAGAAAAAATAAGAAGTTGAACAAAAGAAGCGTAGTTAATTTTGCTACCTAATTAATCCTAGTAGTTATTAGTTTTTAACCGACTTCAAAAAGGAGGCGGTTATCAGTTCATACCGTTGTCCACTCATAGCGTCTCACCTAGTGAACCGATTTTGATGATTCCTTTTGCAATGGATAGGGGATGGCTCAACTTAGGTCCCATTACTTTGTTTGACCATATTTGTTCTTTTAAAAAAAAGTTATGGGCAAAAAAACGAAAATTTTATGCAATTTCCCTATTAAATGATTAAAATGATACTGTAGCAAAGTTCGCACTTATCATCCGTGGATAACGGTGGCTCAGTGGTAGAATTGTCGCCTCCCACACGAGCGACCCGGGTTCAAATCCCGACTAGGACAAAGTGAATTTTACTAAAATTTCGTTTCTACTGTTTCAGGTATTTTCTCGAATGTTCTATTAATTTCTGTATCTTTCCAAGTCTGGAAAGTTCCAGCACTTTCTCAAGTTGTATATAAGGAGATGTAACGTTCATTCGTGGTTCTGAATAAAGATCTCGAGTTGAGACTAACGAGTATTCGCTTCATTTGGCTTTTACATTGTCTTCGCTATCTTCATCTACGCGACAATATGAAACTCATTGTTATAAAAGTTTGGTGCCATATAACAGTAACATTAATAGTAATTGAAATGATAATTTTGAATAAAGGCTTTTCTAAAGCAATACAGTGATATAGAGCCGAAATTCTTACTAGGTAACTTCTTACTTTTACTCAAATATCTACATTTACACTAAAAAGAATGAAATAAAAAAAATTTGAAAAAAAAAAAATAGAACCGACTTCAAAATTGCTCTAAAAAGTGAAAAATAATTTTATTCTTTAAACACCATCGATAATACTTTTAAACATAATTTTTGAAGTTGGCGCAAAAACAAAAAGTAAAATCCATTGCATCCATGCTTTGTTCATATTTTTATCAAAAAATCATCCAAAGTTAGGAACGAAACATTTATATCGTTACTCAAATATGCTGTCATCAATGCGTAATGCATGTGGTAGTGAAGAAACTGGACCTGGTTAAATTTATACTTGTAGTTGAGTTATGGTTGTGAATGATTTTATCGATAGCTTTTGCGCCAACTTCTAAAATTATGTTTAAAAGTATTATCGATGGTGTTTAAAGAATAAAATTATTTTTCACTTTTTAGAGCAATTTTGAAGTCGGTTCTATTTTTTTTTCAAAATTTTTTTATCATATTAAAGATCTTTAACCAACTATTAAATTTGAAAAATATCTTTTTTTTTTTACATATTTCCAAATTATTCCTTTTCATTCTTATTTATTTACCGAAGAAGATTTTTCTGTGCCGCTCCAGAAAATTTCTGTGTGTATATGAGAGCAATAGTAGATCAAGATCAAGACGTTTTTTGAGCCACTTTCGACTTGATTCATTTTAGTTCTGAACCTAAAAGATTTCAGCAATAAAATGTCACTTTCATAAATAAGGTGTTCAGAGCTAAAGTGGATTAAGTCAATGTGGCCTTGATCCACTTTAGCTCTGAATGCATCATATAAAGATATACATACAGAGAAAATTTTATCGCTTCTAAAAGTGTATTTCACGCATTGAAAAATAGAAATGCGTCTCGAAAATGTCGTCAAACGTATTTTTATGCTACGTATTTTAATAAAAACTAACATTTCAAAGCTTTGTTATTTTATTTTTAAATAAGAGAAATGTATTCCTAAATGTTAAACGCCAAAACAGAACACACACATACAATTCCTCTTTCCCTGCCATCTTCCATTTCATCCTTCCTATCAAAGATGTAACTCTGAATAAAACCGCAAATAAGAGGCAAAAATTGGTTGAAATACTCGCCCGAGTCGGCTCACGCAACGGTTCTCTGTACCATGTGCTCTGCTCCCATGTGCCGTTATTAATCGATAAACGGCCATCGATCTGAGGGAGGGGGAGATCCTTTTGTTCCCGACGACCTTCGTTGAGAAGAGGGGATAAGGTCTGCCTCTGGCTTTGGCAGCGTGTGCTTCCTGCATTTATTTCTAACATTTAACAAGACTGACAAACTGAACGTTACGTGCTATTTGCGTTGTGGCACAATGTTTGTAATTGTGCCATAAGATATATATATATATATATATATATATATATATATATATATATATATATATACAATTGAGTTCACCGCGTTTTGGAGCCATTTATCGTGACTTCAAACGGTAGGTTTTTTAGAGGTATACACCGCGCTTTGAAGCCATGGTGAAAGTTGCAGCGTTTTAAGCCCAATAGCCTTAAAAAAAGATTCAATGAAAGATATTTTGTTTTATGCTCTATTAATCTTTTATAATTTATTTTGTGCCGTTTTAAATTGATGTACATATTTGAAACTAAGTTCATTATTCAGTTTTTCTTGCCAATGTTTTATAAATTTTTCTAAAAAATGACTAAAATTCTTGTGCAGAAAATATCACAAAAGAAAATTCTTTGGAACATTTTAAATTAGGATTTCAATGAAAGAGAAAATGTTGTATAGTTAACCACAGCTACTTATGAAGACATAGCTAGTGAAAGTAATCTTTACAGTAAATTTTTGAAGAAAAAAAAATAAATAAAATGGTTTTCAAATAGATTTTTGGTTTCATATTTTCCTGTTTATTTCAGAATAAATAAAATGAGAAACATTTTAAAAGAAGCTTCTTTGAAAAAATACTTTTACTAATTAAAATTGTACGACAGTACTATTTTTTTTTTCTAATCACATTCTTGTTCCATCTGAACTATTAAATTTCGGTTTGATCATATATCCACTATGTTGCGGAATCGCCAAATTTAGGTTTCTCGAAATATCGCTAGGTCGTAGATAGCTTAAAAAGAGCAGTTTGTCAAAAAACAAAAACTAACGGATAAACAAAATTACGCTGCTTATAGTTACAATTTTACTGGTATTAATTTAGAATCAATGCAGCACTTAGAAGAAAAAAAGTGTAAAAACGATCTAACTGTGTATTGGTGATTTAAAATGCACGACTATGGAATTGCTTGTTATCAAAATAATTATTGCATTCATTATTTTTCCTTTTTAGGATGGTTATTTCTAAATTCGTTGCAAAACTTTTCAATTTTTCCTAGAATTAAAAACTTGATTTGATTGCTATTTTTTTCCAACGCTCAGGGCCGATCCTAGGATGTCGGTTGCCCGTGTGCAATGCCGCCCCTCTAAAGCGTTTTGACTAATACTTAACGTCTGACCATCTTCCTTCTTATTTCACTATCAAGTTCTAATTTAAAAAAAAAAAAAAAACAGAAAAATGAATTTATAAAAAGTAAAAGCGTTTTATAGAAAATATTAGTCTTGGGTACACCTTATACCTTTGAAAAAAATTATAGATACCAAGATTTACTAGTCGTAAGAACGTATTTAAGTCTGTCATCGGGGCAGTTGGAAGGGGGGGGGGGGCTGGGATACCTCACAAAATTTTCGAAATTATCATAGGCAAAAAAAAAAAATCTTTGGTTGTGTTAGGCTGCGAGGAGAAGAGAGTCGAGGTTACTCAAGGTCCAAGGAGAAATGTTCAAACTTGACTTTTAAAAAATTGCAGTTGTAGGAACTTTTTTGAAACTTTTAGGGGAAAGTAATGTTGGGGTTTCATTATGAAATTCTATTAAAGTTGAAGTTAATTTGAGGCTATTTTTTGGGACCTTAGCTTAGGAAGTATCGTAGTTCTCCCCAAAATTTTTCCGAAGCTAAAGTTTTAAACACGCAATTTTGGGATATTTTTGTTGATGTTACGAGAGAGATGGAGATAAGCTCACCTTTTATCAAAAGTTGTCCAAATTAAAGTCTAAGACGCAAATTTAGGATGTCTTTGGCAACGGTAGGAAAACTAGCGGCTTTCCTCCGGAAATTTCTCGGCGGGGGCCGCGGTAGCCCGATCGGTAGAGTGTCGGATTCGGGGCCGGAGGGTCCTGAGTTCGAACCTCGATGGTCAAAGACCCACCGTCGTCATTAAAGGGGACTGGGCGACGTTAAATATGCTCGTGGTCAAAATGTCCTCCAAGTGAAATGATACCTCTGGGGGTGCTAGCACCAGGTAACTATTAGCTCCTGGTCTAGTTCTAAATTCTCATTAACTGTTCGATCCGGTGACGGTGCTGCCATCTATCGGTATAAAAAAATAATGGAGGCAAGGCACTTAGTATGCAGTCCTCGACATAAATACAGTTGCAGTCAGTTGTGACTCGGAATCGAATTCCTCGGCGCTGTAGTACAGCAGTAGTTTTAGAAACACATTATTTGGCGACGTTAGGGGGGTCCCCTAACTTCGATGAAAGTTACATAAGCCATTCGGTTCTTCTCCTGAAATTTTTAGAAATTGAAGTCCCAAAAGCGAACTTTAGGCATTATTTGATAACGCGGGAGGTTCTGTCCGTCTGAAAACGAAAATTTAAGCTTTCCGTGATTACGTTAACAGAAAGGGGGGATCCGGGCACACTTTCCCGAAACTTCTTCGAAACTGATGTTTGAGAAACGCAATTTTAGTCTGTTTTGGAAGACGTTAGGTGAGAGAAAATGATGTAGGACCTCTCTAACGACTCTAGTTCGGATTATCTTTGGTAGTTATGGTAATAGAAAATGGGGTTTAGGTCCCTCCTCCGCAAAATTTTTGAAATTTAAGTCCTAAAAATTCCTCTAAACCATTTTTAATGTCACAAGGAGAAGGGTCAGGGTTTGAGGACAGAATACACTTAGAAGCCATCTTTAAGGACTTGAGACATGGGGGGCTGTAAACTGCTAGAAATTGTAAAAAAAATCTATTTCAGGCCATATTTGGTCAAGTTATGGCAGAAGGGGTTTGTAAGAGACTTAAGATCGGTGGTTCTACGAGAGATATTTCCCGAGATTAAGTTTTAAAAACACAATTTTAAGCTTTCTTGAGTCTCGTCAAGGAGATAATGGCCTTCTTTTGGATCTGCCAAACTTGAATTTGCTACCTGAGATACGGGAATTCGCCCTCTTACCTGATCTGTATTCGGGCAGCTCATTAGTTATTTCAATTTTCTCCAGAAAAAACTGCTGTTAATTGGGGAAACTACAAAAAAGTTAGTTCGTTATTCATATATTAAACTTGACTCTCACGGAAGTCGCAATTGTCTATTGTCTCCCCCTGTATCCGCCTTGCGAATGTATTTTATCAGTATAGTTTCTTTTTTTACTACAATATGTGTTCATAGTGTAGGGTCTGTAGGAGCTTAGGGGGAAGCATTAGAGACCGCCCTCGGCGCTCCTTTTACAAGGCGCCCTTTAATGCTTCAGGAGAGATCCATTGCCCTCACTGTTCCTCCTCGGTATCCATGCCTCATTGCCGAATCTGTCACAAATTTTGCAATCAAATGAAAATTGTATGTAAAGAATAGATATTAATAGACAATAGAGCAACATGATGTGCACTAACGTTCTATTATTCTTAAAGTGTGCTGTGCTATGGGGAAATCTGTACTTACTCTGGTTTTTGAATAAACGTTTAAAATTCAGCATGTTTATTCGACTTAAAATAAGTTATATAGTAAAAATTCTCCAGGAATTTTGCTTCCTTAATGAAACTAAATGTGGCCTGCGGCCGTCCCTTACTTTCGGTCGCTCGATTTCGGAGCACGAGCTGCACACCTGCTGGGATCGCTTCTTCTTTACACAGGATTGCATAGGTACATTTCCATGCATACATGCGAATAGGCCGTAAAATTAAAAAAAAAGTAATGAAATCATAAAGATGGGTGCTTTACATGCACGAGAGGAAGAGCGCTGGAATTCCGGAGCAAAACATTTGAAACTGTCACAATGATTTTACATTTTTTGAATTAATCACATATGAAATTAATAGTGAAGCAATTTTTTTCATTCAGATAAATTTTCATAATCAGATAGTATTATTCAATTAAGAAGTTGTGACAGTATAAAAGGGGGAGTAAGAGAACGTTGCTGGAAGGAAAACATTTTTCTCTAAAAGAGAACATTTCATGGTTTGCAGAGGGAGATGATAAAGAACTTTTTATCGTTCTAGAAGGAAATGGAAACGAGGCAGGTACGTTTCAGGAGGGAGTTCTACAGATTTTTTTTTTTAAATTAAACAAACAATCCACTTTGTTTTATTATAAACTACAACTGAGCATAACAAAAAAGACAATGTTTCCTTATTGCTGTAGAAAATATTGTCACTGAAGTTATGTTCAGTTGTAGTTTATAATATGCTAAAACCCCAAGCTTTACCTTCAGTTTACGCGCCAGGTCTACAGATTCTCGCTAATGAAATTAATTTACTTCATCTACCAGTTTATTGGTAATCTCAGCTTCAATTAGAGGACATCTGCCTCTAGCTCAGTTATTGCCTATTTCTGAATGATGAGTCCAAAGAGGGACGAAAGTGCAATCTCAGGATGTGACAAACGGGCTGTCGGTATATTGCATTTAGTTTTCCTTTTGCCCCGTTTTAGGGACTAACATGTTTTGCTCAACAAGCTTTTCCTTCAGTTCCTTCTACTGGCAGTAGCGTAACTAGGGGGTCTGGCGCCGCTGGTGAACTTTAGAAATTTGCCCCCCCCCCAGCGTTGTCCAAATGAAAAGTCACCGAAGTTCACAATTCCATTTTTTGGGGGGGGGGATTTAATTAATTTATTTGACAAATTAGGAGACAATATTGAACTTTAATATTCTTATTTTCTATTTTTAAATTATTTTCAGTGATGCCCAATTTTTCTTCGCGGTAGATGTTATGTATGTATATGTGTGCATAATCGAATTTTATCATTCGGTAAAATTGGGATTTCTTTCGGTATATTGAGAATTCTCCCCTTCCCAAAATAATTTTTTGTGCCCCACAAAAATTCTGAAAGTTGCTTCAAACTTAGGGTTTTTCTCAAATCGACATTTTTTAATATTCAATTATCTCTGCGCGTTGAGCATCAGCAAATGTAATCTTTGTGATTACAACACGATATTTAGTGCCTCAAATGAAATGTATTGGAAATTTTATGGCTGACCTTCAGTGGACCCTGGCAGAGGTAGCTAAACTGTAACTAGAAGCAAAGTGAAAGAAAAACACAAAATGTGAGAAAAAAATTACTTTTTAGGGGCCTGTATCTCATAGCACTGAGGGTTAGTATCGAACTTGATGCCTACATTTCAAACTAGAGTGTATGTCCTTTCACAAACAAGTGACATAACTATGAGCAATGGTTCTGCAGGCTCGTAAAATGCACTTCAAGATGAGGAAATTGCATAAGAGTTAACTTTATAATATGATAACTGGAAGCAAAGTGGAAAAAAAAAAGGTTATTATTGCGGTAAAAAGAGGCCGCCGTGGCTCTGAGGTGGAAGCTTCGTCTTCTAAACCGGAGGTTGTGGGTTCGATTCCCGCCGGTGCCCCGGGTGTTATTTCCTTCTGTTGTATTGTACATCTTTCTCGTGTATGTCCGGAGGCAAGGCGCTTGGCACGCAGTCCTCTATGCATGTGAAGCTGTTTAGCTTCTAAATAAATAAATAAATTGCGGTAAAAACGGAAGTTATTTGTAACACTTTTTTTAATGTGTTTCAGGTATATTTTTTAATTACTTTTTCATTAAGGTAGCTTTATTTCTTTTATACTGTACATTATAGTTCGTGGACATTCGTTGAGGCTGTATATTATAGTGAAAAAAAATATCTTCTCTGTACTAAACTACAATGATAGAAAACAATTACTAAGTCATATTTTATTACTTATGATAAAAGCAGTACTATAACATTATAAAACAAGGGTATAGTTGCCTAACTGGCTAGTGGGACAGTAAAAAATTGCAAAACAAAGCATTGTAGCTTGAGTACAACTAACTAGATGCGATATTACTCTTATGCAGTTTCCTCATCTTGAAGTGCATTTCAGGAGCGTGCAGAACCATTGCCCATAGCTATGTCACTTGTTTGTGAAAGGACATGTACTTTAGTTTGAAATGTAGGCATCAAGTTCGATACTAACCCTCAGTGTTATGATATACAAGCCCCTAAAAAGTACATTTTTTATCATATTTTGAAGTTTTTCTTTCACTTTGCTTCTAGTTATCATATTATGAAGTATGCGAATAAGCATATTCAGTCTATTTGCAAGTTTATAACTCTTTTATGGTCAGTTTTTGATCATACTAGTTTTTTAACCAGTATCTGGAAGTCCCTGGAGGAAAGTTTAAACCCGGATATGTTGACTAAACTAAAAACTGAATAGTTCATTTTACTCTTTTGAAATACGTGTTCTTGAAAAGAATTTGCCCATAGTTCTGACACTTGTTTGTGAAAATACACATATTCTAGTTTGAAATGCAGGTATCCAGTTTTACACTGACCATCGGTGCACTAAGATAAAGACCCATAAAACCTGCACTTTTTCGCATTTTTCGATACAAAAACTGCCATTTTTGGGCAGCGCAGAGAGAGAGCAATGCAACTAATGAGGATATTAAATAATTTATGTATCGACGATATTATATATTATCGATATTATATATTACGAGTGACCGAAATGTTTCGGTCACTCGTCTGGTCAGTGCTAATTCTGCATTAGCTACCAGTTTGTTTGGCACTCTTGGCTTCCTTAAGAGGTTTTCCACCTCCAGCTCAGTCACTCCTATGCCGGGCTGATGAGTGCTAATAAGCACGAAACTGCAGTCCTCAGCTGGAATTGACTAAGCTGGCGGTGTATTTCATGTATTTCTGCCTTAGCCCTGGCTATAGGACGGTACCTTACTGAATATGATGGCATAGTTATTTTTCTTACATGATACTTGAAACGAAAACTTTTTAAATACACTCCTGTTTGTGAAAATTGCAAAACCACGAAGGATTTACGCGAGTGAGCTGAAACTTGCAGGAAATGTAAAGTAGAGCTCATATGCAAATGATTAGAATTGCAGACCGGTAGCGCATGCGTATGCTGAGCAGCGCCCTCTGAACGGCGGATCGAACCGAATATAAATAGACGGCTGTAGCGAGGCGTGTATGATTATCGGTGTTTATATGCTAGAGTAAGCGTTAAGTGAACCTTTACTATGCCTCTTTGACGAAAGAAAGCGAAATTTGAGCAAATTTTTGAGTTTGAACGGGGCAGAATCGTCGTCCGTCGTGCAGTAGCCGCTCGTGTGCAGCGTAACAGCTGCACAATCATGCGTACTTGGAAGCAGTGGACGGACAAGGGTCGGACAGCTCGAAAATCCGGGAGTAGACCCCGAAATGTGACGTCAGCTCGCGATGACAGACACCTGGTGCGTATGGCGCACAGCTTCTTCTAGACAATTGGCAGCACAGTGGTCAACAGCTACAAGTGTTTCATTGTGTGCTTCATCAATTCGAAGACGTCTGCTGCAACGTGGGGTGCGCGCAAGGATTCTTTCATACAAGATTCCTCTCACGCAAAACCATCGCCGCTGCGGCTACAATGGGCCAATGTGCATATGAGCTGGCGTGCTGATTGGCAGCAGGTCGTCTTTTCTGATGAATCCCGCTTCAATTTGTGGCACCATGATGACCGAATTCGTGTCAGGCGCTATGCCGTGAACGGCACATTCCGCAGTGCATTATCGAACGCCACAGTACACAAACACCCGGAGTTATGGCCTGGGGTGCCATAGCACATCATGGACGATCCCAATTGCTACGAATTGTGGGCAATTTGAACAGTACCCGATACATAAACGAAGTTTTACAGCCCCAAGTTATTCCGTTCCTGCAAAGATTGCCAGGGGCTGTATTCCAGCAGGATAATGCCCACCCACATGTCGCCAGGACTGTCAAATCCTACCTTGATTCGCAGCAGGTACAGCTTCTTCCTTGGCCTGCATATTCCCCGGATATATCACCGATTGAACATGTGTGGGATTTCGTTGGGCGACGTCTCGCTCGTGATCCTCGTCCTGTTGCTTCGACAGACGAACTTTGGTTGCGCATACAAACAATATGGAATACTCTTCCTCAGGCAGATATTAAAACTTTATTGCGGCGCATGGTGGCCACACGAAATACTATTTCGTGTGGCCACCAAATTTCTGTCTATTTTATTGTTTGTTTGGTTTGAAAATGTAATCATTTATTTGTACCATTACCACTCATCTGTGTATTAAATATCATTCAACTATGATACGTCCTTCATGGTGTTGCAATTTTCACTAACAGTAGTGTATTATTGTTCACAGTACGTCGAATTGACTTTTCAAAAATTTTACCTGACTAAAAATATCTAAGCATAAAATATATCACTGTTGTCTCACTGTAACCATTTCTCCCCTACATAGACTCTATACCGAGGGCAAAAAGTCCATGTCCAACATTTAAAGCTGTTGTAATGGGTAGAATCGACATATGTTTCCAGATATACACCCAAGCATGCAAGGGCGTGCACAGCGTACGGGGGGAAGGGGGGGGGAACATGTTGGTCCGGGCCCAAGCTTGAGGGGGGGCCCAATATTATTAAAACTAGGAATGAAATATTGGGGTAAACAATAAGGAGAGGGTCCGGAAAAGTCATTTGTGACGGCCCCCAAAATTTCTGTGCACGCCCCTGCTTGCATGTTTGTCGTTGAATTAATAGCTCAAATACAATGCAAATAAATCAATAGACCTCACCCTTTGTGCGATATGAATTTAAATTTTCTGTCACTGGTACTATTTATGTTCGATGTTTATTGTTAATGATTCGCGCTATAATGGGACAAATTGCTCCTTTTTTCTGGGGAAATTTGTTCCTCGGAACAACTGATCCTAGAGGAAAGGGAAACAACTAGTCTCAAAAGCACATGTCTTTTAAAAAGCAAATTGTAGAGGTTTGGTAACGAAGCGTAAATGTTTTCAGCGTAGTATATTGGATACGTAATCTATCTATTTAAGAGTATAAAAATGGAGATTTGTTTGTGTGTGTGTTTGCATGCTTCTTATACTTATACAAATCAACAGTTTACGTCGGATTTTGCACCAAATTTTGCACAGAGGTCCTTTGGAGCTCAGAAATTCACATAGGGTAGTTTTTGCCCCTCTATGGGGGCAAAACACCCCTTAGAGGGGGGTTAAGACACAATTTTCACATAAATTCCCTAATATGGGGATGAAAAAATACTTGCACATATTAACATTATATCTCCGTCGAAAGTGCTGATTGTTCTGCTGAAGATGGAATCGGTTCAAAGTTTCCAAGTTGAACAAAACACAAGTAATAAATTTTTAATTCCCTGTTCGAAGGCTTTTCTCAACCCAATTAGGTATTTAGAGCATCATTTCAACTTGTCTATAGCTACAATTGCGTATCATTTCTGCTTTTTGTGCATAGAGTAAATAAATTTACACAGAGGGGCTGTCTATGGTAAAAATCAGATTAAGCTGAAGTCGGAATTTTGGGATACAGCGGTGCAATGATTAGCAAGGTTATGATAACAATGGTCGCTTTGCGAGAATGGTTTTCTCCAATCTCGCGTAGGGACCAAATAAAGTAACTGCCGGATTGGTTTTGCATTTTAATTCATATTTTAATGCAATCTCAAAAAAACGATGAGATTCAGTAATGGAATGTTTTGAATAAAAATGCATCTTAAGATATTTAGCAAGAAGCTAAGGATCTTGGGATACAGCGGTGCAACAACTGGTGACTTCAATTTCTTAGTGAATCGAGGCCTCTCTATACAATTTCTTTACTCTATGTGTTTGTGTGAATGTTCAAGGCTTTTCTGAAGTCAAATCTTGAAGTAACGTTTTTTCGACGAGATTGGCAAATAATAAATGTCTCTGGCTAATTATTGTCTGATCTAAAATTTGAAGTATTATATAGCGTATTAGGTATGTACTACTTTGTAATGTGTCACTCGTATTTTAGGATTTTTTTTTTTTTAATCTAAAAATGCAGGCCTTTTGCCGGAGCAGAAATAATTAACTCACAAGCTTGAAATTTTACGTAGTAGTTTGTGTTAGAAAGTTACTAAATTCCTGCACCAAAGTTTAAAGTTCTGCGGAGTTAAAAATAATTTGTAAATTTTCTCTTTATTTGATTTTTTTTTCTAAAAATCTCAAAAATTTTAGCCTTTGGGCAGAGCAGAATGCATTAACTCAGAGTCACGAATTTTTGCACATTAATTAGTGTTAGGGAGTCACAAATTTTTTCGCACTATTGCAAAGTACTCTGCAGAATTTCAAATTTTTCGAAACCACCCTATTGCGTATTGAGCCCTGGAACTGGAAGAATTATCATCCTCAAATAAATAATAGCCGATGATCGAGGTAACACGCGTGTTTCAACAATGAAACTCGCGCCACGGAATGATAATTTGATAATATGTTTTGGTAATGTTTAACATGCAAGGAAAGGCTTTATTGTGACAAGGCTGAACTCTATCCGGTAACTTAACTGTTTTACTGGTAAGACTGTCATTTCGGGGAATGAAGAAACGAAAAAAGGGTCAACAGTGAACGCTACCTAGTGGAGTAGAGTTTAATCCACATTAGTTAGGGTTAAAATTTGAACGATCAAAATATCACCAAACTGGCAATGCTTTCGTTTAAATGTAGAAGCAATTTTCAACCATCATACCTTGACGGGCGACTTTCTAGTAAATATATAATAACCAAATTCTGAGGCCACTATATAGACTAAGGCTACTATATATACATACTAGTGGTAACCGCACGGCTTTGCCCTTAATAGAAAATTAAAAGGTCTTTTGATTCACCTGCATATTTACAAATAATGTATGGTGAATTATTTTCGCCAATTGGCTTGTGCCCATGTTACGGTTCCACGTTATGATAATTTCGTAATTTGCTCGTCAATCTTATGATAATTTTGTTCTTAAAATTGGAATGGAAAAAGAACCACATCGAATTTTCGAAAAATCGCTTCGAGGTGCACACCCCCATTCTACAAACTAACTTTGTGCCAAATTTCATGAAAATCGGCGCTTTGGTCTAGTCGCTATGCGCGTCACATAGATCCTGACAGACAGAGATCCGGACAGAGAGACTTTCAGCTTTATTATTAGTAAAGAAGAAAGGGGGCTCTACCAAAATCAGTAATCGGGTTGTACTCTGACGTAACAGAGAATGAGAATCGCCCCATGGCATGCGAGACGGCATTATTCATTGTTTGAGCACTTAAAATTCAGTAATTTTATTTATTAATTTGATAACAATTTTTGGCAATGTTTGAGAAGCAGAGAAGTGCTTTGTTTTGACAAGGCTGAACTAGATCCAATAAGTCCGGGAAGGGGCCTCGGTAGCGCAGTTGGTTGGTGCGTCATTGTTGTAATCCCGAGGTGGTGGGTTCGATTCCCGCCCGTTGCCCTGGCTGTAACTTCCTTCTCTGTGCTGTTAATTTTGTCCTACACTATGTCCCTGTATTGTGCTATCTGTCATATTGGACGTGAGTTCATAAACGGGTCCTGTGTGACCGAGTACACGAACCCGAAATGTATGTTGTCAATAAACCAAACCAAGTAGGGGAAAGCGGGGCTAAACGTTCTGCGGGTAAATTGTTCCCTTTGAAATAGCTCAATGAAGAAAATAAGATAAGTATGTTTAGTCAATACCTGGTGAAATGCGATGCTGCAGCGCACCGATGGCGGCCATATTAGTCCGGCTAGTGAGCGTCCAGCATGTTAAAAGCTGAGTACGTGCACCCCTGATCTACTTTTGTAAATATTTTCGTTTTTTAACTTTTTGGTCTTTCTCACGAATTTTAATCGCTAGTATTTAGTTCTTAGGTAGGTGTTTTTATGAAATGGTAGATTGTGCATCCTAATATACTTCGCTGAAACGATTCACGTTTCGTTATCTAACTTAAAATTCGACTTTTTGAGAATATGTGCGTGTGGGTCTAGTTGTTACTTTCTTGTGGGGTCAAGTTGTTCCGAGGAACAATTAGCCCCACAAAAAAGGAGCAGCTAGCACCAAGAAACTTCTTGCCTTTATTCATCTGAACCAGCAATGCAGTAAACAAAGAAAGATATAAATAAGTATTACTTGTAGATATTTGTTACCGTAAAAAACAAAACAAAATTGGAGAGTGTTGAATTTCACCGATGATTCACTTAAATATTCGGTCTTTCTCATACAGACAAATGGAAAAAGATGAAAATTTTGAAGATGAAAATATGAATCAAAATATCTTTCATACTTTGATATGATATTTCCGAAAGATCATGACAGATGTTTCATTGGACAAATCATATCCTACGCTAGTGGATCTGTCAGGCAGTGGGACCCAACCTACGGTCCGCGGTCCTATGTGGAAGCTGATCCATGTGTCCCGTCCTTGTGTTTAGTGTTACAAAACGAAAAATATTTTCTGGGACGTTCCAAAAAAAAAAACTAATCATTTTCCTTTGGTGTTACGAAACCTATGTTTTAAGCCAAGTATAGTCATATATTGTTTTCTAAAATACAGATGCAAAGTTCGTATCAATAAACTGAGCATGTAGCAACGATGACAAAAACTTTTGTTTGTTATTGTCCTTAATTTCCCTTGTTTTATGATGCTATCTAGAAATTTTATACTTTTCTGGCCCGCAACATTCCCACTAATGTGAGGTATCGCACGCGGGTTTGAAAAAAGAGGTTGGGCACCACTGGTGTAGACTTTACTTTTCAGCTGCCTTAGGCCAGAGACTGCAGCTCCTAATACTTTGCGAGTTCAGTCTAGTCGTATTTGTGTAGGACTTTCATTATTGGAGGCGTAAATTAGAAACACAATTAATGTTTTTTGTAATCTGTTGAAAGGAAGTTGCAAAAGTCGCTGAAAATAGCAATTGGGATATCATGCATGCAGTGTCGGATCTAGAATTCCAGCAAGGGGGAGGGGTAACCTAGGTCCAAATGGGGGAGCTACTGTTTTGGAGGGTCTTTTTCTTCGTTTTTGCGGGCACTCTCGATTTTTGGAGAGGGGGGGGGAGGCATCACTCTGAAAGGGGTAGACACCCATATTTAAACAATATGAAAGTTTCTCTGCAAGGGGTCTCTCATCCTTTTCCTTAAAGAATTTAAGATTTTAAATGCGTATTAGGCTTTTTACTTATGAAGAAAACTAATGTAGTAAGCTGAAGAATATATATACTTTTTCGCAAATAAAATTTAAAGGTCTGAAAACACTATAGGGGCCATTCCACGGAAAAACGGCAATTTTTTCCTGCACATCACGCTTCATACATTTCATTAAAAATAATAATTTAAAAGGAAAATGAACAAAATTTTGTTTCTCAAGGAATCACAAACGTGTGACTTCTTAAGCAAAAAATTTTGTCATTACACTATAAAAATTATTTTTTTAAAGAAATATAGGAATTATCCCACGCGGGACAAATTGAGTTTTCAGTGGAATGGACAGGCCATATACATTTTTTTTCTCTACGGTTAAAATTATTATTTCTCAACAAATAAGGTATGTTTCCTTTACATTAGAACCTTAGCTTTCAAAACGTATAATTTTTTTCGCCATTGTATCCTCATATAAATAATAGCCAATGATCGATGTAACCCGCAAGTTTCAACAATGAAACTAGTACCACGGCGTGATAATTTGATAATATGTTTTTGGTAATGTTTAACATGTAGGAAAAGGCTTTATTGTGACAAGGCTGAATTTGATCCGGTAACTTAACTGATTTACTGGCAAGGTAGTCATTTTAAGGGAATGAAGAATTAAAAAAATGGTTGAAAATTACGCTATCTACTGGAGTTTAGGGTTAATCCACTGGAGTTAGGGTTAAAATTTCAACTATCAAAATATCATCAAACAGGCAATTGCTTTGTTCAAATGTAGAAGAGTAGACTCAATTTTCATCCGTCGTACCTTGACGGGAGACTTTCTAGTATTAATAGCACAAAAAGTTAAGAAATACACATACCATACTACAAGAGGTTGACTTTGGATGTCCCGCATGTGACGCATGCAAATAAACTAAAATTTAAACAACAAAGTCATTTAATAAAAATAATACCGTGTCAGGAGTATCTTTATATCACATGTAAAGATTTAAAAAATGTGCTTACTCCTGATTAATTAAAATATTAAGATCTATAACAAAATGTTAGTGGAAATATTGAGTTGGACGTGATGGAATGACCATAAGCACCCCGAAAGGATATAAAGCTACAAATTTACCACCCCATAGGTGGAGCTAATGCGGAACAGCAAGCAAACACCGAAAAGCTCAGTTACAGTATCCAGAGATTGCAGACTGCGCTAAAGCTTTGTGCTCCTTAGTCTGGAGTAGCCAAAACCATACTGAGACAAAGAACCTCATATAAAGCTAAGTAGATTATCCCATTGGTAGGAAAAAATACATTCGGATAATGGTGAGGGGGTCAGGACCCTCCGGTAGAAACTTGCAAAATTGTGGTCAACAGCGCAATTTTCGAAACGTTTTGGAGGTAATCTTTGGTGATGTGGGGTTGAGGTTCCTTCCTGAGTCGTTTGAACTGTAATCAATTTCAAGCGATATTTAAGAATCGAATGCTCCTCCAGAAATTTGCACAAATGAAAGTTGAAAAAAAAAGAAGAAAATTTTATGCTATCTGAGATGACATTAAGGGGATGGGGAAAGTCCAGGGGCTGTCTCTGGAAAAGTTTCGTTGTAGAACTCAGGAAAACACAAGTGGATTTATAAGAAAAACATTATACTCGTGATCATCAATGCAAAATCTGACTCTAAGTCCAACTTAAAACCTGTGTTCAAAAGTAGAAACGTGTTTAAAGTCATACAGTAATTGTAAATATGTAAATAACTTGGCTGGGTGGATGGGAAGAGCAGGGTATAGAACACGAAATGCAGCCACCTCCTTGTTGGGATTTCGGGGTTGTTACTGCACTTGTAATATAAATCTTTTCAACAACGAGCTGCATAATAGACATATATTGCGAAAAAATCATAACTGGACCATAAAAAAATATTGCAATGTGCAGAAAAAGCTAAAAAAAAGCCATTTTTGGATAATTTTACGAAACTTTACGAGTTACGAGCGAACTAAAAACTGTAATGGAATGTTAATAATCATGACATGCGAATGGAATTTTATAAGGAAGCATTTGAGTAGTATTAGAATAAAAGTTTTAAGCATTTGTATTTTATGTATTTGTGTATAAAAAAACTCGGAATTATATGTAAATTACGTTTTTACAGTAGCTGAAATTGCATTCCCCCAATTTTTTTTTTTTTTTGTTTTTGTTTTTTGCACCTATCAAAAATGGGTAAATACATAGGATAATGGACGTTCCGAATCGAAAATTTACATG
The DNA here is from genome assembly GCF_026930045.1 of Uloborus diversus. Classification (NCBI taxonomy): domain Eukaryota; kingdom Metazoa; phylum Arthropoda; class Arachnida; order Araneae; family Uloboridae; genus Uloborus; species Uloborus diversus. The sequence goes on along the minus strand of NC_072732.1, from coordinate 184,013,219 downwards.
CCTCTGTATGACAAACCCTATGACAGTCAAAATATAAAGGAGTTAATTTAGAGAAAGGCATTAGAGGCAATATGCACAAAAGATAGATTTATAAGAACTAGTGCTTTATTATTCAGTAAGTTACCGCCCTATAACCAGAGATATGGCAGAAAGACATGAAATACACCGCCAGCTCAGTCATTCCATTCGAGGACTGCAATTTCGTGCTTATTAGCACTCATCAGCCCGGCATATGGAAGTGCTAATAAGAGAGAAACTGCAGTTCTCGGATGGAATGACTGAGCTGGTGGAGGTGATTTGCATGTAGTACTTTATTCTTACAAATATCATAACCAATTTGAATCATAAGTCTAACTTCAAACCCTTATCCAAAAATTGAAATTAGTTTAAAATCATATAGTAAGGGTAAATTGAAGTCCTGTAATGACTATCCTTCTTCGTTGGGTGTATGGGAAGCATGGGCAGATTCAGGGAGGAGGCCATAGGGGCCATGGCCCCCACCGAGAAAATTTCTAAAGTAGTTAAAATACCCTTTTTTTGAGCAAAAATACAAAACATTTCCCTTATAATACATACAAAGTCTAACAATAAGGAAAACAATGAGAGGGGCCATGGTCACACTGAAAAGGTTTCGAAGATAGTTAAAAACCTTTTTTAGAACTAAATATAAAAAAATCCTTATTATTCCTCGAAGTTTAACAAGAATATAAAAACAACGCCGGGGAGCCATAAAACCACACTGAGGAAGTTGGAAGTTTAAAATATAGTTTTTAAACCTCTTGACAAGCTTAAATTGAAAAAAAAAAAAAAAAAAAAAAAACTTGTAATTCATGTAAAGTCTAACAAGAATGGAAACAATGCAAGAGAAGAGCATGGTCACCCCCAACGGAAATTTCAAAAATATCAAGTATAAACCAAATATTTAGGTTCATTTAGCATAATGAGCTCGTCTCATTAGATGCGTTTACTCTCCCCATGAGGGAAAGAAAAGGGATATGTATTAGTAAGTGTCCGATAAAAAGTTATACATTTAATGATTGCGCATTAAGTTCAAGTTCAATTTAAGTTTTAACCTGGCTTTATGATGCAGTGCTATGTAATTATTCTTCATTCCCTTTTTAATATGGGACCCTCCAAACCACGCCACTTTTTCTTTTTAATATTACCAGAGATCGTCTACAAACCACGCTTTAAAAAATAACTTGTAACAGTTTCCATGGAAGGGTCCCTCACCTCTCCTTTTCGCCAACGTCGTTCAAGATCGGCCTAAATTTTGTTTTAAGCGCTTCAGTTTCAAAATGTTTCCGGGGGCAGAACTTCTCTGTCCCTAAATTCATTGAAAGTCTTCAAGAATTACGTTTCAGGAGCTTCAATTTCGAAAAATTGCTGGTCCTCTAAAAGTTTCTCACGAATCATGGATTGCCTACATTTGCAATTTAAAGAGTTAAATTTTGAAAAAAATTTTGGGAGTGGACCTCAGAATCTCTTTAACTCTTAACCTTACCCAAGATTATCTAGAATGCGTTTTTAAGTCTATAAATTGATAAAATTTCATGGGGTTGGCCTTTTAATCTCTCCTCCTCTTAACATCACCAAAAAATCGTCTAAAGCAGTCTTTTTTAGAGCTACAATTTCGAGGGGAGCGCTCCAAACCTTTTCTCCCTACCATTACCAAAGATAATTAGAATACATCTTTAAGACTGCAAATAAGAAAATTTTCTTGGTGTGGGCCCGCGAATTTCGCCTCCATGCATCATCACGAAAGGATCGTATTAAATTGCGTTTTTGACTCTACAATGGCAAAAAAAAAAAAACATCCGCCGGAGAAACCCGGGATCTCCCCCTCTTCTTAACATTATTGGAGATAATGTTTGCGTTTTTAACGTTACAATTTCGAAAAATGGTCGGGGTGGGGGGGGGGGGGGCACCCGAACCCTTAATATAACGAAAGACAGTCAAATGATATTTCTAAGATTACAAATACGAAAAATTTATTTAGATGGGCCCTCAAATCCTCTAACTCCCTTTAACATCATCAAAGATCGTCTAAAACTGCATTCTTAGAGCTACTTCGTATTTCGAAAAATAGACAGGGGAGCGTCACCAAAAATTTTCCAAAGCATCGTATTTTCCAAAATGGCCCCCTACTAGAATTCTGTTTGGATCCGCCCCTAATGGGAAGGTGCATGAAGTGCAGTCACTTGTAGTGGATTCTCAGTTGTTAATGCAATAAAATATATTTGCATTTCCAACAAAGAGATGCATAGTGCACATTTATTGCGAAAATATATTACTATAAAAGTTGAAATATTGCAATGTACAAAAAAAGGTTAAAAATCAATTTTTTGGTTAATTTCACGAAAAGATACGGTTTATTCGCGCACTTCAACTTGTAAAGGAGTAGTTAATCATACAGACATCTGAAAAGAGTTAAAATGAAGCATTTGAATGGTTTTAAAACAAGAGTTTCAAACATTTGTACTCTGAAAATTTTTTTGGAAATTGGCATGTTTTACCTTCTTTTCAAACTTTTAAGCTCGTTCCTGTTAGCTGAACCTTAACATTTTTCAAAAATAATCCTAGAAATGAATTTTTCGGGTGCATATACATAGCACCCGAAATAAATTGCACCCTAATAATTTTGCACCCTAATTGTGCATGTCAATGTTTAAAAAAAACTTTTTTTATGATATCCACAAATAAATAAGTACACCAGGTCAAACATCGAGGATCGGGGGAGATATTCATTCAGACGCAGTTCTGTCAGAAAAGAGAGCTGCTCAAAACAAATGGATCTATCTCAGTATTCGTCAAAATGGAGGAAGAATTCATGAGATTAAAATTGTACGAATTGCTGAAATATTCAATCGATAAAAGCTTTAAGTTATGGAGATTTAAGTTGCTAGTATAACCAAGTGTCCGGATGCTGAGGGAAACTTACTCAACACTTCACTAAAACATTTTCAACATTAGTTCAAAAACGCACGGATTTCGGCATAGAAGACAACGAAGAGATTTTTACAGTACAATGTCTTTTGTTGATAGGTAACAAGTAAAGTGTTCCCCTCTCTTCACCTGACACAGGTCCTCAAAAAGTAACTCAAAAATACTTCGTCAAAATTTTACACTTGCACGCAATCTTACGTACATCACTTATCTTTTTCTTGCATTCACTAATACGAAAAATAACTTTTGTATAATGAGTATAGATTAAAAATATACTTATTTATTTACTGATATAGTAAATCAAAAGTAATAAGATATGTAAAGCGAGCGAAAACTAAAAAAAAAAAAAGATTCAAGCTTAAAACGCGCGAAAATATTTTTGGCCACCATTTTAATCAAATACTCTTCTGAGGTGTCGTATAAACGATTTGATTTTATGTTAAAGCGATTTTATTAAAGGATGGTTCATATCAATTTATGACGGGATTTTATTTCACTGTAACCTCATCAAATATTTCACGTCTCCTGGTTTTTCGGACTAATTCTATTCCTCCTCAACTAAAAAATCAAAAGCCAACGTATAATCCATTCTGTTGGTCGTATAAACGATGTGTCTTTATATTAAAACGATCACATTAACCGATGCGCCTGAGTATAATTTTATATGTATAACGAGGCGCATCGGTTAATGTAATCGTTTGTAGTATTTTGATTCCGCAGAGTCAGTAATTTTAACAAAATTAACAGCGTAAATGTAACGATATTTCCTCCTGACTATAAAACAATAATTTAGAATTATTTCACGCATTTGGTTTGTGAACGCTTTATACAGCGCGATCGTTTAAAACTGGCTTCGAAACGCGGTGTACGTCTTCGTACATAAAAAAAACTAGAGAAGTTCACCGCGTTCTGAAGCCGTTTAAAACTGGCTTCAATAAGCGGTGAACTTCTCCGTGGCTTCGAAACGCAGTGAACGTCTCTCTCTCTCTCTCTCTCTCTCTCTCTCTCTATCTATATATATATATATATATATATATATGTATATATATATATATATATATGTATATATATATATATATATATATATATATATATATATATATATATATATATATATATATATATATATATATATATATATATATATATATATATATATATTACAGTGTATTTCCCGTTTGTGGTTATATAGTGTGTTTATAAAGTCTTGCACTGATAAAGAAAATGTATTTAAAAAAAAAAAACTGTTGAAGATTTATACGTAGAATATAATTTTTATTTTGATCCTTTACCTATCAAGTTCCCCCCGCTCCCCCCCTCTCCGTCGTTCCCGTTGATACAATATTGACTCAAAGTGATGTAGTTGACCCTAACATTGGAAACTAAAAATGGTGTCTGTGAAAGATGAAACTCAGTGCATTCTTTTACCTTTGAGGTTTTGTCATTGACAATGTGTTTACACACAAGTCAATATTGACATTCAAGGACATTCAAGGAAATAATAATGGATGCGTTACAACAAACATGCTAATATCACCTGTCGCCAGGGGAGTACCGAGGTTTTTTTTTTTAGGGTCAACGCCTTCCGGGGCTTTGATTTCAACTTATATTGCCCATCCTAATATGGCAATAGTTATTTTTAATGAGATTCTTTTATGAATGCAGTACTAAATAAACACTATATAACACATACTCAAAGGAATTTTTTCGGGACATAAACAAGATTTGAGGCTCTAATGTAAAGTGAATTTTATTTCTTGTATGTGATGAGTTATGAACCACAAAATTAGAGAAAGATACCGACTAAATAAAGGCATGTGGGTGGCTCTAACATTGAAAACTGAAAATGTCGTCTATGAAACAAAACACCCCAGGGGCGCCGCAAAGAGGGGTTTTGAGGGTAAAATCCCCAGAACCATTGTTTTAAACACATATCGACACTCCAGATAAGACGACAGTTTAAATCCATATCTGAACTGTTTTAACTAACTCCCCTACAAGAATGTGAATTCTAGTTTCTTTAGCGTCTGCAGCGCAGTGAAATTTTAAAAAAGAATTAGGGTAACAGCATCAGTCACAGACATGCTCAAGACATCGCTCTCAGGTTAACTCAATTTTCTGAGCCTTTTAATGTACTTAGAATTTTTAAACTATTTTTTTCTCATAAAACTGCATCTCATCTAATGTTTTGCTGCTTCTGGATTCCCTGAATTAGTTAATTCTATTTTTATTTACTCAGTTTCGAAAAAAGGTCCGATCACCCAGTAACAGACACCGTAAAATCAAATGGAGATCAGACACCGATCTGATGATATACAGTAACAGACAAGATGAGGAAAGGATGAGTGATAAACGAAATTCCCCTTTTCACTTCAACTTTGCAAAAATTCTTTTTTTTTTTTTTTAGAACTAAAGCATTATTAAATTCAAACAAACATGAAACGGCAGGTGACCTCGTGGTAGCTGTTCATAATCTTCCACTACTGCCTTGTAAATACCAACTGGCTCATGAAATTCATTCTGATAGCACGAGATGGTTGCACCGTATTCATAGGTCTCAGCAACATCAGTTTTACCCGCCTAAAATTCTTATTATTTAAATCAAACTTACGACTGTCTGTTACTGGTGCTGTTACCTTAAGTTTAAATGTGACGTTGTATTTTTAAAGGGATTTCCTTTATCACTGCAAGACTTCACAAATACCCTGTGATTCAAAATTGGCAGGAACTCTGGGACACTGCAGAAACTGGTCGGAGAGTTCATGATTTCCAGCTAAAAGTTAAGCTAAAACCACACTCCAAACATTCGGTACAAGTACAATGTCTCAGTTCACACGGATTATTTCCTTCGTATCTACACCGATTTATGATAATTAGCTCACCATTATGTGTATGCAGTTAACCCGGAACTCCTGAACATTACATATCTAACCAGCTCTTTCCAGCTCTTACAATTCCAACCTTTCTTTTTCCAAAAGTATTACACTTACTCTATCTCATCGAGTTTCACACTAGAATATCAATAAAATAATGTCCCTGCTCATATCACAAGCAGAGGACTTTAAATATCCGGAGCAATAACTTTCAAGGAACTTTTACTGCCGTTTATATAGGGTGTTCCGTTTTAAACCTGCAGAACCTCTATTTTCACAACCGTTATTCCTAGATGTATACTTCCAGTTGCAAAAATGTTCAAAATCAGATGCAGAGTTAAGATAGCGAAAGTTTGAAGTAAAAATAAAAGTTAGTCAAAAATACAAAATTTAACTTTTTATATGGGCCCCAGGTCCCCTAACTTATATTTAGGGAAATAATCTCCATTGAAAACTATTACTGACACAAAAACTTGACATTTGTGCGACCAAAACTCAAAGAGATATTCCATTTCAAAGTTTTAAGGGACCATAATGAAGATCAGATTGGAACTTATCGCCCTTTCAGAAGAATGACAGATCGTCTAAGTAAGAAAAACAAGGTACTTACATTTTTCATTGCTATTCAAAAATAAATGCAAATGTTATGCCGTGATACGCAAAAATGCACTACAAAACCTGGAACAATTTGAAAAACTACACTCGATGCACACATGTAATTTTAAACACTTGTTAACAGCTATATTTTCCCCCAAAAAGGTGTAATTGACAGCGAGTGAAAAGTGGTGTAAGTCACAAAACGCTGCGTTTCATATCTCGCTGAATATTGGTCGTACTAATCTCAAACTTTTGTGTGTTGGAATTACTTTTCAGTGGAGAATATTTTCCTAAATATAAGTTAGGGGATATGGGGCCCGTATAAAAAGATAATTTTTTTTATTTTTTGACTAATTAAAATTCTTACTTCAAACTTTCAATATCTTAACTCTGCTTCTGATTTTGAACATTTTTGCAATTGGAAGTATGCATCTAGGACTAACGGTTGAGAAATAAAGGTCTTGCAGGTTAAAACGGAACACCCTGTATAGTATTTATCAGCCATCTCAGTTTCATTGAACTTGATTTTCACTCGTATACTTTGTTTATTTTAATGTTTTTATGCTTTTGTATGCATTTCTGAACATAGCAAAATTGTTCCAGTGAGTGCTTGGTCGCTCTTAAACTGTTCTGTTCCCCCAAATCACCACATCCGGTCAAACCCTCACCAGAGTTGGTACGATGGTGATTGGTGGGTTTTAAATAAATAAATAAACAACCTGTGAATTAATGGGCTTATTGGACTCACCTTCTTCCAGTGTGGCCACGAGCTGCTCATGCGAGGGCGGTCCCGAGCCTGCAGCATTAAAAGCCTTAACCGCCACGGCATAAGAGGTGCCCCTCTGCAACCCCTGTAGAAGGAGTGAACCACCTCTTCTGTCTGCGCCCTCCACCGTCTGGTACGTAAAGGGTCCTGGGGGCACCCGGTGCCCCACATAATATCCGCGGAGGGGTCCATTCCAGTGATGACGCTGAGGGGGCTGAGAAAAGAAAGCAAAAGTTAAACACTGGGTGGCCTGTACTCTACGCAAGCATAATTATACGCATCACATAGTCACCTGCACTTTTAAGAAGTTTATTCTCATCACCGCGCCGTTTATTGCCGAGAAAACGTTGGACAAATACGTTGGCCGTAAAGGCTTACTTTTCAAATGGTCGCTCGATAGTAGCGACGCAGCAAACCTTCCGCACACACTTCAAGATTGCCCCTCGAGCTCGTGTTCTTGGTAGGCAATCAATTGTGACGTGGATTAACATATTCCGGAGTTCTGGGACAACATTAGCCGAGAAATCACGAACATACCCATCGCTATGTTGGAAAAAGTTAATCGAAACTTCAGAAATCGGGTCACTCAGTGTATCTCCAAGAAGGGGCGAGTTTTTAGTTATAAATAGGCGACTTTTTTTTTTCTTTTGCCAAAATCGATTTGCTTGAGCTGCTTCTCGAGAAAAAAAAAATCCAGTCTCTTACAGATATAAATATTAGTCATTTTAAAATAAAAGCGGCTCTAAGTGCTGACTTACCTTCCACGTAACTCGGATGGACTTGGAACTGACTGCTTCCACCCTCAGATCCAGGGGCGCTCCGTCCGGAGCTAATGAGCAAATAATAAAAGGAAAGTATCACTACCTACTCTGCAAAACAATTTAGATAATGAGACAGAAGAATGAAATGAATATAAACTTCATTAAAAACGTTTTGAGGTTTCGACGAACGCACGAAAGCGTACAGTGGCATTATTGGTAGGGCACGTCGCTATAAGCAGAAACACAAATACTGGGAAAATATCTTATTGAGCGGTATAGCACTTCTTCCGATCATGCTCTATTACTTCGGAATTCATTTTGAAATGCAAGTCCATCTATCGATCAAATCACGTTCTTAGTGCTCGGACTGTTTAGCTAAATTTAAATGCATAATTGTGAATGGGTTGCGATCAAAATGCCTTATATACAGTAGAACTCGAATTATCTGAACTCCTATGATCCGAATCGCTTTCAGAACTGCGATTCGCAAAATAATGATTCTGTCTAAATACAATTCCCTCCGCAAAACTATAAGAGGTGTTCAAATGTAAAGGTACCAAACGCTACTGTGGGTATAAATGAAGACTTAATTCAATGTAAGCACCATAGGCCTAAGCATCACGATCCCATTGATTTACTAACCAAAGAATTCCTTGCTCCCGGAATTTCTGTCGCCGTGACGGCACAGTCCTTCAGAGTATCATCGAGTTCGTCGTCCGAGTTGAAGCGCTTCCCTTTCAAATGCTTTTTCAAAGAATTAAACACACGGAAATCGCAGGACAACATGTCTGGGGAGTAGGGCGGATGGTCAAGCTGCTTCCACTTGAATTTGACCATTGCCCCCCCCCCCCTGCAAACGTGTGGACGCGCTCACAGAGCAGAACAACTCATCGTGAGCAGTCCTGGTCTTTTCTTCTTGATGAACCTGCGTAGGCTTTGGGGTGTCTCACAGTACACATCGGAGTTAATGGTTCTCCTGTGCTCAAGAAATTCAATAAGTAGTGGTATCAACAAGGAAATTCAAGAAGTGCTCTCTCTCAAGCACTGCCCCATCAATTGGACGGCGCTCTTTGTAAGAGCTTCTGATCTATGATCGCATGAGGGAGACCGTGCAGGCTCCGATCCACGTCGGATACTCCAATCCCATCCCTAGATGTCTCGCTATGTTCTCCCATAGCGACATAAGCAAATATGTTAACGCTTAAGTTTTTGTGACATTTGATACCTTTTCATTTGAACAGCCCTAATAGTTAAACAGTTTACTTTCACAGAGATATTCAGAAAGAAAACATTTTCATTAAACGTATGATGTGTACATACTGCACTAATGTACAGCACTTGTGAGTAAGCTTAACAAGTGAAACTTTTTGCCTTTTCATTTGATTAAATAAAAGCTTTCTTTCTTTAAAAATAGTTTCTTTCTCCCATTTTTAACATGCATACTATAATTAATTAAAACAGACCCTTGTTTCGGACAAAATCCAACTAACTGAACTTTTGAATTATTCGAACGGGGTACAGTCTCAATTGATTCGGATAATTGGAGTTCTACTGTACAGGAAAAATATGTTTTGTTAGAAAAATAGAAATATTGAATACCTCCATTTACTTGTGCTGAAGAAGGCGATTGTTTGAAATTCCAAATCATGTGCACAGAATTTTTATTGAAAGTTTTCACATATTTCTACGCTGGATTCATCCAAGCGTGCAATGCACACACTGGAAGTTTCCAAATGCAATGAAAAACTGGGACAATTGCTTGGAGCGTTTGGAAGTCTGCATTGAAGGAATCTTGCCATGTTCTGTATTGAAGGAAGTGTTTCTTATCGTTGCAGTTATCCCTTTGCGAGGCATATTGGCTTCATTTGATTCCACCTGCTTGAGTACTTTTTTCAGTCGACTGACACAGTGACACGACCCTCAACAGAATTCACCTGCTCCCAGTCTGTCTCAGTTTAGTTTTATGTTCTGTGCCTCAAGGGGTTAATTTTTAATATTTTCCTGTGGTTTCATTGACTGACCTTTTCACTCAAAAAGGTTTCTGGTCTGCAGTTTAGTTTCCACACCGACTTGTGCGTACTTCTACTTCTCGTTTTGAGTTTCAACTTTGCTTAAATTGTATAGTAATTTAGATTAACTAATCAAAGTGTTAGGAAGTATCAAAGGAAACGCTCCTAATCTTTCTTTTAAGTAGTAAATTCAGTGCGGTTTAGGGCCTCAAACTTAAATTAGTCACCAAACTAAATGCAGTTTCAAGAGTAGCTCATGATACTCAATCTTTAAGCTCTATGGATGGGCTCAAAAAAGAAAATTGAAGCAACAGTTTTTGGTATTTTGAAATTACACTTAACATTACTTCGGGTAAGATACTTACTTTCAGTTTACAGTACTCTATACTAAGTGCAATTTTAAGGCTATTTATTTTTCCACATTATAAGCATCAGGGCTAATTCTGAAAATCCGCCGTATAGTAGGTAAAGTTAAGAAAATAAGACAGTTACTTTTGATTATGACGTCAATATTATATGTTTACCATAGGTTTCCCATATTAGGTACCTCGGTCATAAATTGAGTTCTTACTTTGAAAAACTTGAATAAAATTTTAAATACTATGTACTTATTTACACATCAGGGCGAACAACTAGAATCTGAGGTACAAAACAACCACCCACCGCATTCAGAACGAGAGATTATGCCTTCTAGGAGGGCTACTTACCCTCTTCTAACGTCCGAAAGGTGAGAGGCTGCGAAGGATCTCCCTGACCGACATCATTCTGCGCGAACACTTGTACACTGTAGGAGGTGCCCGGATGCAAGCCTGAGAGACCAACAGATGTCTGAACCGCAGGAAGAGATACCTGGTGAAGCTGACCACGCTTTTCTGAAAAGAGGAACAAACAATTACATCAACACATCGAATGAGGTGTTAAGGTAAACACATCAGTAGTGGCCAGTGCTATAGTGCATCAGTAGTGGCCAGTGCTATAGTGCTTCAGTTGTGGCCACTTCAAGGTTCATATTTGAAAAAATAGGACTCCAGGTTTCCCAATGGACTACGTTTGATGCACTTTTGAATCCACTGGGAAACCTGGAATCCTATTTCTTCAATTATAAACCTTAAAGTGGCCACTACTGAAATACTGGCCACTACTAATGTGTTTACCTTACATAGTATCACAAGAGAATACATGTCAACCGATATCAATATAGGATACATTTTGTACTTTGTGTCATTAGCAAACAATAGAAAACTAATATTTTTATCTATATTTTCATTCAATACCTGAGGAATATCTGTAGCAATTTATAAAATTATGCTGCAAATAATTTTATAAATTATATAATAAATAATTTTATTAATTGTATTATTAGTTGAAGTTTCTCTAAAGGATTTCATTAAACCTAATTGAAATATCTGTACAGTTATAGAAGCGAATTTGGCCTAAAAACGTTGCGTTTGCGGCTAATGGAAAGGGAATCAAAAAGTATTTAATTGACAAAGAAAAAGTATTTTATGGAATGGTGTGTATGAAAATGCAAAGGGGAAGGTCATTCGAAAAATTGAATAGTTATGTCTTTACTTGCTGCCTTCTATGTATGCCTGGTCAACTGGGATAAAAGAAGAAAACTATCAATATTTCAACTTTATGCCCTTCTCTTTCTTTAGGATGAAAGCTGTGAATAAAATGTTTTGAGTTGCATTTGACTGCGTATGGTGTATTGTATGTGGTGTAACTGAATGTGGAAAATTATATTTTATTGTTATTTGCCAGTGAATGAAACCATGCTTCCTTTTACCCTACAGGTTAGGTAGTAGATGGAAAACTCATTTTTTTAAAAATTACACATTGAGGTCCATGCAGGTAGATAATCGCACTGTACACAATTAGTTTATAAGCTAAAGAAGTTCTACAGTAGCAATACTAAATATGTGGCCCATAGATCGCATGCAACTCGCTGAATCCTCCAAATGTAATCGAAAACTATTTAAAAAAAAAAGCATGCAAAAAAAAAAAAAAAAAAAAACAAAAAAACAAAAAAAAAAACATTATAAATGGAATTTATGTAAAACATAAACAAAAGTGTTACTTACATCGAAATGTAATCTTCAAAAAAGTAGAAAGAAACTTAGTTATTTTCATTTACCCCTAGAGCACAGCATTTATGGAGTTAATAGAAACACCTAACTTGCACATCAAAACAGCTGGAAAGGTGAAATCCATAAATAGATACTTTTAGTCAATTTCCAAATGACGAGTAGAACTGGTTGAACCAATTACTTCGCCTTTGTATAAATTATATTCATAAATAATTCACAAAATATCCGATTACTGATTAGTGACGATTAATTAGTACATCCCAACTCTCAATGCATGATAATTTTATTTTCAAAGAAATTGAAGTTTGTAGTTTGCGTGTTGGTTGAGTCAAAGTCAGACAACCTGGACAAGATAAAACATAAAATTTAGACCATAACTGTGAGACTAAACTGAAGCATAGCTGGACCGCGAATGCAGCCAGCTCTGATCACGAATCGATCTGAATGGAACTGCTTGTGGTTTTGGAAGTTTAACAAACAGTAGCAAGAAAGTTCCAAAACTTCCCTATACTGAATAAGGGGCTTTGTTAAACTTCCAAAGCCCCTTATTCAAAATGCAAAACTCGTACATGATTCGAAACTTATAGAAGTATAAAAAAATCACATGCTGCTAAAACCGGTTTTTACCATGTTTTTCCAAACTTACATTTCAATTTTCAAAAGTTTCAAAACTTTGCTACGTTGTTAAGGATTATGTCATAGGCAACGCTGTGCAGATATTGTTAGTAAATAATGAAAATGGTTGCATTTTATGGAAATTGCTTTTACTTATAGCAATAATAATTATTATTAAGGTTTCGGGAACTAGTTCAGTGGTTTCACTTCCTGCACTATTAAAAACGCATGCTCAAATCTTACTAAATGTTGCCGAATTTAACAAAATAGTGTCGGGATAAATTTCCACAATTAATTTTTGGTCAAATTAATGAACATTTCGTGGGATTTTAGTACGAGTTTCTGATTTTGCTAGAAAAAAAATAGACGCAAACGACGAAATTTTTCTTACACGATTGAAGAACCCTCGCACTTTAGCGATTCATTTCTGAGTGTATAATGTCATAGGAAATGAAATTTAAACAAAACCTAAATTAAACAGGAAAAATGATTCAAAGTAAGCGTTTCTGTGTGTTAACGCACCGTCGTTTCTCCAGTAGCGGACGACATAGTTCTCAACCAAACCATTCTCATCAGAAGACGACGGTTGCCATGACAGCCGGATGGAGCGCACTTGTACTTCTGAGGCTCGAAGGCCCCCCGGGGGAGGAGGAGGCTCTGGAAGGGAGAAATGAATGAAGATCATGAACTTTGATGAAATTTCATGTATTAGTTACTTTTCAGTGTCACACACAAGCATAACAGTTCATGTCAATGCAAAGTGTACATTAATTGGAAACTAGAAGAAATTATTACAAAACAAACCATTGGTATATAAAATTTTATAAAGCATAAAAGGGGCCTTGGTTACATTTGTCTTTGTCAGCACCAATACAAATTATACTCTTTTATACTCTTGAATTTAATCTAAAATCTAAACAATGAACATTTTTTTATGTTACAAAACTGGTTATTCTTAATTTAGAGTTAATGGCTTATTGCACTATTTACAACTATGCTTAAACCTGCATTCAGTTTTTTTTTATATATTGTTAAACCATGTTTTCCACTAGTTTGAATACTTCATAATGTTTTTTCATCACATACTATAGAACAAAACATCGTTCATATAATTTCTCTCTTTCTCTCTCTTTCTATTCACATGTGTGTGTGGTATCTAAAAATAATCAATGAAACTACAAATTTTCAGGGGAAAGAGGTAACCCACGTGGAAGATATGAATGGACACTAAGGTGTATCGAAACAAACTTTTTTATGAAATTAAATTTGTCAAGTTGATAAAAAGTTGCCCTACCGATCCAGATTTTACATAAAAAAATTTATCCGGATCAAAAAATATTTAGGTGTCCGCACGAGGCCTGAAGTTTATAATTTTCTTCACAAACTATTTTTTCAAAAAATTTTTTGAATAACAGAAATTTTTTTAACACTTTTTAAATAGCAAATTGTGAGTAATAAAGCCGGGAATTATGGTCAAATAAAAGTTTCTGCTCTCATTCCCCATTTAGATTCCCGCATAGTACCCAAAAATAAGGATTTTTTAAAAAGTTCAAGTCAGAATTTTCAATAGAAATGTATTTGTTTTGATTTTTTTTTCAAATGTTGGTTTAAAAATTTCTTTGCTAATAAAAAAATTTTGAAGCATTTATTTATGTTTAAAAGATAAAAATTATTTGAATTTATTTTCTGATTATATTGTAAGATTCGTTTTGTAAAGTTAAAAAAAAATAAAAAAATAAAGGTTATAAAATAATCTTGCAAACATCGTTTTCATTTTATTACATAGAAGTATATTATTACAAGAATTAAGTACAAAAAACTAAACCCAAAACATGTGTAAAATATTATGTGTGTTATCATATTGTATCAAGCTTTTTCCATACTAATGTTTTTCAACAGCTCTAAAAGGATACGTGAGTTTTGTTGGAGGCTACACCATTTGTAGAGTACTGCAAAGTCACACAACAATAAGCATCGTTTGGTACACAAAAGTGGGCTCTTCGCTTCTTATGGGATGGGAAGAGATTTTTGCCCAAAAAGTAATGTGATTAATGAAAACGCAGGCTATGGCTCGACAACAGTTGGTTTTACAGAGTTTAAATAACTGTGGACATTTTGCAAAAGATCTCCACAAACCTTATGACCTTCTAATAATTTTTCTAATATTTTTTTTCTTATGGAAGTCATGCTTGACTTTTGCTCAAGAACTGCAAGTTTCGGACAAATACGATGTCTTTGATTTGTGTGCTGATGTATCCTATTTAACTACATTAACGTTGGTCATTGTATCAGTGTATTTGATTCATTACAGCAAGGAGTGACCGCTGATTGGTTTCACCAAGTCATAGTCTCAGTAAAAGTTTTCATATAACTTCGCTCATTTTACCTCTCACTTAAAAGAAACATTAAAAACTCGAGCCGCTTATAGTGCTGCGAGTCATTCTGTGTTTCATCCAAGTTTCCGTCGCTTCTTTGCCGAATATTGCAGATTAGTCAGCTAATCTGACAGACAGCTGGATAAGTCAGACAGACGCAACAGTCACACC
Organism: Uloborus diversus; assembly: GCF_026930045.1. Classification (NCBI taxonomy): domain Eukaryota; kingdom Metazoa; phylum Arthropoda; class Arachnida; order Araneae; family Uloboridae; genus Uloborus; species Uloborus diversus. The sequence continues at coordinate 183,998,016 of NC_072732.1, read as the reverse complement.
AAACTACAGCTCAATTTTAAAGCTATTTAATAATTCAAATTAGTTGATGTGTTAGTGAAAAAATTCATCACAGTTTTTTTCTATTGTCCTGAACTAAACAATTCATTTACACAAATTCAAAATATCAAAAAGAAACAAAAATCACTTTAAAAATAATTATAAGTTTATATAATAAGTTAAACACGAAGAGAAAGGGTGATCGTTTCAAAGAAACTCAACAGAAATTGTTCTGAAATAAGGACTTTCACAAGGGTCAAGCTTAAATGGAACAACATTGGAAATATAATTTGCCTACCAAGAGATACTTTCACCAAAAGATCAGATCTATAGTGGCGTTTCAGTGAAATACAAAAGAAATTATTTTGAAATACGGACCTTCATCGAAGTTTAGCTCAAATCCAACCACACTGGAAATTAACTTTGCCTAACACGAACTACTTACACAAAAAAGCACATTTACAGTAACGTTTCAAAGAAGTGCAACCAAATTAATTTCGAACAACAATGAAAATCTAATTTGCCGAACAGATACTACTATCACTAAAGGATCACATTTACTATAACGTTCGCACAAAATACAAAAGAAATTATTTTGAAATACGTACCTTCATTGACGTTACGTTCAAATTCAACTACACTGGAAATTAACTTTACCAAACATGCAATACTTTCACTATAAAACCATATTTACAGTGAAATTTCAAAGAAATTCAGATATTGTTTGGAAACAAGGACTTTCACCAAAGTCAAGCTTGAGTCGAAACACACTGGAAGTCTGATTCGCCTAACAAGCACTACTTGCACTAAAAGATCATATTTACCGTGATGGTTGACACAAAGTGCAGAAGAAATTGTTTTAACGTAATGGCCTTTATTGAAGTCAAGTTCAAATCGAACCACACTGGAAGTTAACTTTTCCTAACACGTACTACTTACACTAAAAAAGCACATTGACAGTTACGTTTCAAAGAATAACAACTGAAATGGTTTCGAAACAAGGACTTCCGTTGAATTCAAGCTTAAGTCGAACAACGCTGGAAATCAAATTGCCTAACAAGCACTACTTGCACTAAAAGATCACATTTAAAGTGACTTTTCAGACAAAATACTACAGAAGTTGTTTTGAAATACGGCCCTTCATCGAAGTCACGCTCAAATCGAACCATACTGGAAATCAACTTTGCCTATCACGAACTACTTACACTAAAAAAGAACATTTACAGTGAAGTTTTAAATGTATCGGAAATTGTTTTGGTACAAAGAGTTTCTTTTAAAGCAAGTTTAAATTGAACAATACTGGAAACTTAATTCGTCTAGCGAGCACTGCTTTGACTAATCGATCACATTTTAAATGACGTTTCAGATAAATAAAACAGATTTTTTTTTGGAAATATAGACCTTTATTGAGGTTAGGCTCAAAATGAGCCAGACTGGAAATCTGGAACTTTAATTAACTAATAAACACTGCTTTCACTAAAATAAAAAAAAAAAAAAAAACCGCGCACACACACACATATTTACTGTGACATTTGAAAGAAATTAAACAGAAATTGTTTTGAAGTAAGGACTTTCAATTTAGTCGAGTTTAAATCAAGAAACACTGAAAATCTACTTTGTCTAGCTGACATTACTTTCACTAAAATACCTCATCTTTTGCATCGACATTTTAATGAAATAAAATTATTAATTGTTTTGTTTTGAAAAAAGGACTTTCATTGTATTCTCAAATCGGGACACTCCGGAAATCTACTTTGCAAAACCAAATCTACTTTCTTTAAAAATAGAGGAAAACATTTGCAGGAGCTGAAGAATACATTGTAAGCAATACTTTAAAACTGATTTGAAATAAGGACTTAAAGCCAAGTTCAAATCGAACCAAAATTGAAATCTACTTTGCATGACAAGACAACCACTTCTTCCACTGACCAAAAAAAAAAAAAAAACATTCACAGTAATGTTTCAAAGTATAATTGCAGGCAATGAATCAACTGACGCCTGATTGAAATCACTTTGAAATGCAATAAATGTTTCGCTGATTCCCTAATTATATTTTACCCGGATCGATTCAATTAACTCCACGTGAACCAGCACTTTAGTACACTTGTCGAACTAGTTCATCGGTTGAAAGCTTTTTCACAAATTTTCCAAGTGGATGGATATACAGTTATTGTTACAGTCAAGTGCCATACTTGGGACCGTATCCTAACTTGAGACATTTGCCGAATTTAGTTTTGAGGGCTGGTTCACCAGTAAGCAATAAATGGTGTTCAAGAATAAATGAATAGTTATCTTATGAGACTATGTGATTTGAACTTTGATGTATCAGCTTTATGGGTTATTTTTATGATTTTAAAAATTTTGAAAAAATATGCAATTGATAAGTATGGAAATAACTTTGGTTATCTACGCTAACTGAGCAGCAGTAGTTTGAATCAGTTTCACAATTCATCTTGGCTATGTACCTGTGCCTTATTAAGGCAACTTCATTTCCACCCGACTAATTCAGTTAAACTTATTTATTCATAAATTTGAGAAATTGCAAATACGCTCCAAACTTGGGACATCGTTCTAAGTTAGGAAATTAAGGCATAAAAAGTGTCTATAAGGAATATTGAGGAAATAAAGTGTATAATTGTATTAACGAAAACGCATAGATACAAAAGTTTATAACTTGGGCACAATTCTGATGACAATAAATTGTCATACCATCACAGGACAGAACAGTTGTTGCTGTTAGAAAAAAAATTGAATCTACTGATGAGCAAAAGACGTTTTGCCAAAATACTACATACATTAGTTCTACCATTGAGAATGAGTCTCGAAGCATAAGATGCGGCTAATTTATTTGTAGTGAATTTCACATATTATGAAGGAATGAAAATGAATTTGAAAAGATGTGAAATAAGGAACATGGAGAGATAAAAATAAGCTGTGTCAATAATTATTTGGGTTCACCAATTGCTTTTATGCTTCCACATATAGAGGGGAAAGCAGGAATATTACATTCAAAGGAATTAAGAAGGCTGGGGAGATATTCAATGTTTTCAGGGGCAAGTGTACATTCTGAAATCATTAGAAGTTTACAAGATTCTATTATTTCTATTCAATGATATTTTTTTCTTTATTGGGTTGTAAAATAAACTTCTTTAAAATGATAGTTGGTGTCCCAAACTGCTATCAATTGCTGAATACATGAAAGAAAAGTCAAAATAGTTTTTGTCCCAAGTTAGGGAGGGTGTCCTAAGTTAGGACCTTAACTTGGGACAATGAACACTTTTTTTAAAGGTAGATACACATCGATACCTTGTCTTGAGCTGAAGTACTAAGGCACATCCTAAAAATAGAATACTTCGTTTGAATGGAAAACATATGATTAATATGCTACAAAAGGTAAAAGTTCAAAACTGTCCCAAGTATGGACACTTGACTGTACCAAGGGAACCAACGTCTGATTTACGCGGAGTGAACAGAATCGGGCTGAAACAAAGATGAAGGTCCCTGAAGCCAAATAAATAACTTCAGAATTCCATTAATTTCTCCTCTGAAACGCATTGTATGTATAGGTATTACAATATTTAAAAATGAAATTGAAACCAAAAAGATTAAAATTAAGGATCTTATTTAAGGACCATGAGACAGCAATGTTCTGCACCACCCACCTTGAACGATTAGCTTGACTTTGCCCTGATCCTCTCCAAACTGATTGTGGGCGTAGCAGAGGTAGTGTCCGGCATCCGTCTTCTGCGAGTCCTGGATTAGTAACTCAGACTTTAGGCCGTGATCTGTGTTCTCTCGTACTACCTCGAACCTAATCAGAAAGAGATCAACATTCATAACAAGTTCATAAGTTATACAAACAAACACTTTCGGGCACTCTTTCATCTATGTTACTGCTGCAAAAAACGTGAACAAAGTACTAGTACTTACAATCTTACACCGTGAAATAAGAACCAAAATTCAAGGCGAAGGATATAATCATTTAGCTCTGCTGTGGGCAGGTAAAGAGCAGCAGCTGCAAATTTTTCTTTTTTTTTTTTTTTTTTTTTTTGCATTTTTGTCATTTATTGTGCGTTAGCTTAATCGTACAAGCTGGCTTATTTGATTTCCGCTGAAAAAGACGTCTAATTCCAACGTTTTCCTTTTGTTAGTATTGAATCCAACACACATTTCTTCAAATACCTTGAAAATTCATTTTTGCAGATACTGCCGTTTACCTGCCTACGGCAGAACTGTTATCGAAAACTATCATAACAGAAGGCGCAGGAAAAAAACCTAATCGGGTATTTCACTTAAACTTGGCTACCAATAAAGCTGTGTAAGCGGAGAACGCACTCTTCTTTATCTTTACTAATAATGAAGCTGAAAGTCTCTCTGTCTGGATCTCTGTGACGCGCATAGCGCCTAGACCGTTCGGCCGATTTTCATGAAATTTGGCACAAAATTAGTTTGTAGCATAGGAGTGTGCACCTTGAAGCGGTTTTTCGAAAATTCGATTTTGTTCTTTTTCTATTCCAATTTTAAGAACATTTTTCCGAGCAAAATTATCATAAGATGGATGAGTAAATTACCAAGTTATCGTAACGTGGAACCGTAACATGGGTAAGCAAATGAATATAGCCAATTGGCGAGAAATTCATCATCCATTATTTGTTAATATACAGGCGAACCAATTGACCTTTTCATTTTCTACTACGAGAAAAGCCATGCGAGTATCACTAGTGGAAAATATATGATAAAAAATTGACCTTGGATTTGTACTTCAGGATGGAAAAAACGAATGCGTAACTTGGCATGCGTTGCACAAAATGATATGTATTTAGTTTGAGGGAGAATACTAATATCATTGGGTAGTATGAAGTTTCTTAAAGCCCCAAATTTTAGAATCAGTTCAAAACGCTCTGAAAATGTTGAGCTGATCAATACATTTCTTCTAAATTGTTTCAAACACTAAATTTAATTTATCATTAAGCTCTGATGTTCACTCACATAGTAAGGTAAAAAAATTACTACTAAAAACTTCGTGCGAAAGGGATTAATTTTGATGCTCAAGTGGGTAAAAATACATTAAATAGTACATCCTTTCTTGAATCCGCCTGAGAAAGATGTTTTATTTGAGTTAAATTATATTGCCATTACATATGACTTCAAGTGTTGCTTTCGGTGTGAAAAAATGACCAGATCTTCTGTTGAATCATCGGAAAAATATGAGAGGTAAAAGGAAAAGGACCTCTTTATTGCAATCTATTTGTTAGTAAAATTTGAAAAAAAAAAAAAACTACATATCTGAATTATATACATAGAGTAGTTATACCCACATATCCTGCTTTTAATGGACAGTGAGACGTTCAGGCTTTTTTCAGCATCACGTAAGAAAGAGAGAGATTCGAAGTAATAGCTTACAAGGTGTTTTTAATATCATATTAAATCTTTAACTCTAGTTAACACTGTTTCTGTTGTCAATGAGAAAATCTGCTTTTTTTCAAGCGCTATGATAGATTTAAGGAATACAGACAGAGAAATAGTACAAACTTATAAGCCTCCCGATTTTGAAACTGATACTTCTGCTTGGCAATAATTCATTCAAGAGTGATTTCAAGTAAATTCTTCTTCATTTGCCAATTGGCAATAATAAACTCATTCTTTCTATGTATCATGTAAGAGTGTTGTATATACACCTAGTCCAAGCTTATAAACCTTCAGATTTTGTGATGACTGTTTATGTTTGGTAGTGTCTACAACACATATGCAACGGCATTTTAATTTCAAGTTATATAAATTGCAAATTCATTAGAATGATAAAATTACTTTTGATTAACTTATTTTGAAGATGCTTCCAGATATCATTCAATGAATGTCTACGCCTGAAAATATAAACATCAACGTTACAAAAGCAATCATTTTGAAAAAAAAGAGAGAGAGAGAGAGAGAGAGAGACTGCAGACATGTGTTTTGGGGTTAAAAACCCATTTCGTAATTCAAAATGATGTGAGTACACGGATGTCAAGACATGCGACTATTTTCTTATTCGTGTAAATTATTTTTATATGCTGTACCGTTGTAGCATTTGATCATATACAACCTATACAGTTAATGTGATTAGTCTTTTTATTGACTTCGTAGCTCGTAGTTAGCAGGCGCTACTTGCTACAGCATCCTTAATCGTAGTCTTTGGTAGAATCATTATGCTAATGTCAACCTATCGTCACCTCAGAGCAACAGTATAAGATATCTAATCCCAGAAATAACTGTAAGATATCCTACAGTTGCTTTGAGGCGACGATATATAAAACTGTGAACATGATTTTTTTGCTTATAATTCGAATAACCATTTCTAAGGTCATTTCTGAAACGTTAATGCATAGCAGAGATAAAATATCATAAATAAGTCAGTCAACCTGTTATAAATACACTGCTCGACATTGAAAATGCAACACCAAGAAGGAGTTAAAATGTCAGTAATCCAACGTTATTAAGCACAAAACTTGCAAATGATTGCAGACACGTGTTTCGGTGTTACAAGGAACACCTTTTTCAATGCAAAGAAGTGTGAGCTTTTGGATGAAAAGTCATCCGAGAAAAGCCGATTGTCTTTTCTCGGATGACTTTTCATCCAAAAGCTCACACTTCTTTGCATTGAAAAAGGTGTTCCTTGTAACACCGAAACACGTGTCTGCAATCATTTGCAAGTTTTGTGCTTAATAACGTTGGATTACTGACATTTTAATTTTTCAGCACAAAGGTATTTATTCTTTACCAAGAAGGAGTGTTCAGAAATTTATGCAAATTTTAGAGTAGACGTACATCACTGAGTTATGTAAATGATGTGAAGTGCGCAGCTTTTCGACGCACGTGAAGTAAGATATAAGGGAAGGAACTTGCAGAATGGGCAATATTCGTGTCGTTTTTTCTGACTGGAGAATTATCGAAGAAATTTTGTTTTGTCTTGGAGGATACGTGTAACACGAGAGAATGCCAGGCCGACGTCAACGAAGGCACTTCCAGCAGATAGACGATTTTACGAGGGGTATGGTGATCGGACTGAGAAGGGAAGGTCCGTACGTCAAATCGCAGTTGATACCTACATGGATGCGAGCACGGTGCATCGGCTGTGCCGAAAATGGTTGGAACAACGAAATGTGGCAAGATTGAGGGGTGCAGGGGCAGCCAGAGTGACGTCAGAACGCGTGGATCGACGCATCCACCGACAAGCTGAAGCAGATCCACAAGTCACTTGTTCCTCGATTCTGCAGCAGGTACAAGATACCCTGAATGTTGCCGTGTCAACCAGAACAATTTCCCGTGGTTTGATCGCACGTGGTCTGCAATCATGGCATCCGCTAAGAAGACTGCCATTGATCCCACAACATAGACAGCAACGTTTAGTATGGTGTCGGACTAGAGCGACGTGGATGACAGAATGGAGAAATGTCGGGTTCTCAGATGAATCCCGCTTCTGTTTATTCAATGATAGTCGCCGCATACAGGTGTGGCGCCGACGTGGAGACGGATCTAATCCGGCAGTAACTGTGGAACGTCCCACCTCACGACAACGTGGCATAATGGTTTGGGGCGCAATTGCGTACAATTCCATGTTACCTCTAGCTCGTATTCAGGGCTCTTGACGGTCCAACGATACTTGGATAATGTACTGCGGCCAGTGGCAATCCCTTACCTTCAAGGGCTACCTAATGCAATTTTTCAGCAGAATAACGCTCGACTACACAGTGCTCGAACTGCCAACATGCTCTCCAAGGCACACATATGCTTCCCTGGCCACCATACTCTTCTGACCTGTCACCAATCGAACATGTGTGGGATGTGTTTGGACGTCGTTTGCAGACTCTGTCCCTGCCTCGTTCAGAAGACGAACTGTGGCAAAAGGTTGAACGGGAATGGAGAGCCATCCCTCTGGACACCATACGAACCCTTAGTGACTCTATGCCTAGACGTGTTTCTTCGTGTATCGCTGTCCGCGGTGGTCCTACATCCTACTGAGCCGACGCTGTTAACGCTCTGTATTCTGCCTATCATTTTGAAATTAAGATCATTTATTATTCCTTGCTGTCTATGTCTGTTTTTCAAATTTCATCACTTTCTGACCACTCCTTCTTGGTGTTTCATTTTCAATGTCGAGCAGTGTATTTATGGAAACGTCGTGTCATCCCAAGCAAAGCACAGGTTTTAGAAGATCATTGCTAGCAAATTTTGAAATGCCAGATTATTTCAGGGCAACGTTCTGGAGTTTCACGGGTTTACGCCAGTTTCCTGTGAAAAGCTAGTATAATGCGAAAACATATCTGAATCTCTACAAGTTTCATGACTGTAGACTTCTTACTGTTGCGAAAAATAGTTTTAGCTACCAGTGAAAATATATTCAGCTTCTTTATTAGACGTTTGACCTTCAGCTGTCACATTCCTTTCAAACTGACTGAGACCTAAACAAGAGCAAAATGTAGTCTCTGAATGCTGTAGCTTTGGCAAAAGCTGTAGTCAAATAAGCGATCCAATATTTGCTGACAATTCTGCTTTAGCTTTGGTCATATTTGCGCTATAAGTTTTCCTGGTAAATTAAAAAGGTGCAAAAGTAATTACTATAATCATATCCAAGTTTTCCCTGGAGGTTTTCGCTTTATTCCAGAAATTATCTTTTGTTGGAAAAATTTCCGGTTAATTTTAGGAAGGTTACTGACCTTCAGCAGGGAACTTTCCTGCCTTTTGCCTGATATGTTACTGGCAGAAACTAGACACACCAGCTGCCAGTTGTTTTCTAGGAACGTTTCAAAAGGTTTTTTTTTTCAATGAAGAAACCAATCGAATAAGACTGACCTGGTGCCAAACTGTATGTTGAGCGCCTGCTGTTGCTGGTCCTTCTTCCAGGTAACGTGCAGGGGCGGATCACCCCGGATCTCGCAAGGGAGGCGGGCCGTGTGGCCCCTACGCACAGTTACGCGGGAGAAACGGTCCTTGAGCTCGGGCGGTGCTGTGGAAAAGGAAAGTACACACCATTAGTGCGATTCAATAGAAAAGACATCCACTTTAACAGAAATACACAACCATACATGAAAAATATGACACTGTAAGGAAAAGACGTATAGTAGATCCTCGTTTTACGCGGGGGTTACGTTCCACGAAAATGCCGCGTAAATCAAAACCGCGTAAATTGAGACCTAATACTAGTGTTAAAATAGGGGTTTGGTTCCGTAGATAACAAAATATTTCATTCTAGTGATGACTAATTGTATAATAAGTTTAAAGTGTACTTATATCGACTTTTATGCACAACATGCATAAAGAAAACATAAATTATATTCATGTTCTGTTTATAAAGAGGAGCTGGCTATGATAGTCTTTTGGCAGTCATTAAGATTTTTTCTTTGTAATTCTTTGCAGAGCATTAACGCATCCATGATCACTTGCGTTATTTCCGTGATAGAATCTTCTTTCACTAACAAGTCAGAGAGATCATTTCTATTGTCTAGGAATGGCTCAAAATGTTCAATGTGAACGTTTTTGGTTGTGTGTCACCGCGGTCGGTATCCTCGTTGGTTTTGGTCTCCTTTGTCACTCTTAAAAGCTCTTCTTTCAGTGAGTAATGAACTGTGTGAGTTTAATAACTTTATTTCTGGAAAGAGCTGTGGGACCAATCGCATAAAAAGTCTCCAGTGGACCAAGCTCGATTATTAGCACGCCAAAATGCAGTTGATTACGCGTAATCTGCAATCTTTAGGACTTTGGATTTTGAAAGAGGGAAAAATTTTATCTGTTTGCATCGCCGGATCCGCGTAAAACCGAAATTCATCCGCGTAAAAATAAAGGTGTCAAATCTTAAACTGCGTATAATCGAAACTACGTAAAATAAACCCGCGTAAAACGAGGGTCTACTGTACTTACATTCGTTAGGCAGGGACACCTTTTGCCTACATTTCTTTTGTAAGTTCTCTTTACAAAAGAGAACAGAAAGTATTCACAGTTCGTGTTCACAGAAAGAAGTAGACAACCATACATTGAGATGTTGAATCGAAGAAATTTTTGCAGTCCATAGGCAAACCTGAAAGTATAAATACCTTTCTCTCAGGGGGAAAAGTAGGAGAAAATGGGGTGATGTTTTTGAACCTAGATGTGACTTGGATAAAGGAGATCAACGATATACATTAAAAATCCTCTACTTGTGGCGCGTGAAATTCAAAGTATACTGGAAAAACTAGCAATAGTATAGCTTGAACAGTAACAATAATCGGTTCTGTTATAGAACTTCATATTATGAACAAAATCTGTCATATAAGAACACGCAATTTGGCATTTCGCTCTACTCGATTTTCGAAACACTTTAATTTGTACAGATATTTTTGTTACAGTGTGAATTAATATTTCATCATGATTTTTTTTTTTTGCAATTCCATTTGCAATAGTTTTGCATTTTTTGGGCTTTAATTACGTATATTTTGTAATTTATTCAGTGGGGTTGTTTCCCATTATTCGAAAATATTTTCTATGTATAGAGCTAATTGAGAAAGCCCCAATTCTGAAAACCATCTTCTGGTAAGTCAACCCGTTATTGAATGATCACAGGTAATCGAATCACAGGAAAAAGTTAAAAAACGCATCGACATTTTTCTTTTTGAATTCATCAAGTGCATAAATTAGGCTTTCTAGAAAAATTACCGGCTTTTTTATACTAGTAAACTACATTGAACCATAAAGAAACAAAATTTACTGTAAAGTAAGACCATGCAATTTTGACAAGACTCTTTTTGTCGTTTTGCTTCACTTTTACTTGTTGATAGCAAACTGCTTGTTATTAACGTTTTATCATCAGTTAGGCTTTCTTATGAAAATATAATTGAAACCTAGCGAATTTTCGTTATTTTACTTAACAACGTGGGGGAGGGGGGAGAGGGTGACCTTTGGTCTTTTTTGTGCACCAACCTTATATATTAGTGATTGATAGAAAAACACCAGAAATTTCCGAAAAATGTTTGAACAAAATCATAAAATTATCAGTTTTGATGTTTATTTTAAATAAGATTCAAGTGTAGCAACCAATTTGGGGCAAAATGTTGGACCAGAATGTAGCAAATAATTAGGGATAGAGGGATCACATTATTTACCTTTTCCTTCAGATGTTTAAAGTCATATACGCCTGGGTCCATGGAGTTTCATAATCGCATCGAAAAGTTTTATGCGATTTCTGATGGGAGAGCCCTTGCAAAATGAGGCATGGCTTAAAAATGTGCAAACCCCGGATTTTGAAAATAATTTATACTAATTCAAAAGAGGGAATTCTTGGTCAGTAAGGTAGTATCCGTCAGTCCCCCAGCTTATGTCACCTGGCAGTAGAGTTGAAATCGATATAAACAAGAAAAAATTAAATATATTAGTGAAAACTAATATTTTCAGGGTTTGCAAAAGCATGATTTCACACGCTTTTTGAAATGATCCTCCAAAACACTCAGATGATTCCTCAAACTATAACCAGGTTTCCACTACTTTTTACGTCCTTTTATAAAAAAGGAAGTATTGTATTCGCGAAAAATTTTTACTCAAAGATCGACCGTAATTTCCATTTTGCTCACCCCGGAATGAATGTTGAGGGGTTTTTTTCGACTCGACCACACGTGGATAAGTGCCTAAGAACGTATAATAAACGTAATTCGTCGGGAATCGTCGAAATATCCATTTCGACGATTCCCGAGTTAGTTGCAACGAGTTTTCTCGTGACGTCTGTGTGTAAGTATGTGCGGATGTGCGTATGTATGTCGCTTAACTCAAGAATGATATTTCCTAGAAAGTTGAAATTTGGTACGTAGACTCCTAGTGGGGTCTAGTTGTGCACCTTCCCTTTTGGTTGCATTCGAATGTTCCTAAGGGGGTCTTTTGCCTCTTTTTGGGGGGAAATCATTGTTAATTTCGATGTAAACTCAAGGGGTGTTATAATTTGGCGGATACTTGGCGATATATAGCCAGTCTTTTGGACGCCAAGTTTTATCGCCAACTTAGGAACAAATTTGGCGATTTTTTTATCAAATTTTTTTTAAATCTACTTTTAATTTGGCCATTGTTGGTGATATTTAGAGAGTAAACTATTGAATCACATTAAAATTACCTATAATAGAAAAATGACAATAAATTGGAGTAAAAGGAAGTCATGTGAGGCACACATCAGCTCGTTGAAATACTACTTACAGTGCACTGAGATGCGAACGCTTTTTGTGATACCAGGTCCGATGCCGTTGTGGGCCTCACAGATGTAGGGCCCTGCGTCCGATTCGTCCACCCGCGGAAACACCAGAGAGCCGTTCGGTGCAGTCGTCCACGAAGACTCCGCTCGGACCACATCAGGACCTTGAGGGGGAAAGAAAGAGAGACATGTTGAGTTGAAGAGTAAGATTTAAAAACGTAGTTATGATTATCTGAAATCTGAACAGAGTGCAATTTAAGATAAATAAATACCTTTGTGCTGAACAGTAAAGTAAGAAAAACAACGTTAAAAAAAGCACAGATTTGCCAATTACAGCAGACACGTGTTTCGGCGTTACAGGGAACGCCTTTTTCAATGCAAAAAGTGAACAGCTTATGGATGAAAAGACATCCGACAAAAGCCAAGAGCAGATAAGCATGCAGCTTAAAAGGTAAAAATAGCGGATTAGCCAAACACCAATGAGAAAATTATAAACCGATCAGGAACCAATAGCAATGCAAGCAAAGGCCAAGAGCTTTCTCTTAGGAACGAACCCAGAAAGAAAGAATTCCAATGGACAAAGATTAAGCCGAAGCTTAAATAAAAAGAAAAGAAAATGTCGGTAACCGTGAACCGCAAGAACGGAAAAGCTGAATGGAAGAAAAAAACACCACGAAATAAAATAAACAGAAACAAAAAAATATTCGAAGAAAGGAAAAATAAAGATAACTAGAAGGAAATTTGAGGGGGGGGGGTGTCAACAAGACAAAAAGGTAAAAATAAACAAAAGAAGATAGAAAAAAATGAATGGGGGGAAAAAGGGGGAATGGGGAAACTACAGTATTACAGATATGGGAGACAAATGTTGGAAAAATATGGAACTGCATTAATAACGTTGTTTTTCTTACTTTAGAGTGCAATTTGTTTTTATGTAGATGTATTAGTACAATTCAGATGACACTTTCTTCCAGCAAGTATTCAGTCGCATGTATATTTAGAGGATTAAAAAAAAAAAAAGGTATGTTCTTTCATTCTGTAATCAAAAAAACGGGAAATCTGAGATTTTATGCATTAAATTTTACAAAAAAATGTGTATTTATTACATTTGTTTACATTTCGAATACATTTAAACGTATTCACGATGATATAAGTTCTTTTCTATTTTTTAATGAACTCGATAAAGCAATTTTTTCTTTGCATGAGTTTGACGTGGAGTTCTTTAACAAAGTTACAGAAAAATTGATAGCTCACTTGAACAGTTTGAAAAGAAGATTGGCTATCTAGTGAGTTGTATTTGAATGATTGTTTGGAAATTAGATGAATTGTAAGGAATTAGTCACGAATAAGCCAAACCTTATTTCATTTGCTATTCGGTTTGGCTACATAGTGATTTGTAATAAAAAAATGACATTTTGTGAAGCATTCCTTGCAATTTCCTTTTGCCTAGAACCACTGGAAAACGACTTATTATACTGTGCATATATTTCTGAATTTGTGTCTTACACAATTACACCCCCCCCCTCCTTTTTTTTTGGAAAACCACATATCTTTGGCTACAAAATTATGAAAAACACACACGCACATATTATCTTTCGTGTACGTGATTTTTTTTTTCAAATGCTTAGATTTTATTAAACACGAAGTACGTTCATTTAAAATTGTAAATCATTGCTTCTTTTGTATGCTGGAAAGTTTTCTCTCTTCGATTAACTTTCACAGCAGTCGTTAAAAATCTAAAACACAAAAAACAAAAACAAAAAATAATAAAAAAAACCTGAGTTATGAAGGTAATGCTTATATTTTCGCAAAGATAAGTGTTGCTTTTACAAAAATGCATAGAATAGTTTTATATAAGAATAACTACTTTGGGAAATACACATATTTGCATTTTCAACTTTTTATGACAGTTATGTTAAAAAGGACATCCTACCCTTTTCACATCGTTGTTGGTCACCTTAATGCGTTGTGACTCTCTTTTTATTGGTCACGTTTGAGCTCAAGTTTTCCTTAAAATGACGGAAGTAACAGAATAATTCACTCTAAATTGTCTAGAAGCAGATCCTAGATAACTTCTAGAATAAAGTCTTTTGAAATTCTAGATCTTCTCAAGAAATTCAAAAATACTGAACACAAAAGCATTCCTATTGATCAACACAAAAGCTTTTCTATTGCTTAACACAAAAGAGTATATGGTAACTTTTGGATACATAGTGTAGCCCGAAGAAATTACAATAGACGATGCTTTGAAGTATTGAACTTGAGCATTGGAGGTATTAGAATGGTATCATCAGGGCTGCCCCGATGGGTGGTCGAGGGAACCGAACTCCCTTATTCGGAAAATTTTGTCAGACGTTTCTTTAAATTTGGAGAAAATTGCAATGCTAATTTTTTTAATAGCACCTAATGTACCTTTTTATTAGAAGTAGGCATGTTTGTGTTTTCGGTAAAAGTCGGAGTTTCGTTCGGCAAAGTGAGAATTTCCAGTCTCCAAAAATGTAAATTCAGAGCGCCCCTGGGTATCGTAATTGTTTGGGGTGAATGGAAAGGATAAGTTATGCCTTGCATTTATGCTGAAATAAAATGTCAAAAGTTATTTCTAGGAGGTCCAGTTGATATTGTATTAGAGCCAAAAGCTGCTTCTTCTAATAGACCAGCTGGAAATAATTTTTCACATTTTATTTCGGCATAAATACAAAGCTGTTTCATTCCTCTTGACTCCCTCTATTGAAGAATTGTTTTGGTGTTGGATTAAAACGTGATATTATACGCTTTATAAAGTGCCTGTAAAAACTGTCGGGGGAAATGAGGATTTGATGTCAGATAACTGAAAATCAGAAGTTGTAAACATTTGTATGTTTAAACAAGTAGGAGACATTTTTCAATTCAACAGTTTACTAGCAAGGGTGAAACATAGCAATACTCAAAAATACGAAATTAACACATTATACATGCAATAAATGAACGTAGTTTTACAGCAATAAACTAAATAAATTACAGAAAAGAGTTTTACTTTCAAAATAACATTTAGGTTTAAAGGATTTGAGGTGTTTACTTTCACAACGGATTGTATCCATTTTTGGATTTTTTTTTTTTTTTTCGTTTTCAGAATCTCAAGTATAAGCCTTATCGAACCATGAATTTTTTTTCTTCTCGAAGTGGTTTATATCTACTATTAAAAAATGCGTAAATATTAGTTTTACCACGTAAACGGTGTTTATCCATCCCCTTATTTCTCGACAGGTCTTTTACAGCAAAATGGAACTTATTCCTTATTTGCCGGTAACCCCTCATTCACTTTCTTATCAAAAGGGCACACATCGAAATTTGAATTTACCACTTCTAACTCAAAAGTAGTTCACAAATAAAATAGTGGAGCGGAGCACTGGCTGAGCATTTCCAACCAAGCGTGATACCCGTCCGTATTAATAAATCACAGCACCTTGCGCCTTGTGCAAGTCTGTTGTAAGTTATTAGGCAAGCGGGACCTCAAATTGTGATTACTAAATTAATGTTAAATTATTAATATTACTGTTAAATTGTGATTAGTTAATGATTTAATTGTGATTAATTGAAAAATTGTGATAAAAATTGCGATCTATTAACGTTGTTATTTGAATCGGCTTGGGTGGTTTTATTGTTCACACTTAATTCGATCGAAGGTCCTTTTTTTTTCTTTTTAAAATGTTCAATGAAAAGAATAAAGTAAGTAAAAAGGAATAATGTGGAGTAAAAAAAAATGTTTAAATTTAAAAATGTTGAATATTTTGCTTCAATCTAAAAATGTTTATTTCTGAAGAAAATTTTTGTTTTTTTGCAAAAGGGATTGTATCCTCCGTTTTACACCGAAACGGAATATATCCAAAATAAAATTGGCAATTTAGGTCTGGATAAAATTGTGGAAAAATTCCTAGACTTATGCCAATAGTCACTTGTTATTCTACCAAAACATTGTGAAAAATTCGAAATGCTAACAGTTAGTGTTTGTAAGTAAAACTTTTTTCATTTTTCCAAAAAAATATAAAACTGAATATAATCCGTTTTGAAAGTAAACTCCTCATTTAAATCAGCTATTGAAACGTATTATACCTGATTTCTTGTAACACAAAAGAGTGCTTAAACTTAGAAGTTAACAACCCTAGTTACCTTTTTGCCTGTTCCACTGTATCCTGGGAGGTGGATGACCAGTGGCCGCGCAGTCCACAACTAGGGATGATCCTTTGGCCGCTGTGGTGTCCACTGGTTCTTGCGTCCAGTGAGGAGGAACTGGAAGAAAACAAGACTTTGGTTAGGCTTTAGTTTTCATTTGATAATATACTCTGTACACTTAAAAGATAGACCAATAATAAACAAATAGGATGCTGTAAGGTTTGTCACTATACCACATTTGTGGGTTTTCTTTAGAAAAAAAAAATTAAGTCAATACTTTTCGCATTCACCGTCTGACTGGCACTAATTTGTTCTTCTCCAAGCTAAGGAATTGACGTCACCAAATAACGCATTTCTTTGTTTATATCTAGTCCATCTTTTCCGTGAACACAGTACAGAAATATTTTATTCTTAGCATGACGTACAAAATAGCCTCGTTACACCGATTTTCGTTGTGACAATGTTTATTGATTCTAAACTCCATCATAATAAACATTATACAGTTAAACGTTGTTACAATCTGTAACATTATACAAAATGTCGCCTATGTTGTTAAAGTCATCATTATTATGTCAAACCTAGATGCTGTAAACTTATTTTGCTGAGTGGTATTGAAAGAAAAAATATCACCGTGGTTAGTAGTTTTACAATAAAACTCGTTGTGTCGAATACTGTTATTTTAAATTTTCTTTTTACCAAGCATCATTACAAAAAAAAAAAAAAAAAACTTACGAAACCGACCACTGTCCCGATGGATTTCTTTAAACCTAGTCGTAGTTTTAAAAAAAAAACATTCAAACCAGGCTTTTTTGTATGAGCCAACTGATAATATTTAATTTTTAAGAGAAAATGTATTAAAAGAAGCAACCGTTAGTAGTTGTTGCTTCGAAAGAAAAAAAGGTAGATGAGCCAAAGGTATCCAGTTTCTCTGAGGAAGACCACCACTCTTAAAAAGTAGGATTAATTTATTTTTTATTACAAAATGGCGGTACCGCATTGTATCACATGTATCTGCAGTGCTGAATTTGAAGAAATTGCGGTGATCGGTCGCCATTTTATGCAATGATTTCACTTTTGAGGAAGACTAGTTCTAATATCCAGGTATTGACTTTACATGTGTTTTAATTCTTAGCACTGTGAATTAAGATACGTTTTCTACAAGTTTAACTTTTCTCTTTAAGCACACTGATTATAACAACTATAGTAAAGCTAACATATTTATAATTTTACGTCGTGCAAATAGTGACTATATGTTGTGCATTTGAGCGAAAAGTAAGATTTTTTTTTTTCGCCTTTGCTTGCGCCGTAGTGCGTAAACGTTTGGTACGTACTGGTATGTTACTCGTGAACAATTTTGGAAAAAACAAAAATATCGCAGATGAATTTTGGGTCATTGCATGTCAAATCGAACAAAAAATATTTTTTCTCTCAACTATACTATCTCGGATTTTCATTAAACTTTCACAATACTTACTCTTTGATATCCTGAATTCATAAATAATTCATTAAAAAACTTATCGTGCTTAATTCATGACTAACTAATTCTTAAAATTCGTTTAAAAGCCCTATTTTTATTTGCCAGTAGTATTTAAAAAGTTTATAACTCCAGGTCTATATGAGCTAAAAAGCAGTGTAGTAGCTTATTTTAAAGAGAATGGTGTAAAGTTTAATTTGATACTTCATATGAATGACATATTGAATGAAATATGTTATAAATGTATTTTTCAAAATTATTGTAAAACAATGCCTTTAAAATTTTTGGACAGTTAAATTTATAAGTTTTGTGAAATTTCTTTTTTAAAGAAAAGCATTCATGTAACATATCAAATTAAGTTGCGCACAATTATATTTAAAATAAGTTATTTTAGTTGTTTAACTGACACAGAACTTAAGTTATGACATTTTTAAGTACTGCTGGCACGTTTTTATGCAATATTTTGTTTATATGAATGTTTTTGCGAAAAACATTCATGCAACATGTTAAATTAAATGGCACACCATTCTCTTTTAAAAAAATGCTGTGCTAGTTGTTTAACTAACATAGAACTTGAGTCATAACATTTTAAAGTACAACTGACAAGTTAAAAATAGACCTTTTAAGAGAAATTAAAAAAAAAATATATTGTATCCAGCTATAAATTATACCCCCTGAAATATACCAGTATCCAATTTTTCCAAACTAGGGCAAAAGCGAAAAAAAAACCTGTTTTACACTTCTCCCTAACATGCATGTTCTGAAGGTGGTCACCTTAAGATAAAATATGTAAACTATTGCAGGAAAGTAATTTTCGGTGCGTTACTATATGATATATATGTTTCCAACATTACACATTGTTCTGCTATCATTTTTGAGAAATAAATTTCAAAACAAGTGAAACCAGTACAGCGTTGGATGAAAAAAAAATTGTTATTTTTTTCCTGTGTACTTGGCTCGTAATTAGTTACTTCTAATTACAAGATTTTAGTATACCCATGACTGCTTTGCATCGAAAAAATATATTTATTATTATTTTTCCTGCGTACTTGTGTAATTAGTTTCTTCTTTTGACTCAACATTGTATTACTCTTCCAAAAGTAAGAATAGTTAGCCGATAATGTTTTCACATTTTACAAATGATTTCAACACATGGGCCATCTTTGGAACACTATGCTCCAACGGTTGCTCAAAGCTACAAGTTTGAAATTGTATTGTAAAAATATCCAAATTCTATCTTTAAATCGTTATTCTTGATATGCGTTACAGACAAGTAAAATTCAACTAAACTAATTCAGTCAATCACCTTACCAGAAAATTATGAAAAATCATCAAAGCTTAATTATGGCCACCTTTGTCTCATTTACCTTTCTCGTAGCATATGACAAGGAATAACAAAATAAATGTTATTTTCAAGCAAACAAAATTTTGATACGCAAATTTCTGTCTGAAAAGTTGAATTTCCGGAAAAAAATTGGCAATAGAAATAAATCGATTCTTGTTTTATTTCGCCGATGATCATTCATGTATCTGAATTAGAACCACTGAACAAGAACATAATGCTCTTCATATTACGATATGAATTTGGAAAATACTCATTATAACAAACTTTAATTTTACGAACAGCTCTGCAGTACTTTCTAATTACTGTAATTGCTTTAGAGTAGGATTTTCCATTCAGAAAGTGACGTAATAATCAGTAATCTGATATCAGTGGTACAATTTTGAGCTTCTCCTAACATGTCATTCATTTTCATTAATGCGTAATTTTAATGAAATGTTAGGAGACTTTTAACTCAACTTTAAACTTTCACAGTTCAAATATGAAAAACTAAGTTTTTTAATAAATGTCCAGTATAAAATAGAAAAATCGCATTTGATATTCACAACATAGATATAACGCAGAGAGGGAAAATGGACAAAATTCAAGTATCACAAGCAAATTGGAGCAAAATTCAATGCTTAGTTTCTTTTTTCTCAAAATATTTTAGATTAAAATATTTGGACCTTAGTTTTACGGTCTACGTAATTTAATCAAAATTCTGTTCAAACAAGATTTTTTAAAAATAAGTTACTAATTTAAAGTTATTTTTTGAAAAACATAATTTACTTATTTCTACAGCATATGAAAATGTTATAAAACAAAAACGTTAACTGATATGATGTCAAGGAAAAAATCAAGTTTAATACTTAAGTTTTAAAAAAATTCCGTGTCTCACAAGTCAATTATAAAACACGTACTTAAAATGCATTTAAAACAAATTCTATACAATTTTTTATGATAATTTTTGTATTCGAAATTTTTATATGTGTGCTCTTGATAAATGACTACAGAGTAAAATTTTCAATTCCCGTTGATGAAACAAACAACACGGTTTCAAAAAAAGTATTAGTGAGGCACGCACTGTACAAAAAGCAAAATGTTTGCCATCTACTACAGTTAGCAGAGTATCACAATATTTCACTGATTGTTATTAAAAAAAAGCCAATATCAACCTCAACCATTCATTTACCTTACTTTTCGACGACGTTTAAAATGTCCTCCTCCTCCCATAAATATATCAAAATGTAAGTGAGGTTGAAACTGGAAAGCAGTCCGGATACAAATTTTATGTCGGCGAAAAGTTGGAGACACCAACCCATTAAAGTCAAAGTACGTAAAAGAGCATATTCTTCAATGAGGAATTTCAAAAAAAAAAAAAAAAAACACCCTGTAAAATTAAAAGTTTTAAACTGATTGCATAATTGGTTGCGTAAAACCGCAGAAAATAAATTATATCTTTGCGCGCAAGTACTTTTTTTTAAGCCTCCTTTGCACTTTAGACCTTCAAACCGTTCTGGTGACGGGTTTTGTTATTGTATATTAGGAGATTTTACACAAAATCTCATTTTAAACGGATAATTTTATGGGACATTTTTAGAAAACACGTGGAAATAATGTTTCAAAACTCAATACATAAAAGTCCCTGTTATTGTTATTGATCACAATATTTTTTTTTTCATTAATTTTGTTCATTTCTTTTGAAAACACTTACGTCGAAAGTAATTTTTTACCATTAGTAATCTATTTACGTCATACATCAGGAAAATATGTATAGTAGATATCTGATCTGTAACGTAGGACATTAGAGGATAAGTATAATTAACATCTGCAGGGCCTATTCTCTGTGTTAAAAAAACTACGTGTGCTTAACTTGTATACAAAATATTCGTTTTATGTTCAGAACATCGCGCATATAATACAATTGTTGAGCGTTTGCATAATTACTCATACACTTCATCACGTTTTCTCCGTTTGTCAGGAGGATACACTTGACACCGCCTTCGTCTCGTGGTATACGACGATTCTATTTTGTTGTTTACGGAAGATGGCGTATAGTAATAGCATTTTGCCGTAAAAGTAGCAGTTTTTAGAATTTAAGAATTACGGAGACAAGTGAACAGAAGACAGCAATACGTTTTTGCCCATTTAATTGCACACCAGAGTTAGAGTTGTCTCATTTACAAGCACGAGATTGTGTTTATCGAACATCCCCGAGAAATACTAAACTCTGTGTTCAAGAAGGCGGAGCGAATGACCATTGTGAGTGCAAAATATACAGTATGCAAGTAGACTTTATATGTTTTAATTAAATAGCTAATATTTTAAAGCTAATATTTTTTCAAAATAGGATCCATATAACTCAACAAGACGTTTTAAGTGGTCAATTAATTTATTCAGGGACATTTTAAATTCAGTTTTGGTAATGTTCCTCAGCACTTGCGCTACGGCTGCTTGAATGGTCATAAAAAGCTCATTTCCTTGCAGTTTTCAGTTTAGGGAACAGAAAATTGTCACTCGGTGATAGAATAGGGAAATACGGAGGATGATCGAAGAGAAAAATCCATTTTGTCACAGACGCTAAACAACACTCCCAACCCCGAAGTTAAAAAGTCTATGGATAAGTTGTTTGACTGTTCAAAAGTTTTACAGAGCTAAATACATCCTATTTCAATTAATATTAGCTTTAAGACACATTACCACATTTATTTAAATCTATCACAAAAAAATTTGGTTAAATTTAGATCACAATGTATTCATCACACACGGCACAAAGAAACAAAATTTAGAAAATAAAGTGTTTTCAAAATTATGTATTTAAATGAGAACTGATATGACTTATTGATTTCAAAAGAAGATTTAAAAAGACCCATCAATTTTCATCGCTGAGTTTCATAGAAACGCAATTCGTTGAATGACCCAACGGAATGAAAGCTCTACCGAATCAATTGTGCCATAGGATATACTGAATCAAATGTTGTCAATCAAACGTATGAATGTCAGTTGTAGAAGAATCAAAATTTTAGATAATAATATATCACATAATGAAACAAATATATTCTCTGCTAAACGTAGAAAATAATTTCTTTTATAAAGGGTAAAGACTTGTGATAGAGCGAGTTAATGACGTTATTACACCAATATGCAATCAAATACAATAATTTTCAATAATTTGGATTATGAAAAAATGACAGATGATTTTCGGCTCTCTGATATTTATGAAAATAGTACTACTTTCATTCAAGACGCACTATTTCAAAGTCATAAGATTGCAAATAATGAATAATTTAACTTTGAACAATGAAAAAGATGGTCTTAGGCGTACATAATGCGCATTGCTGCTGGAATTTAATTTCGGAAAACACGAACTCGTATTTAGGGAGCACCAAATTTTAAGCAGACAAAATAGAATACCAAACAGAAACATTTTTAGCAAACAAAGCTTTATATTAGATGAAAAACAACTTTATGGCGAGCCATATTGTCTATTTTAATGTTCTAAAAAAGAAAAAAATTCTCCGAAAAAAATATGCACATATTTTTCGAAGAAAACTTGAATGAATAAAGAAATTATGTAAAGGGAATATGAAAAAATAAGTAATACGAAAAACAAACTTTATTTTTATTCTGCGAAAATATTTTTAGAAAGTAACACAGAAATGTTTATCTGTTTCAAAAAACGAAAGTTAAATATAAATTTTAGCTAAAGATCGGAATTAGGTTTGAAAAAAAAAGTGAAAATCGAGAAACTCATGTTAGATTTTCATATTCAACCTCATTTTTCCATTGAGGGTTTGCTTTTAAATTTCCTTCCAGTAAGAAAATGTGCATGACTCAAGTATCACATTCAAGCCCTCTAGAACGAGTAGTATATCTTTAGAATACCAAGCACCCCCTCACATTGTCAACGGATAAACATTTTTTACAAATGAATTTAGGATTAGCCAAGCAGGACAGTAACATCGAGGCATAGAACGGTAGTCGAGTATAATGTAATCGATTAACAATTTCAGGTTTTTTTCCCCAAATCATCCCTGTAGTTCCCGTGTCCAACATGACTGCTAAGCATTTGAACAAAGGACGCCCTTCTTCTGAAAATCTCCCCCCCCCCCGCCCATAGTCGGCATCCATGACTCGTGGCCTTGCCCACCTTCTGCGTAGACTAATACGCTGGTCTCTTCGGATCCGAAGGAATTACTGGCCCGACAGGTGTAGTTGCCGATGTGTGCGGGAGACAGAGACTCTATACTGCACATTGAGTTCCGCTGGCCATTTATGGCGACTTTGTAGGATGAGAGATCGCCCAAGATTTCTTTTCCTTCCTGGAACCACCTGAACTCGAAAGGTGGCGTGCCCCGCCGCACAGTACATTGCAAGACCAGGGGGTCCCCCAGTCCTACATTGGGAGGAATCATCATGGGGTAGAGAGAAGGTTTCTCTGATTGAGCCCCTGGAATAAACAAAAATCAGTTAGAAATTGGAAACGATTCAAATAACTATAATTTTTTAAAAGTCTCACTTTATTTGCGATTGAAAAGAAATTTAAAAGTGTATATATACAATGTCTGTAAAATGAATGGATTTAGTCACTAAGAAAATATATTTAAGCACTAATAAAATAACACAAAGTGTTTTTAGACATAGAGCAAATGTTGTTTAAAAAATCACGAAATCTTTGCATATCACAGAATTCTTCTTTAAATGAGCTTGGAAAAAGTATGATCAAAATTTTTATCTCAGCACTACGACTCGATTATACAAGGTAACGTGACGAGTTATATTTTTAAACGGAGAAAACGGTTTTTAAAACGCAAATGTTGAACTTTTTTGTCTTTAGTTTTATTTGAAAAGTACGGGATTGGTTTCTCAAAAAAAAAAAAAAAGTCTAAGACTTAAAGATGAACACATTAGATGATCAATTCTTGACGAGAAGGCAAAAGATACTGTGCCAATAAACTATTTCAACCGTTTCAGGCATTGAATTATTGTGATTTCAGGCATTGAATTTATTATCTTTCTGAGGGTTAAATAAAAAATAGTAGATGTTGATTTTGGAAATTCACTGCTGTCTACTTAAGGGTAGTATAAAAAAATATCTATAAAGATGAAATACTTGGAAAAGGAAGCAACACGCTTGTCTGCTTTCGTTGAATTGGAATGCAAATGCTATCTACTTACAAGTGGTACCCATCGATAATTAAAACGACCCCATTGGAGATTCAAACCACCTAAGTACCTCCACACGAAGGAAATTTCATGATATGTAGAAAATAATCAAAGAATAAAATTTCTGATGCAGAAGCAGTTTATAAGTAATGCATCGAAAGTAGATTTAACACGCGGAAGTTATGTATTGATACTAAAGACATTTCATATTTTAAACAATAGCTGTGGTTTTATTGCTTGAATTTGAAAATCATCTTAATGTAATTGTGGTTGGTTGGTTTTATTGAATTTTATGAAGCAAGAGCCCTGATGGGTCATACTGCTTCAAACGGTAGGTGGGAAGATGAAAAAAGTGCCAAAAAAAGTGAAATTATTTAAGGAGAGGACATAAAACTTCTTGAATTTTGAAAAAATTTGCCAAAGTATACAAATAAACGAAGTTTAAATTTTGAATAACAAACCAAAGGAATACACTGAAATATAATTTTGAGTAATATTTAAAAACATGAATGTAATTACGAAAATACTTTTTTAGTAATTATATCTTTATGGGCAACAAAAATTGAAATTGCGAAATATTTCAATTCGTATTCCTATTCAAAATTAGCAAAAGTTACAAGTATGGATTATTTTTTTATCTTGATTAATTTCAAGGAAATAGGTTGTGTATTCTTTTTACCTTCCTATGGTATAGAGTCTTTTATATCATTTGCATGACAATACAGAGTTATTAGATTATTATTAATTATTATTACTATTATACTAGTATTTTCACATACGCCTGTTCTATGGCTCGAACAAGCATTCTGTGTAATGTCTAGATGAACAATATAAAAATAACGAAAAAGAAAATTAAAATTATGCAACATATTAAAAATCAAAAAGATGAAGAAATCTATGCTAAGAATATAAAACTGAAGAGTTTTTTTTTTGTTTGAACGCGCTAATCTAGGGAACTACTGGTTCGAATTGAAAAATTCCTTTTGTGTTGAACAGTCCATTTACTAAGGAAAGCTATAGGCTATTTTTTTTTTTTTAAATCAGATTGACCGAAATGCTTGTAATTGCAAATTAAATGTTTAATTCTATGAATTCCTAACAGAGGGGGGGGGGGTGTGAGTTAACTCATCGAGGGAGCGCTGGCCGACAGTGTCGATAGCTGCAAGGAGCCATGCCGCGCGGCTAATACGCGTGGTCGGCTACTCTGTTGTGGTCAGCGAACTGATTTTTGAATGCTTTTTTTTTTTTTTTTTGATATTCAGGTACATAATTTGATTTTTAGGATTTTTCTATTAGGTTTTGTTTTTCTCATTTCTTCAACTTTTGTTAATTGTTCTTATAGTTGAAGTTAGTTACTTAACTACATTAAATAATTTGATTTGTCGTATTATTCAATTGTGATTGTTCTTTATAACGTTTTATAACAATATTGTTTTTTTTTTTTTTTGGAGAAATATTTTAAAATGCAGGAAAAAAACCGCCTCATTCGTTAAAGGACAGGGTTACGGTAGCGTGGTTGCTTGGCGCGTTAAGCGATTAACTATACAGTTGAAGGATTATTTTAAGTTTTAAAGCTACTGTTAATCTTTTTATGGGTTTTGCGAATAGTTTTAAATTCCAAAGCGACTTTAATAGGTTTTTTGAAAACGTGTGTACGCATTTTAGTTGAAAAAAAAAATGATTATTTAACATCAGAAGGGAGGTGGGAGGGGCGTAATTTTTTTTTATCAACGGAGTTCCTTTAAATTCTTAGCACGGGCATTGCCGTGAGGGTACTGCTATCAATAAATAAATTCTAATATTTTACGAGATTTTACCGAGACTTACTTTCCGAGATTTTGGAAAACAATATCATTAATTAAACTAAAACAAGAAAATTCCTTTTCGCATCAGAGCCACATGAAAAATCCCGCTTTCTGTAAATGTGTTTCTTTTCCTAATGTAGTATGCGCGCAAAGAAACCAACTGTCAGGCAAGGTTGGGAAGACTTCCGAAGCATCGTTTGAACATCGGAAGCAAGTCGATGTTATTGATGCGTGATGCAGCGCAACGTTTGTGATATTTTTGCTAACGAAATTTTGTGATATTTTTGTTTGTTTTGTTACGTTTTTCAAAGCAATCATACATTTTGAAATTAAAATATGTTTGATCAATACTCATTGCAAAAGTCATAACATCTCAACGGTCATTCATCTAGAAATATTTACCGGGATGTTTTGCTTTTTGGGTATTAGTTAAGAATAAAATGTAACTCATTTTTATGAATATCATTTTATCATTGTTTTCTAATGGTAAAAATCTAGTTCTATGTTGGATTTTTCGAATGAGAGAGAAAGAGAATACAATTCTCATCTTTGCATGGAAAAATTTTAGAATTATAGTATGGTGCTGCAATGTTTAAATATTCTTTTACGCTTCAATTAGAGTACATAAAATGTACATGAGTACATAAAATGAAACTAAACTTTTTTTTTGCATTTAAACTACACTATTCTCTTTCAAGTTTAATTAATTGTAATAATAAAACTCATTTGTTTTCTTTTTTTTTCAGTGAAGAATTTGTACAAATGTATTTAGTTTTATTTTGTGCATTTTGTTAGTTATATTCAAAAGTGTAAAATAAACATTATTGGCAAGTCCACAAAATATCCACGTGTGAAAATTCCAAACAAACAATGACCATTTTTTGTTTACTGTTATTTTACTGTATCAACGGTTATATTATTTGTACTTGAATTCCGTTCATGAATGCTTAGTTATTTTCAAGGAAATCTTTCGAAATTTCTATGTATTTCGTAATTTTTCCGGGTTTTCTTTGCAAAAAAGCAGATAGCTGGGTGAACATTAAATATGTGGATAAACATTAAGTAATTAAAGTAGTGGAAGAGTTGGTCTGTGTTGAAGGTGAGTAATATAAGCATGCTATAATTAAAGATTTTAGATATTTAGGGAGGAATGGTTTTTAAAGAACCAATTTTCAATGCCCAAAAATCAATAAGAATTGTACACATAGGCTTTGGAAAACAAGGTACCACATTTTAATGCAAAATAAGCGAGCTTTTAAATAAAAATGGAAACAAGTACTTATTTATTATTTCAACACAAAAGTAAAAACATCGGTTTTCTTTTTTTTAACATATGGGGAACGTATTGAAACAAATAAATTCCAAACACTAGGATAAATTATCCTCCTCTCAATCGAGATTTACTTGAAAGGCTTCTTTTTACGATAATGAGCTTTGAGAAATATCTGCTTTCATAATTAAGATGTGGAAAAAATTCGTTTTAGCAATCGCGAATTAAAAAACAGTCATCTATCGCCACTGTTAAAAGTTTCTTTCTCAACCCAAAATAACATTTAAGCGCACCTCTAATATGTATTTTGAGAAACAAAAGTGATTTTTGAGAGTTATTTAGTATAAAAGAAAATTCCTGACGATTTCATCTTGGATGAAAATAAGAAGGCGTAATTTCCTGAATCAAATTTATGAATTTGTTGTGGTATGTTCATGTGTGTTTGAATTTTCTTTCCTGCCAGGTAATATACAATTGACACTTAACTGTGGTGCAAAATATTATTCAAATAGCATATATAACACAGCATAGAAAATATCAGTTATGTCACAATAAAGCTGAATAAAACTATAAAGCCACAATATTTTTCAGACAAAAGATAGAACAATATAGAGAGCAATTAAAATAAACATACTTACCCACAAAGTAGAAAATCAACAGCAGTAAGCTAAACCGTATCATTTTCTGGCCCTGGAGATTTTTCTCGTAAACATCGCGGCTGTATTCAACTACTTCTTTACTTCAACGTTTTCTGGATCTGTAGCGCCACATATCGAACACAAAGCGAGTTAAAATGATTACGATGTTATACAGAGAAAACGATTTTGAAAACAGCTCGTTTTTTAATACAAACAAATAATAGAACACACAATAGTGGCATGAAAATGTTCGCTAACAGGTATAGTTAAATTTGAATTTGGAATGAAATTTTATTGTAATGAAAAACAAAATCTGGAGTTTACAGTAAAACTGGCACTACTCAAAATGCTATTTTTAAAAAATAGCCAATATTAGGTTTTATTGCATAAATAAAGACGTTTCAATTTCAGATACAAGCACACTAATATTGTTACGTCTCTATAAAACTAGAGGTCAAGTACATGGTACAACAATACTAGCTAAATAATTAAGAGATAAGTTTTACATCGAAATATACAGGTATATGTTTTTTCAAAGTACATATTCCAACAGTGCAAACAGATTTTTCCTCGAAAAGGATCAAGGTAATAACATATTAGCGTACCAGAACTTTAAATGTGACTTAAAATGAAGAACAAAATCCAAGGGAGTTGTTGAGAATCTTCAGTTCAGGTTACGTCTTTGTTCATACAAAATAAATAAATGTCAGCGATGCGTGCAATATAATCAAGGACATTTAGACAAGCCAAAAGGTTTTTAGTGGTTGCTAAGCATATATGACCACTGTTTAAGAAATAAAACTGTATAGCTTGTACTTTAGCTCGAAATGTTCCTTCAAAAGGGTAAGCGTGCTTAAAAACAGGTTTTTCACTTGATTAACAGTCGGCAAAGACTGATGCACGTTGCTCACAAAAGCGTTACTCACGCATGTTGCTCCACATTAAATAACGCTGATCCCGTAAACTTTCAAGAAAGTGACACTACGTTTTTCCCATCATATAACGCGTGCTCAGAAAGATTTGAATAAGATGAAAGTGATATTATCAGCTCAACAATCAGAAACTAGTTTAGAGCGTTAACTTTTAGAAACATCTATCAAGTTATTAAAAGCTTTCAGAAATAATTATTTATTTTAAAAAAATCTTTACAATTCGGGACTTCTCTCGCTCACCAACTCAATAATGTTTAAAGAATGGTCAATTATGTATTCTTGCCTTAAAATAAACATCACTGTCGTAATACACACGGGGATAACATCTTTCGAGCTGTTTCCGACTAAGGAACGAAGGAAAAACTTGCCTCCTCTGTCAACCGCCTTTAAAAACAAGCATTTCTTTCAGAAAGAATAATTGAATTACTTAGAATTAAAAGTACGCTATCTAACATCGCAATAACATTTTGTATAACCGTGTTATACGTTGAAAATCCATTACAAGATTTACTAGTTAGAATTTTTACTGACACAGCGTGCACCCACTAAGCATTTACCTTCCACCCTAAGATAGGCATACGCTCGGTCGTGCCCTTCCTTGTTTGAAGCGGTGCAGGTATAGTTTCCAATGTGCGCCGGCGCGATTCTCTGGATGCTGCAGACGGATCGTCGCTCTAAGTTGTTAATTCTCAAGCCCGGGGTGGCATCGTTAAGTAACCGGCCGTTGAGGGTCCACTCGAAAGTGACCGGGGTCTGTCCGCGCTTCAGGCTGCAGGTCATGTCCAGGCTGTCACTGAGGCCCAAATCTGGAGGGAGCAGCAGAGGATGCAGTACAGGGCTGCTGTCCGATAATGGGTGGACTGAAAATAAAAATACAGTCATTGATGCAACACAGCAACGTCATGCTTATGCATGATTTTGAAACAGTTTTGAATAATGTAGGGGAGATTGGCCCAAAGCGTGTAGGTTTTCAAAGAACGCACGAAAAATGTAGTTTCTGGATTTTTATCGTAACAGTTTCGGTTTTATTTCCCAACAGGTGTTCTTGAACTTCAAAGTAAACAGTGATTTTGGTATTGTTTCAAACCTAATATTTATTTATTATCAAACTTTACAAACATTTTAAAAACCCGCTTTGCCCTATCAGGAAGTCCAAAGCGGGTAAGCTTAACTAATTGTGATCTGGCACATTTTCCAATCAAATATGAAGTTATAAATGATTAAAATAGTTGACTAGCTACCTACCATTATAAAAAATATATAAAACAGTTGTACTTATCCAATTTAAAGTCAGTACATGTGTTTATAAAACATAAATTAATAACTGATTAAAGTAATAGAAAAATTAATTGCCATCCTAAAAAATAACTTTTTAAAGTTATACTTATCTTATTGAAATAGAAAATCTAAGTCCGCACATAAGTCAAGAAATTATAAATAAATATATGATGAAATCCTATAGGCGCTTTGCCCGAAGGCACGGTTTTTATTTCAATAATTATAACCTTAAATTTAGAAAAAGAAACAAACGAAATGACTATCGTAGTATGTAGGTGAATGGTGTTAGAATAACATAATATTATTGTCAATAAAAAAATAAACTGATCTTCGACTAATCACAAGTTACGAAACTTCATTTTTTTAAAAGAAATGTATTATTTTCTTTTTAATTTTCAGCCTGGTTGCGCCATGCCGCTTCACTGGGACTGATTAAAACTCGGGGGTGTTCATGAAAACACGACATATTTATGCATCGCCGCTTACACACCATGGGGGGGGGGGGCATACAAAGGCCTACCCGCTTTGGGCCACCCTCCCCTAATTATTTTTATTTGTCATGAAGAACACAAATTACAATGCCATTATGGAAAATACTGCAAATGTTACCGCAAGATGTAAATCAATTTCAATTTATGTGAAACCATGCACAAATAAAACTTCACTACACACACTAGTTCATGTGAAATCACTAACAAGGTGTACCAACTGCTAGCAAAGGTAAAACTTCTCTACAAATACAGAAATGTCTACTTTACAAAATTAATAAATTTCAGAA
The DNA here is from genome assembly GCF_026930045.1 of Uloborus diversus. NCBI lineage: Eukaryota > Metazoa > Arthropoda > Arachnida > Araneae > Uloboridae > Uloborus > Uloborus diversus. The sequence goes on along the minus strand of NC_072732.1, from coordinate 183,967,030 downwards.
ATGCACTAAATATTTCAGCACTTTGTATTTAGTAAGGATATTACCAATCTCACAATATTACATCAAATTAAGTTTCTTTACTACGAAATATTAAAAATGTTAAAACATCGAAGCATGAGAGTTTTTATTGTAAATCTCTATGCAAAAATGTTCAATCAGACAGAAACATAAAAATATTTTAAAAGCAAATATTATTGAAAAATAATCGTAAATTTGACATTTCTTAAATAGTTTTGACTGAGAGGCTTAAATGATTTTTTTTTCTGAATTTTTAAATATGCGTTTGATGATGTTATTAGCTTTGTGAAACTGACTTCTTTCTTTAGCGTTGATAAGCTAAATATTTAAAGCAACAAACAGAGGATACACTATCGTACATCTTTTTAATGATGAACTAAGCAGATCCATGAAGAAGGATCAACTTTTACTGATAACTGCATCAAACCATATGTAAATGATATCACACTAAGTATTTCGTATAATATTTTTGAAAAGCTCTTTTGATTAGGAATTGGTTTTAATTCAGTTATTTATGAGTAGCAACGAAAACAAATGTGATTAAAATAACTGAAATCATTGAATTTTCAATCAATATTGCATAAATTCTTAATGCTCCTTTAGATGGCACTTTCTAAAAACGGCCTCGTATATTTCCCAAACTTTTTCAACGTAAATAATACAAAACTGTATTTTTAAATAATGTTATGTTACATCAATAGAAGTTAAGATTTTTTTTAAATGTAATGCAGTCATTTTATTTTTAACTTAATTGCGAAAATAGCGTTTTGTAAAGCAAAGAAGAAAAGAGTTGTCTTTTTTGCACTAGTAATCAATTAACTTTTGCAATTTAGTAAATATCTTAGTCTATAGCATTGCATTTTTTTTTCAGTGATTTGAAAATATAATTTTTTTTCAAGCAGAACATCTATCATTTTCCCAGTTGATTTCACAATGTTTTTGGGTTAAAGAGAGTTAAAACGTGTACTATGATTGAAACTACGGCATGCCTTTTAAGGTGAAAAAATATATTAAAAAAGAATCATCATTTATCTGAGAAATGAGCTAAATTAAAAGCACATAAGAAGACACCCGACAAATTTGTGTCCGTTCAAATAATTGACATGCTACCGTTTTAAGTCGTGTGGAATTTAGAGAAATATCTCACAAATCAAAACTACTCACCAACGTTGAAGGACATGATAGTAATGTACACGAAACAGAAAACTGCATCTGAAGACCACATAACTAAATATTTATGCAAGAAATAAATTCCAGATCATCAGACAAGAAGGCTGCTCCTGTAAAACAATAAATGACAAGGAAACATATTCACAGCTTATGCAATATTTTCAGGATCATAGCTCATAAATATGACACTTGAGTATACTCACATCTTCTAGTTTCCGAAGCATTCTTCTCGGAGCAGTCGAGCTTCGACGAAAGTGGAGTTGAGCTGTAAAGTTTTAACTGATACATGGCGACCACCACGCCATGCATCCGAGCGGATATTAACTAAACGAGAGCACAGCTGTTTTGTTTCTACGGAAGTCTATGGGGTCAAGAATATGTAAGAAAATATAAATAAAATAGCTCAGGAGGATATTTTGTCGTTTTCCAGGATGAATTAAAAAGGGGAGACCCCTAGTTTAAAACAGTTCATAAACTCTCTGTGCATCGTGATCTATGCCGTCTTCCCGTGATGCTTCGTTCCAGATGTAGACAGTATAGCATCATCGGAAACGGAATACGAAAATACTGATTCGAGTTCTATGAAAACTTTCTTCCGTTTTTGAAATCAGTTTTTGGTCTTGTTATATTTCAAGTTTTGTGACTAAATAACGAATATTTAAAACTGATTCATTATGCAAAGTTTACATCGCATGTCAGCAAAGAGAATTTTACGATTTCTCATGGTGCTTTTTGCTAAATGCCTTTATTCAAGAATGTACACAGTACAAATCGTTCTTTACATGTACAATGCTTTTTGTGTAATTTATGGTTTTAACTCGACTCAAAAAAGGATTGGTAAGGGCTGCATTTTTTGATGAAGCGATTAATTTTATTTTTTCATGAAATGGTTCATTGCAAATATATATTTCAGATTCCGACAATATCAGTGATCACCATGTTTTGCGCAACTGATGTGGTTAAAATCATAAGTGGGAATTGCAAATATTTGTGGAATTCGTTAAGTCCATCGAAAATTAATGCATTTAAGCACAATAGCATACTTGGCCGGTTTGAACAGTTTGTTGTTTTATTTCAAACAATATAGACAGTTCAACACAAAACCTGCTTGTAAAGTACCCTTTTGACAAAAAAAAGTTCGATTGAGCTCATAGACATTTGTTAAATTGGAACTCAAGATCTTTTCACAATAGCATCACTTGTTTTGAACATTGTTATGCTAACATTCCGAGTACATGGGATACACAGAAACATTTTGTGATAGATGAATGTGATTCGTCGATCGCCGGTACGGTATTACGAAAAAAAAACCCTGGTATGGAAAGCTTTTTAATTCTTTGCTGAACACTGAAAGACTGTAGAGTCGTTTGCAAAGATTGCTGTGAATTCATGTTAATTAACAGAACAAATTGGGAAAAAAATGAAAGAAAAAAAGGAAAAGTACTCTCGATGTTTGTTTCATAAGCGAAAGTTGAATCTAATGAACATTCCTTCGCTTATAACTTGAAATTTCCAATCATAAACTAGAGTTAATCCTTAACCTGTCCCATGAACATAAGTTTTAAAGTTGCAATTGGAGTGGTTACGTAAAATCGTACTTATTGTAACTCGTGGACTATCACGATTACTCTACATAAAATAGAACATTTTCATTTACACATACAGTATGACATAGAAAATGGACACTACACATAATTACATAAATATGGTGTTAAAATTCCATTTCACGTTAGGTTGTGCCGCATATCTTACTTTTGTACTTGTTGAAATTTCAATCAGAAAAAAAGAGACAGCTTTGAAACAAAATAAGAACTAGGATATTCCATCTCATTTAGAATTAAATGCGTTGTTAAAAGGTTTGTTCTATTTAATAGCACTCATTTTCGGTGTAAAAATGTGTGTTTGGTCAGAGAGTGTTTTATAGGTTCACTGTAACCTGAAAGTGCAAGTTTTACCACCCTACGCAGAGCATGAAAATAGAAAATGAAGACCATTTTTGCGGCAGTTTAACACGACAGCCTAATAAAACTCCTTTATTTCTTTCTTGTAAGCTCATTCTATCCACCGCGTTTGACTTGCATGCATCGATTATATCGCAACTTTAATTCGACAGGGCACCTCTCATACAATTATTTCATCAACCTGCGCATTTTACCTTCGACTCTGAGTTGGGCATATACTTGGTCGTATCCGTCCGCGTTAGATACTCTGCAGCTATAGTTCCCGATGTGCTCTGGTCCAATTTTTTGGATGATGCAAACGGATCTTCTTTCGAAAGTGTTAATCTTCAGGCCAGGGCTAGCGTCGGAGACACTGTAGCCGTTCAGGCTCCATTCGAAGGTCACTGGTGTTTGTCCTCTCTTCAGACTGCAGTACATGTCCAGGCTGTCTCCCAGGCCTAGGTCAGGCGGAACGAAGAGGGGGTGAAGGACGGGACTGCTCTCGGAACCCATAGCTATTGGGATAAGAAAACATCAATTGAGTAAAATTATTCAATAATATTCAAGAAATTATGTATTTTTCCTAAACTATTACCGCGTGTTTAAAATTTCCAGTTATTTCACACTGTTCATTAAGAGCTGCAGCGTAATTTGGTTCAAATTTGCATTGATATACTTTTTTCACGTATGCCTTCTTTAGCACAGGATATTGAAGTTCACAAGAAAAATAGCTAAACCTGTAACACTTATTATGTTCATCTGCAATCGAAAGAAAAACCGGCAGACGAAATAACTGTGGTAAACGTGCTTTTTCTCTCCTGTTTTTTTTTCCCCCAGTTTTTTTTTTAATTTCATTAAATTTTGCTCATTGAATTCCGAAAGAAAAATAATTAATTAAAAAACCATTGTCATTTTTGAAAAGTAACACTAAAATATATAATTACAGAGACACTCATTTCAACAGCACATCAGTTAAAGTACTAAACATTAGGCAAAACGAATTTCCACTGAAAAAATCTCATACGTGTAGTCTCAAAAGTACATAATTATGCAGTTTTGAAAATTTTAAATCAAGCCTCAAGTTACTTTTGCAGGAAACTAATATGTATCCCAATAAAATAAAAATTTATTACTTCAAAGAAAAAAAAATCATTAACAGTTCTTTGAATTGCACCAAAAAAATATTTTTCAATAAATAAAATAACATATTTTGAGATGAAACTAAATTGATAAAAACAACTTTAATGAAGCACAAAAGTCGTAAGTTAATGCATACTCGTGTTTTGGGTCCACAAGTAACCTTATTTTGAACGCAGAAGATAAGAGTAGCTGGATAAAATAGCAAAGTTGTCACGTCTTCTGCATTGAAAAAGATTCTTGTTATCGCGTAAGTAATAACCTAGGGTCTGGTGGGGGAAAGTGGTAAATGGGGTAAAGTGATCATAATTCAAATAAATCGCTATAGCTTGGAAATTAATGTTCGAATGAATGTAAAAGAAAATTTTATGGTAGTGCATTTAGAAACTACATTTTGAATACAAAATTTTACAGCTGGCAAAATTTTATTTGGAATAGAAAATATTTTGTGTAAATATGAAAATTCTTGAAATCTAAACACCTTTTTTTAACTTCCTTGGGAAATTTTGTTTGCTAGAATTATAACAGATTGATTGCACAGGAAGCTTCCTACATTTCTCAAGAACTCTTACTCATTCGCAGTGAGCTGAATCTATTTTGAATAATTTGTTAGAACAATTTAAGTAAAATGTTGTAAAGTGGTCATAATATTAGGCTTAACGAATATTGTTCTTCTAAAGTCACTGAATCTTTAAGTATAAGGCATATATGAATTAAATATTAATTTCACTTAATATGTATTGTTTTTACAATAAACAGGGTTAAATATACGAGTATATGCGTATGCATACGCATATATACGTGTTCACATAAATGCACCAATAAACACGTATTTGGGTATCTATAAGTATTTTTTATCTATACAGATATACATTCGACTATACAAGTATATTCCCGCTTATGCTGGTATATATACGAACAATTATATACTCAGGGAGACACGTATATATGCTTACGTACTCGAGTAGACACTTGCTTACAAGCACATGATATACATGTATACAGGGTGAGTCTAAACTCTTGGGCAAATTATTAAAGGTGTTAGACGGGAGGATAAGGTGCAAGAATCATAAGAAACATATGGAATCAAACTCAAAGCTGACGCGCTACATGCACGCAAAGTCAGAAACTGATGGATGCAAGACAGGTCACAAATTTATTACACAAAGACAATTTTACACAACATTTTAGGTTTTAAGAAATTTTTAAAGTTAATTATGAAATTTGAGGCCGGCAGCTGAAATACATGCATCGCAATCACTCTGTTGCAATTATGAGACATTTGAAAAACTTTCATTAGTCACTGCTCTAAATATTTCTTAAATACTAAAATGTCGGGTAAAATCATCTTTGTGTAGTAATTTTGTGACCTGTTTTGCTAACATCAGTTTCTGACCTTTTGTGCATGTAGCGCGTCAGCGACCGTAAGTTCCTAATGATTCTTTGCTTCTCATCCTCCCCTTTCACACCACTTAGATTTTGCAAAAGATCTTGGATTCATTCTGTAAGCATACATGTATATTAGCGGATATACTCGTGGATATACGTGGATACATGTACTAGTGTATACACGTAAATGCACGTATATACGTCTAACAGATATATAATCGTGTTCACACGTAAGCATACGTATATACTCGTGCTTCCATATATATTTACGTGAGTAGACACGTTCCAAACACGCACTGGATATATCCACGAATTAACTCGTGTATACCCGTATAAGTATGTATGTACACTTATATATGCGTATATACGTCGACGTATATATTCAGGTATGCACGCATATACTCGAGATACAAGTGCAAAACGCCCATATGATGTTCGTTTATACGCGTATATACTCGCATATACACGTGACACGTATATACTCGTGTAGACACGTATACACTCCTGTAGGTAATCACGTATACATGCTTATATACTCATGTATACATGTATATACTTGAGTAGGCACGTGCATGCATTTATCTGATGTATACATGTATCTATTCATATATGAACATGTTTACTCATGTCTACACGACACGCATAGTATTTTCGTGTATACCCGTATATACTCCTACATATACTTGTAACTATAAAAATAACCGAAATATACAAAAATTAGAGTTATTTGTAACGGTTTTGCAGATTTTTTTTAACTATGACTACTTTACCCCATGCTATGACCACTTTCCCCCAACCCATGGGGTAAAGTGGTCATAAATACAAAGGGAAATGAAAGTGTTATAAAACTACTTAAATCAATATTTTTGTTTCTGAAATGCAATGTACCGTGTTCTTTAATAATGCAATGTAAAATATCATCAAAAAAATTTGAAGTATTTAAAGAATTCATTGTATTTATTATCCACCTAAGTTGAAAACCTACGATTTTATGACCACTTTACCCCACCAGACCCTATAGTTTTTGTAATTCATTATATGTTTTTATAAATTTTCAAATGTTTCAATGAAGAAATGCGATCTGCACTGGGAAAAAAATGCTGTACAAACATCACTGCCACTTAATATTTAACTCATGATTTGAACTTTTATATCTACTGTGAATGCTTTTGTTTTCGATATAAGAATACGTTATAGATAGTTTACGACAGTTAAATTGGTTAATCAAAGAACGGAGCAGTTTAAATTAATTTCTTTACACATAAGTTCGAGTTTTTAAACGAAGCAAAACATTCGTGATGCACAATGCTTTTAAAATCTCTAGATTAAAACTCTACTATCTCTTAACTCTCATTTGAAAGATTGAAAAAGAGTAATACTTACCTATTTTTAATGTCAGCAAACAAAAACACCAAAAACTAAGTATTACTTCGACAGAGGTCATTACTGTGATAGCTCCTCTAACATCTAAATAAAGGAATTCATACATTTCAGTCATTGCATTGAAAACATGAAATCGGCAGGCAGAAAGAAGAGCCAACAAGACTCACCATCGGCGGTAGTAATGATTCTGGCATCGGTCTCCCAAGCCACCTAGAGCTACGAAGTAGAGTTGTGCTGTAACGAGCTGATGGAGTTCAAAAATTCTACAGAGCATACGCGTATGAAGTTGAACGATTTTAGTTATTAGGCAGATTATCAAGGCAGCGACAAAAAAAATTACGGCATTTGTTTGTATGAAAACTGTGTAAGAATTAAATTGATCAAACTGTGAAAGTAAGTGGTATGAAAGCCATTATAGTCGATTATAAGATGAAACCAATTGTTCATTTCAATTTATAAAAATAATAGCAAAAACGAGTTCATTTATGAAGTAACATTGCACTCTTGAAAATTTTTTTGTAACAATAAAAGTTTTTAACTGATAACTGAAGTTATTATTTAAAAGAATATTGAAAAACAGAATACACTTTTGCAAATAAACCTATTCGTATCGCAAACCTGGAAAAGAAATTGCAATATAAACTGCTTTGACTATGGGAAATTTCTATACATTGAGCGGTTATTCAGATTCAAAGCCCATGATTTGAAAATGAAATTTACATTAAACAGATAAAGTAAAGAAAGCAGAAACTATGTAAGCGCTTAAAATATTTATTCAGTGTGACTTAAAACATTTCTTTGTTCTGTGAGGGATAACTTAGGCCCCATAATTCGCCAAATGTTACCTTCCACATGTAGGGTGGCGCTGACTATCTCTATTCCGTCAGAATTCGAAGCCGTGCAAGTGTAGTTCCCGACATCATCTGCCGTCAGGCTGTCGATGACGTAATCGGATCGCTTCGGAGAGGGACTGTTTGGCCTGCGTGAGGGTGGACGTCCATTCAACGTCCAAACGAAGTGTACGGGCAGACGACCCCGCTTCAGGCTGCATATGATGTCAACACTGTCGCCGAGGCTCAAGTCGCGAGGAATTGAGAGGGCATGCAAAATGGGAGCGTCTGCTTGGCCTGAAAGACAAATAAATGAATTCGAATTTTTTTTCATGGGGTACTTTGCACATTAAAGGGAAATTTATGTCGGCTTCACATTGGCTGTGACAGCTATGTAAATCTCACATAGTTAGTTTAATGACAGTAAAGTTCTCATGCGGTGAGCAATTTTTTCTGACAGCGCATTTTGTAATCAAAATAAGCTTTAAATCGGGTGTAGTCATATAGTTACATAAAACTAGCTTTCGTGGGAAGGAATAAATAACAGCCAATCAATTAGGAAAGCAACACAAGGGAGTATTAATTGAATTGTACAGAGCAAGTAGAACTGTCGAAAAGAGAAAAAATATCGTCGCCCTCGCTTCTGGTGTGAAACCAACACGAGTACACTCAAATCTGTTTTTGTGCGGTGGATAGGGATCGCATAAAAAAGTCTCACACTGAAAAAACCCAAAAAACTTAAGAACTAACTAGGAATTGCATCTTTAAACGAAATCAAAATAAACCAAGTGATGATAATTTTTCCGAACGGTTAGACAAAATTTCCCTAATAAGGAAATACTTGGGAGTTCACAGTAACTTCCCATCGAAGTGCCCCTGTAGTCACTTGAAGATACTACCTCGCACTCGTTTTATAAATAACTTCGTCAATTGAGTCCCAATCTGATTGAAATTTTCATGTACCGCACAAAAAAGAAGAAAAAAACGCAGAAAAACAGTTTGAGTGTACCTAAACTATAATGAACGTTTCCCAACCTTTCCAGTTTTTAGAAACCCTTCGGACAGTGTTAAAGCTCCAGACAACACAAACGTCCGTATACTAACATTGTTCAACCTTTTTTTTTAGAGTGAATACGTATCGCACCTCGTCAATAAAAATGACGTCGCAAAAAATGAAAAAAAAAAGACAGAAGGGGGGGGGGGGGAACAGTTAACTATTGATTTAAAATGTAAAATTATTGCTCTTTCTTGTAATAACTTCTTTCACTTACATAACTGGTATTTGGGGGAATATAAACGATACGGTTAATAGCGACACATAATTAAAACTTCCAAATTTTAAAGAAAATACTACGAACTTTAAGTAGACACCATTAGTTTAGACTAAAAGACCCACCAGTAATCATAACATCTTAAATTCTCTGCTCGCATTGTAGTATTTGAGAATAAACCACTTAAAAGTAGTATTCCGCGTAAAACTTTTTTTTTTTTAGTTGTGACATTTTTTCTTGTCGGAGTGCAATAAGCGATGATGAATACAATAAATGATTTTTTTAAAGCTGTCTGAAAGTAGACTTTTATTCCTTCCGGAATGATTGGATCACTTCATAGAAAATTCCCTAAATGCGCGTAAATAACTACGAAATGTCTAAACATTCAAGATAAATAGCATTTGGTATTAACAAAAACAACATTGCCATCTCAGTTACAGTTATCCACCAATAGTTTTTAATTTAGAGAAAGCAAACTAACACTTTTTATTTCTCGCACAGCCCCATTAATGTTTCGAAGAACCCTGGTTGCGAAAAGCTAGATTAAAACATTAACTTTGCGAAGCAAATTTAAAACATGTTAAATACCAATACAGGTAGCTCGGTGTGTTTATATGGCATATTCTGTGATATTGTTCGATTTAATTTTTAGAACAACGGCAGAGATTCGCCAAAAAATGCTTGCCCGGATCCCATATTTAAGATTATTTTTGCTAAAATACGATAAATTTTGGAAGGTAAAATATTGATTTCGAAACATTTACCGTTTTTACTGAACATTTTAATAGATGAGTTTACACCTACCGAACCAGTACTACATTAACGAGTAAATTCCAACTAACCACAGGAGACTGAGATTAACATAATTTTAACGTCAAAAATGTATTCTTTTTGAATTTCGGAAATATAATAAAATTCAGTCATAAATTAAAATGTTTTCAGTAAATTTTAGGAAGTAATTAAGTTTTTCGCAAAACGGCGCGAAACTTAAGTTTAATAAAATCAGAAATTCCTTAGTGGGCCTGAGTCACGTGAAAACATGTTTACGTTCTCTGTAAATGAGTTTCTTTCCCCTATATACTGTAGCGACAAAGAAGCCAATTTCCAGACAAGGAAAATTGGAGGAATTTCCTAACGTCGCGTCGCGTCATCGATGTTCAAATCAAATCTAGGTTACTAATGAAATATAACATTTGGGGGTTTTCTAATTGCATATTCATCACTTAGAAACTAAAATATCCATTTTGAATATTTTTTGTAAAATGTCTCGACAGATGTATGTTTTAGAATTTTTGCGTCGGTCTTTTTTTTTATAGATATTTTATTATTAATTTGAAAATAAGATAAATTTATAAATTGTATTTGAACGTTTGCAAGAATTTTAGCGCTGAATTAGGATAACATAAGACGTATAGAGGAAATATTAATCACGAAGGAAGAAAAATAATAAAAATAGCACATTAAAAGTCCAGAATCAAGTTAAGTAATAAAAATGATGTAATAAAATATTTTAATATTTTACATATCTAAGGAGATTATTTTCGTGCAAATTAATGCCAATAATGTTGTCAAAATTTCATTTTTTCGATCCCGATTTTTTCCGCGGTTGTACGTTTTCTTGTAATTCCGAACATTGTGAAGAATCTGTTTTGAGGCTCAAAAACGTACCAAAAGAAGACTTTAATTTAAAATAAATGCTTGCTCTTTGTAGAAACAAAATATGGTAGAAAAAACGTTGCAAATCACATACATACAGACTTAGTTATATGCATGTTTTTTGTAGTTTCAAAGAATTTCTTTATCAAAGTAAAAATGTGAGTTTCAGATACGTAATTAATTTTTAAATCAGGCCTCTATCTGCATCTCTTTCTGCTTGTATCTTTTTCCAGACTTCTCTATTATTATTGTTGCAATAAATAATATAAATAAATCCTCATACATACAATAGCCAAAATCACTTATCGAGTAACGCTCTGACGTCACCAACAATGAAACTCGCGCCATAGCATGCGTGACGGCACTGTGTCATTGTTGAAGCACCAAAAATTCAGTAAATTATTTGTAATTTGATAATATTTTTGGCAATGTTAGACATGCAAGGAAATGCTTAACTTTGACAACGCTGAATTTGACCCGTTAACTTAACTGTTTTACTGGTAACACTAGTTTTAGGAGAATGAAGAAACCAAAAAGTGGTCAACTATTAACGCTATTTACTGGGGTTGAAGGTTAATCCACTGGAGTTAAGGTCAAAATTTCAACAATCAAAATGTCACCGAACAGGCAATCGTTTGAATCAAATGTAGAAGCAATTTTCACCTGTCATGCCTTGACGGGCGATTTCATAGTAATTGAATAATTGAAAAAGATGTGTACATAACCCTTTTATTCAGTACAACATATCAAAAGAAAATGAAGCGGATAGAAATCAGGTTTCAGGGATTGGTTTTGGCTAGCACGAGTTTGAATTCTCGTCTAAAATTTCTAAAAAATAAGAACTATCTCTTGAACATGTAAAGATATACGGGGGAAAATCCGCGGCTACAATTAATACGATGCCATGGGGTTGAATTTGTGAAAAATATTCAAAAATGCAACCACAATTTACACTGTTGACTTTTATCATCACTGATAAGCTATTAAACCATTTGGGAAAGATAGAATAGAAAAATGCATGCTTAAAACCATTTTTGGAAATTCATTTAACAGCACGTGAATTTGGGGTAACACATCACTTCCAAATAGGAAAATTGAGATTGAAGCAACTCACCTTTAACGAAAACGAAAAATACACTGAGCTCGAAGAACAAACAAACTTCTACAACAATCAACCTCATCGATGCATATGCCATTCCGTATCAACATGAGACCTAAAAAAAAAACAAAATGAATAGTTTTTTTATAAAGACAAACAAAATCAATATCGCTTATTATCTGAGTTTTATTCATATGTCTAGAAGTGATAAAAATGCATCATAAAATTAAAATATTTTCAGTACTTGAAGAAGACAGTGCAAAAGACAAAGAACTCCTTCAAAATTATTTGCTTTCGTTGCACCCCCGCTACGATCCATAAATAACTCTTGGATGCTCTAAATTCTTGTTACCCTATAATATTTACGATAGAAAACTATATTGATTTTTTTTCCAGCTAGATATCTGATTTCTGTCATGAGTTTTTTTAATTGCAATTAACAACATATTGAATATTTTGTTAACTTGACAACTCACATACGATCTTTTATGCGATGTTTGCGAAAACAGATCTATAGAAAAAAATGCATCTCTTCTCTCAGCATTAAAAAAAAGTTTGCCGATTATTGCCCTTTTTTCATGTGTGATTTGAAATTGATGTAGTTTGCTGAAACATGTTTAGAGTGACCCTGGGCAGTTCCCGATCAATGCATTTCTGGGGTAAAAATTGCTCATCTAATTTTTATTTTTTAAAATGAAATTAATGAAATATAAAATACTTCCTAAACAGCCTAAATAACTTTTTTTTAGTATGGCTACATGAACTCAATTGTAATGCGCTATTTAGTCCCTAACATTAGGCATTTGGGGCCTCCGTGGTGCTATGGTAGAAGCTTCGCTTCATATGCCGGAGATTACGGGTTCGATTCCCGCCGGTGCCCTGGGTGTTATTTCCTCTCTGTGTGCTGTAAATCTTTTTTGTCTTGTCTATTAATCAAGAAATCCAACCTTTCGAGGCAATGGCACCAATCTTTCCATAGTAGTTTATTACGGACCCCCCAAAAACAACAATTAAGCATTTTTAAAATTGCTTTCCAACCTTGTTGTTTCAAAGATGGGTTTCTAACTATCCATATAGTTACCGAGATCCTCTTCCTTCTCTTAAAATTTCACTATTTGTGTTATTTTCTTAGTTTGATTAGTGCTGTTACACCTATTGTAAATAAAAATTAATAACAGCGAAATAGAACAGCTTTTGCTCCTTATAAGTGGTTCAAATATTGATCACTGAGATAATTGTCGATTATGTTCATTTTTTGTTGTAAATATGATCAGAGAAAGATTATATATATATATATATATATATATATATATATATATATATATATATATATATATATATATATATATATATATATATATATTGAAAAGGCCACACCAAAAGCCCATAGATGCGCAACGCAGAAAAACTAAAAAGTCAAGTAAATATAAAAAGTATAAGAGCCAAATAACAAGTTTTTAACAATTTATACAAAAAAATAATGATGAGAAAAAGGAAAATACAAGCAGCAATTTAAAAGGAAAAGACAAAGTTTGAATCCAGAGCTCATCAGCCGTGGAGGATTCAATAAAATGGTCAAAAGACCAAAAAATTTTAACTACAAACTAAAAGAGAGTGTTTAAGCTCCAGTATATGCAATACAAAGTAACACTAGGCTAAACGCACCACATGTTAAACTATAAACAATAAACAGGGGGTTTCGCCTCGATTAATTAGGAAAAACGAGTTTCGATAGTTAGCTGTCTACGGTATATATATATATATATACAATAAAAACATTAAGAATGCTAAGAAATATGGAAAAAAGAAACTAAAGATTCTAAATCATTTTCAGATTTTAAAACATTGAGCTTTTTTTTTCGGAAAAAAACAAGCTTGTATATGATTAACTATGACTTGCGAGTTTACTTCATCTGATATTTATTTGATAAGTTACTTCTGTACAACCATTTTAAAGATTTATTATCTCAAAAAAAAAAAAAAAACTAGGTGATAATTGATTACCTCGGAAGTGATCAGAAACGCCGCAATCCAGACGAAATTCCTGATCACTAATAACTTGAAATTCCATCTTAATTTTCAAGAAAAAAGAGATTGCTTAGTAATTGCTCATAAGTGATCAACTTTCAAAAAAATAAAAAATAAATTCTGTCATGAGCAGTTTTTCACGAAATGGATGTTTGTATTTTTTGATAAAAATCACTTCTGGTCACTATACATGGAATGAATTTCATGCTTGTATCACAGTATACTGATGCTAAATAAAATAACTTTAGAACTTACTTACTCAATTCATTCGAAAAACGATGAAGAAAATATTTTTTGAACAAAATAAAACAAAAATTAGGTCGGAATATATTAAATTGCAAATTAAGAGTACAATTATTTAGTTAAAATGAACTTATTTTTGGAGCAATTAATTGAATTGTCAATGACAATGAAAATAAAAACATGTGTAAATTACGACGCAAAATATATTCACAGATCATAGGAACTGTCATACCGAATCATTAACAATAATGTTTTTGCATCAATTATTCATGTTATCATACATTGAACTATGACACATTTATGCAATAGTAAAACTTATGCAATGTTAAACAGCAAATAAAAAGTCTGTAAAGTTAGCAATTAAATTAGAGGTTAAAAGAATCAACTTACCATTTATACAGTGTAAAAGTTCAAGCAGTTTCAAAAGTAGCTTCGCTGCTGATGAAACGACCGATGGTGGCGCCACTTTCCGGAGAACACAAGATTCGGTTGCTGTTTATTTATAAATGTTTTTCAATTAAATTTTTCCAAACAATCAACACTTAATCGTTTATACAAATGTTCGTATGCATATTTATGCTTTTAAAAACAAGAAAAATTTAAAAATAGTAACCGTTAATTGCTATGTTTAAAATACGAGGTTTTCAGTGCAGTAAAGAAATTAAATCATTTTTTGAGTTAACGACCTTTAACAGTAAATATAAACCTTTAATGCTACAAATGTTCAGACAATCTAAACGATCCAAACCACGTTTACTTTTTATTCAATAAATGTTGCATAAATTTATTGAATATAAAGCAAACGTGCTTAGGTCGTTTCGTTCTAATTTTTACGAGGAGTATGTTTTCTATGCACGTCATTAACTCAAATAAGTATGTAACTTAGTACGTTAATTCTCTGAAAGGTTGAACATGAAAACCATATTATTCGTAAATCAATGTAGAAAAACACTTTAGTGAACATTATATTTAAAAGTTTATCTCTAAATAAAAAAATGGGAGGTTTACGATTAGGATTATAAGAACAAATGAAGATTTATGTCACTCCACTCAGTTGTTTCGTAGAACAACTGTATAAAGTTCAAACGGCTGCTTAAGGCGGTGAAGAAAACTATTTTTCTTTAATTCAAACCAATTAATGTTAAATCAATCCCGAAACTTTATAGATACCTACGAGAAAATTAACAAAAACATCGTCAAAAACACTAAAGATACAATCATCGAGTTGTGTAAACAACCCAACCAGCAATGCCGTAGGATTACTATGTAAGCCACACCTCAAAACGGATGGATGCATTTTGATAACTAAACTGCCAGAACAGTAAAGAAAGACGATTTTCGGAAATAGAAAGGAGAAATATTGGATGAGAGGTCAGGAAATTTATCTGTAAGTGCAATCAACAGAATAACCGGCAACCATTTGAAGAAAAGTAAAACTTAGACTCCGTTTGGGACACATTGCACAATCAATGAATACTTTCTTTCTCAATCTGTCAACATTATTTGCTCATGTTAAATGGTTTTTGTTGAACAAACTGATCTTCCTATCTTGGCTAGTTTTCTACCAGTATTGTTATCTTATATGAAAGTTCAGCGGTTGTGGAACGAAATATTGCAGAAATTTCTCCAGCAACGGCAAAAAAAAAAAAAAAAGCAGTTCCTCTGATTGTAAATTATAAACTTTAATGTTTTTCCAATTTGTAACTGGGTTATTCGGAGGGTCTGGGGGGACTTTATTATTCGTTGTTTAATAAAGTCTACGGTAAACAGATTCAAAGCAGATAAAAGAACTTGGGTCCTGAAAACCATGGTTAGGAAAAACATTTACACCTTAAGAAAATTTAAGGAATTTGATGTTTCAGGCGAAGAAGATTCGTAAATTAATTCCGCTCAAAGGACAGAGGAAAGGGGCAAGCAACGTCATTCAAGAACAAAAGACATATACCTCACGCAACAATTATTTCAACGCTAACCTTTAACAATAACGTTTCGGCATTGACAAGTAGCCGCATATTAATTAGACGAAAATAAAATTGTTCGTTAATTTCAATTTTTATTAACTGAGACATTCACTAGTTATCCAATACCCAAAATTTCATGATTAAATCTTATTGTGTTTGTTTTGATCGCTTGGGTATATGTAATAATTTGTCGCATCAATGTAGGGGTTTGCAGCAGCTTTACCATTATTGAATTATCAGCAGAAAAAAAATATGCTTTCAGTTTCAAAACTGTGCATAAAACATCAGAGGGATATCGAAACATTAGTTGAGAACAGTAAACTTTCCCTCCTTTGTTTCAAAAGCAATGGATTTTTGAACAAGCCTTTTTAAACAAAAAGTTTTCCTTTCAAAAAACAAAGTTAGCGTATTATTATAGCAAGAGCAGTTATTAATTATCGATATTTATAAATCAGTCCATTTTAGAAAAATAAACATTGAACCCTTTAAATGCGATATGTTCTCAGTCAAAAACTGATTCTTGAATGTAATTTTCTCTACGCAGCTTAAAAACGTTATTTCAATGAGTTTTTTTTTTTTTTTTTGGAGTACGACATTTATTTGAAAATGTTCTCCGAAACTCCCAGCTGGGTGATGCTGTTGGAAACTAAAAGTTTAGCGCTACTAATAAAAAAAGTTAATAATTGTGAAACAAATGAAGTTTTTAAAAGTATATGCTTATTAAATGTAGTTGTGCTTCATAAAATATACAGTACTTCCAAAAAATGGCTTTTGTGTGATCTAATATTTTTGGTATATTTCAACTTTTACAAAGACGAAAATTGATTTACATAAAATTCAAAGAATATGTTTAAAAAGACGTAGCCACAAATTAAAAAACCCGGCGAAATGCAATATTGAATTACTGTAGCCCTGTTGCCGTAAAACAGTACTTGCCGTGATAAAAGTAGTAAATAGGCTTTGATCTGAAATCCAAATATAAATCACACGTTAGTAATTGATAATCAACATATTTACGTTTAAACAAGGCATATATAGATTTAACAAAAAGGATATGCGAAAGTAATTATTTAAATGAACTGATGTGTGCATCACATGATTTTCTATTACACCAGTTTAATGATAACAGTACTTTGGAGTAAGCAAGGAAACACTTTAAATATTTTTACCCTAGTTCGCCACGAATCGATGCAAAAAAGAGTTTCGCAGGGATTAATTTTCCCAATTTTGACAATTTTAATGTAATTCAATGAATAACTCTCTAAATATCTCGCCAATGGCGACCAATTAAATCCAAATTCGAAAAAAAAAAATTTTTTTTTCGCCAAATTTGTCACCAACTTGGCGATCAAAAGCTTGTCGATATAATTGGCAAGTGCTCGCTAAATTATAATGGAACTAGAGTTTCCGTTAATATTAATACTGATTTCCCCCCAAAAAGGTGTAAAAGACCCTTTTTGGAACATCGGAATACAATCAAAAGGGGAAGTGCAGATTAGAATCCACTAGGAGAATCATTACCAAATTTCAACTATCCACAACATATCGTTTTTGAGTTATGTGAGATACGTACATACGTACATACACACGCACATACAGAGATTTCGTGATTACAATACTTAGTTTACTATGTAAAAAGAAAAATGATAAAACTATAAAGAATTAACGAAAAAGATTTCCATCCTTTCCCATCTTTTTTTTTTTTTTTTTGTAGTGCGGAAATAGATCTTAAGACACAATTTAGACGGACACATTTCTTCATATATTTTCATAATTAAAGGACTCACAAAAAATTCAACATAAACTTATGGAACTTTTCGAGCATTAATTGAACTCATATCATTCGAAAATTATCCCTTTTTGAGAGAAGAAAGAGTTTGGTGACAAATTTTCAAACCTTCAACGTGCAAGGTGGCACTGACTCTGTCCACTCCATCAGCATTTGAGGCCGTGCAAGTGTAATTTCCGACATCGTCTGCCGTCAAGCTGTCGATGACGTAATCTGATCGTTTTGGGGAGGGATTTACGGGCCTACGCGCAGGTGGACGTCCATTCAACGTCCACTCGAAGTGGATGGGCGCTCGACCCCGCTTTAGAATGCATGAGATGTCCAAATTGTCACCGAGACCTAAGTCGTTTGGGATAAGTATAGGATGTAAGATGGGAGCTTCCATTTGACCTGAAAAAGAAAAAAAAGTAAAGAAAATGCTCGATTTATGAGGCACAAGATCATAATTTGGTCTGATCAGAACCGTTCTGACGGGATCATAAATTAGTTGATAAATGACAGGCTTTTAATGAAATTGAAATTAAAGATGTAAGTTTAATTGAGACTTTCAGTGTTAAATCAGAATCAAACAGAAAGTGTTCATGTACGTTTTAAAAATGATCAAATGCACATTCCATAAAATTTAGAGAAATATGGGTACGAGTGCTGTTATCAAGTTTGCTTTAAATAAACGTGACTTAATGTGATCTTGCTTAAACCGATTTTGCATTGAACTGGCTACTTGTGCAGTTGATCAAGCACTTTAAATATTTTCTCACTTTATTACTAAACTGACTATATCTCAAACCAAAAAATAGATTAAAAAATCAAATTATTTGCAATCCTTTCCAGCAGGCGGTTAAAAGTCTAAGTATGAAAACACTTTGTTAAAATTAGCTTCCATTTCTGTAGAGTCGGAGCAAAGTGAAATACTTAAGCTGAATTACTTTTTTCAATATGAACGAATTGGAAATTTCTTTTGAAAACTACAGTAGGTAAAAAAAAAAAAAAACACTGCATTTTATGATAAAATTTACATCGAAACATTTGTTTTCATTTTTGGCAATAGATTTGTACCTTCTGAAAAAAAGGGGGGGGGGGCAACGTTCAGTTCGTTTTTCCATGGAGCAAAGTGAAAAATCAACCGTTTTTATCACAAAATATTTTTTATTTGATTATTAAAAAAACTTTGATTAAATGAATGAGTATGTAATGAAATAATGAACGAGTGAATAATGAAACATTAAAGAGATAAATAAATAAAGGAAAATAACTAAATGAGTCATTAAAAGAGTGAATAAATAAGTGAATTCATAAATGAAGGAATGTAAAGAAATTAATAAATGAAGGAATTCAAAGAAATTAATTATTGAATGAATACACAATTGATTTACTAATACAATGCATAAGTGAACAAAATGAATTACTTCATGCCGTCTTTTGCGTGTGCAAGGCAAACTATGTTGAAAATATAAAATCAAAACATGACCAATATAACCTAAATGAGTACTGCACTGGACGCCAGTAGATATCTGTTAATACTGAAAACGTTAGTTACAAAGAATGTATCATTTAATAACAATAAAAATTACGTTTGACAAACCAAAAATCTCACAATATGTGTATCATGTTTTGACTTGTATTATTATATACCTCTATCTTTACCAATAGAACTATTTATTTTTTGACTAGAATCGTGAACTATATGTTTCAAAACATACCTGTAGATAAAATATAGCTAGATCGGTGGTGCTTCAAACTGTCAAAAAGTTTAACCGTTCCACTTTGCCCAACATTCCCCCACTTATTTTGTGAAAACAATCAGTCATCCATGGATACATTTTAAATAAGAAACATTTTCCTCAGAAATCATAATATAATGTCAGTGCAATTACTTTACACAAAAATACTAGTATTTTTGCTTAATTACACTAAATACTAGTCATTGTCATATTTATTGAAACGAAAAGATGATAACTTGTGTCAACTCAATAGTGTAACTTCGTTTTCAAAAGAGGCTTCTGTACCATACATGGAATTAATTTTTTTTTTGTTAAGCATTTAATTTAAGATTAGTGAAATTTAAATAAGTATAGTACCACAAAAAATTTTCATAAATGTTTTTAGTAAATTTTCAGAAGTAATTACATTTTACCACGTGGAACTTAAGTTGTTTTACTAAACAGAAACTCCGCTGTGAGCATGAACCACTTGAAAATATGCTTTTACGTTTTCCGTAAATGAGTTTCTTTTCCTAATATACTATAGTGACAAAGAAGCCAACTTCCAGATTAGGTAAAAAAGGAGGTCTATCCTGATCTCGCTCTATGTTCAAAACAAATCTAAGTTAGTTGCAGTTCAGTATTTAGAGGTTTTCTATTACATATTCATTATTTAGAAACTAAAATATCTACTTTGAGTATTTAATGTAAACTGCCTCGTCAGATGTCTGTTTTAGAATGTTTACCTGGGTCTCTTTTTTTGTAAATGTTTTATTATTAATTTGAAAATAAGATTTATTTATAAATTTTTTTGATCATTTCTTTGCAAGAATTTTAGTGATGAATTAAGACAACACAAGGCGTATAGAGGACATATTAACCCAGAATGAAGGCAAATATGAAAAATACTACATTAAAAGTACAGAAAAAAATTAAGTAATAAATATGATGTAATAAAATATTTTAAACATATAAGCAGATTATTTTCGTACAAATTAATGCTAATAATTTCATTTTTGCGATCCCGATTTTTCCCCCGTGATTGCAAGTTTTCTTGTGATTGCGAACATTGTGGAGAATCTCTTTTGAGCCTCAAAAACGTACCAAAAGAAGCCTCTAATTTAAAATAAAATGCTTACTCTTTACAGAAACATAATATGTTTTTTAAGAATGTTGCAAAGCGCAAGCACGCAGATTGAGTAATATGCATGCATTTCATCATCTTCAAGAATTTCTTTATCAAAGCAAAACTGTGAGCTTCAGATGCGTAATTAATTCTTAATTAGGCCTCTGTATCAGCATTTCTTTCTGCCTGTATACATTTCCAGACTTCTCTATCAGTATTGTTAAAGTAAATAAATCTATACTAATATTACAAAGAGAGGGCGGATTTTTGTGTGTTTATATGTTTGAGGCAAATGCCGGAACCACTGCACTTATTCGAAAAATTCCTTCACTATAAGAAAGGTCCATTCTTATTGAGTGACATAGACTATAAATTATGCACATATGTCTTTATACTATTTTTTAAAACTAATAAGTTCTCTTCGTTACCAGTTTATGTTTCGTACTGTTTTGTTCTTAGATACGTAAAAACGAATCCTGAGTACTCCCCATCCGCGATGACAGAATGGTTGAAGGTTCTCCTTCGAACTAAATGTTGAGGGACGGGCACATGTGAAAGGTAAAAATATCACAATGCCAGCAGAAGAACCGACAAATTTTTTTCATGTGTTTCAGGCTGCAGAAGATAGGGTATGTAGCATTTTCACTCGCCCTATCTTCACACATCCTATGTATGTAGCCCAGGACACTGAAAAACGTATAGAATGACATAATGTGTACACTTCAAAATTTAACTAAATGAAATATATCTGCGATTCGCTTCGTGAAAATTAGTTTTTGAATTCAAGTAGTGTATATAGAGGATAATAATCAGTGTTTCTGAAAGTTGTAATTTTGCATGCATTCAATTAAGTAGTTTTAGTTTAGAAAATTCTTAACTGAAATAGTAATTGCACACAACTGCCGTACTTTCAAAATTAAGAGTTAAAACTACAACGAACAAAAAACAGTGGATAGAAAAAAAATTGACAATTAGGAAAAAACTAGTATGTTGTGGCCATCACGAAACTTTCTTCTATATTTTTTTTCTGATCCCTCCCCATGCTTGATGAGGAAGCAATATTCCCAACAAAAACAAAATTACACATGCAAAAACTTTACGACCATCCCAATGTCTGAATTATTGCAAAAGCAAAGCAAAGAGCGAAAATTGAAAGTTATTTTAAAAGCCTTGCTTGAATTAATTACAAATATTTTATTTGTTAACAAACATAAGATGGCAACAGTTAAAAATTTTAAATCATTGAGATAATATTTCCGATCATTTCCATACAATTAAAATCACGAGAAATACGCAGACGACAATCTATTACGATTTATCTTTCTTATTGTTGCATTAATAAAGCTATTTTTATTCGCAAAAAAAAGAAAAAAAAAGAAAAAAAATCACCACCTCTTGGAGCGATTGGCGTCAAAATTGAACCGAAGCCTGTTTACATATGGATTCACATATATTCCAAATTTCAACCAGAACGTAGCATTACTTCTTGAGATAGGGCACTCACAATGGAAAAAAAGAACGGGTGATTGCGCTACCCCCTTTTTAGCTGTTGACACCAAAATGAAATCAGCTCTTATACCCACTAAGGGCTACTTGCCGATAAATTTTTCTTTCGTTCCGGTCATTATTTCTTGAGATACAGCAGTCACAATTGACGACAAAAAACGTTCTATAGTTCAACCCCCGTTTGAGTTATTGACACCAAAATTGAATCGGCACCTGTTCCTGTTAATGGCAACATATGGACCAAATTTTGTTTGATTCCGCCAGTTACTTCCTGAGGAATAGCAAGCACGCGTAACTCAAAAAACGTCCCATTGCTCCACCCCCTTGGATTAATTCGTGCCAAAAACCAATGAGATGAGCACAAGTTCACATAGCGGCACATATGTGTACCAAATTTCGCTCGATTTCATGCGGTAATTTTTGCTGTAGAGCGGCCACAAAAAATTGGTCACACACAGACGTGACACACACACATACACACACACACATACACACAGACAGACAGACATTTTCCAAACGCATACTGGGATTGAAAAAGACTCACGTCTTAGTAAAAAATACAATATTCAGTCTAATAGCTAATCTAAATTCGGTCAAATAAGAATTCATTTGGAACATTTTCATGGTCCTACATATTTACAAAGTTGATTAACAGTTAAAGATCCTGCCAACCTATCAAGCATTATATAAAGAACTCGGTCTTCTAGACGGCGACATCTTGGAAACTAACCTCAGTTTATACATGTAATTTCAGACTCCGCTCCTAAACTATGATGAACATTTAATGTCAACTTTGAAACCCTATTACCTTATGGCAAGCATTTTAAAAAGGTGTATTTGACGACATATTGCAGTGTTAGCAGAAATACTGTGATGGTCGTTCAATGTCAAGCGATATAACAATTAAGGCAAAATTTGTGAATGAAGCGGGCCCTCAACAGGAGACTTCTATTTGCCACCACCGCAGAGAAACCGCGAAATAATTCTATTAAAACATGATTGGTGATGATATTATATCCCATTCAGTGGAGTACTCATCTCTAACACCCTGTGTTAGTCCGACTGAGGGACTCCTTGGAGTTCACTTCCACTCTGAACTACCGTCTCAAACCAACAAAAACTCTGATGTCCCTGAATATCTACTTCAACTGGCTCTGGAGGTCATAAATAGTATCCCGAGTTACGCTACTCTTATTTATACAGACGGGAGTAAAGACGAGTCAAATCATACTGGGAGTGGTATATATATTGAGAATCCTTCAGTACGTCTCTCTCGACGCAACCCAGACCACTGCTCGGTCTTTAAAAGCGAATTAATAGCTATTAAGGAGGGTTTAAATCAAATTCTCCACTCCACAGACTGTAGTGACATCTGGATTCTTACAGACAGCCGTAGCTCAATTCAACATCTACAGGACTGGAACCAAGTAAATGACCTAGTAAGCATTCAAATCATCAATATGCTTAAAACTATTTCAAAGCGAAGAGACGTCCACCTTCAGTGGATCCCCTCCCACGTCAACATTCCGGGAAATGAAACCGCGGATGCTTTGGCAAAAAGAGGCTGCTCTGAGATGGCCACGACTGATTACGACCTAACCTTTGAAGAAATTTTCTCTGCGGCGAAAAATAGAGACCGGCATGTCTGGCTAGCTCCTCCAGCTCATTCTTGGTACAGTAGACCAAAACCAGGGGTGCATTACGTTTCAAGGCCGACAGACAGGACCAAACGGCCATCTCAAGACTCTTCAGTGGGCACCTGAAATGCATGTCATTTGAATCCGGCCGTAAAGTCTTCCCAACGTGTCCCAAGTGCCATCTGCTGCCGGCCTCCCCGCAACACCTACTGGATTGCTTGGGGCTCACTCTTGAGGATGTCCGCGACAACCCACTCCTGGTGCTCGACTTTGCGAGGGTGCATGGAATTATGGATTTGATCTAGCTGTTGCTAGATCCTGAAGGATTGGACTCAACAACATGATTGGTACATGAAAACCAGGAACGTAAATTAATGTTGATCTGCATACCCGGTGGAACTGGAAAAATTAATAAATTCAACACTATCAAAAATCAATCAACAGGCTTTTGCAATGTTTTTTTTACGGGACTGCAGGGTCTTTACTTAGAATCATAAAAACTGACCATTCCACATTTAAACTACTTTGAATATCTCCTCCAGAAAGCCTCCATTTGTTTAACAAGAAAAACAGGCAATTGGGAGAATTTCTTGAATAAGGGACTCCTCTGGACTTCTCTTCTAAAATTAAAGGCAATATCCCAATAATTTTATTGCGCAAATTTAATTTGTCTAACCTATTCAATGGAGTTCAACCCCAGTGAAATTCACTGTGGAAAAATATGATTCTTGCAGCAACAGCAGCAGATCAGTTGGCTCATAATCTATGCATCCCCATGGTCCCTGTATATTTCCCTTTCCAAAATTTAAATGATTACAGTATCTAATGAAAATTTCTTAAGCCATCACCATCATTAAACGTCAACTACACGATGCGTTGTGCAACGTTATTAAACGGGAAGACTGTAGTGTTCAGTGGGAGTTATATGCTGGTCTCTCTTGGTCTGCAAATGAGGTAAATCAATTTGTTTCAAACCTCACAAAAGCGAAACAAAAAATATTGCTTACTATAAATTTTAAAAGTACGCTTACAGCATTGATTTAAGATAGATCGTTTTTTTTTTCAACCTGAACTAGGTCGGATTGGGCTTCTAGTTAGTTAATAATTGAAAAACACGCGCACGTAAGTCTTAAATTCAAAACAATGAGTCAAAAAGATTAAAAATTACATGAAAATCAAGTTTCAAGGATTTGTTCTCTCACATGGGAAAAGGGAATCACAGGAATAAAATTTGTCCTTTGTGAAAAATAGTTAGAAATGCATACATGTATATTTACAAACATTGTTTTCTCTGTACACTTTTAAGATACAATTATTCTGGTTTTTAAAGTCGCTTTCCAACCAAACGTTTGACAGCGATGTTGTAAATCATAGTTTCACAGTCAAAATTGCATCATTAGCTCAGCGCTAAAGCTAAAGCATCAAAGAAAGAAATTTTGGATGTTCTTACCATTCTCTACAGGAACAATCAGATTATAGTAGAAAATCAAACATGCTTCCAGAAAAAAGCTGATAGAAAGGCATCCCATTCTATTCTCTTACTGCTGCTAATGAAATTTCAGGTGATTTTTTCTAAAAGGAAAAGTAAAATAATTACATGTGCTTAAGCTAAAATAAATAAATGAAAGCACTGAATCTTTAATGTCAAATCAAACGTTTCTCAATCAAAGAGTACTTGTAGAAAAATATTGGAGGTAAATATTATCATTAGGAAATTAGTTTTTTAAGAAACAAAGATTCCCTGAGTTTTTTATTGATTGATTTGAGAATTTGCAAAATTATCTAAGTGGTTCCTGCCAGCAGTAATTCTCAAACGTTTTAATTTTTCCTTTTTCGATCACCGACGTTACTTGTTACGCAAGTATGTTTCCCAATTTTAAAACCATTTTTCCAACGATTATCGGAATCGCATTTACTATTTTTAGTGAAAATAAAAAAATGTATTTCTAAATAAAATACTCTGAAGAACGCGAATGCAAAAATGTTGCTTTAATAGTTTTAAAGAAAATCCTTTAATCAATGTTGGTTAAATTTAAGCTGTTTTTGTAGCATGCATTATAGCTAAATAATTTTTAGCAATTATCTTTTTTTTTTTTTTTTTCAGGACTACAAACATGAAATATGTTTTCAATGATGGTTTTTTTGTGAAATTGTTATTGATTGAGCCAGTTTTTGAATGTAATGCATTGGTTAACAAATGCATTTCAGTTTTGAAAAAAAAAAAAGTTTTTAATGAAGCAAGCAATACGAGTGAGGCAACCAATGTGTTATGTATGTTCACAAGGATTTTTTACTTCTGTCCGCAGCAAGATCTTTCATTTTAAACAAATGTGAAAAGATTGAAATTCTGATTTACACCTTAGACTTCAAATGGTACAAATAACTCAATACGTAAAAGCGTTAAAAATAAGTTAAGAGGAATGAACTTACCGTTTTAATAGAGAACGAATACTAGCTGAATACAATGCAGCATCAGTGTTATCACAAACAACCGAGTGCGGCGCCACTTGATGGAGAGAAAAATGTGCGGTTGCAGTTCAGTTAAATTCAAGAATATTCGACAATGCTCCTTCGATGTGTGCCGTTCACTGCAGTTTATTATTACTTAAATTCTGTTACCTTATTATTGAGATATTATTCAATGCAGAAAAAAAACGCAATTACAATTTTCAGAGCATTTAATTACAATAATCAAAATAGCCCGAGTTTGTTAAAATACACGTCTAGTATTTCAGATTTGCTGACATTAATGAATTTCGATTTCAGAAGAAAAATCATTTAAAAACTTGTACAAAATATTTCCATGGATCAGAAGAACACAAGCATGTGGAAACATATGGTAACCATTAGAAGTTGTTTTTCATGAAAACAGTAGAGAAAGCTAAAAAATTGATTCCAGGTTATGTTCTTTTAACGAGTTTAATGTGATAAAGATCTGAAAAAGAACATGTCGACATTTTTGTCATTACATTTTCTGAAGCCTAAACCAAATGTATCTCTGTATTCATGCATTGTTGTGTTTTGTTTTATTGTCAGCCCAATAAACAGCTTAATTCAAGCCATTATCTCGTCCAAAAGATGAAGAATATGAACAAACGCACAAAAACCTTCAAACTTATAAATTATTGATCAATATGAACAATTGTTTATTCATAAAATGTTAATTAGGAAGATTAGCGCTTAAAAGTAAAAATATTTCACTAAAAATTAAAAGTTATTTTATGCGAAAAAGTTTTCATGTCCTTTCTGCTTAGCTCGGACAACAAAAAGAGAAGTCGATAAGATTCATGCCGTGACTGACGATACTAAGTAGGAAAATTTATTAAAATGTTCAGAAAAAATTAGTCTTTACAGTGCAACTTCATTCATCTTTTTTTTTTATTATCATGTAGTCAAATGCAGCAAAAACGTAAACATCATTTTCAACAATCGAATCAATACAAATGACGCAATATCATAAATGTGTGCAAAATGTGTGAAATAAAAACCAGGCCTTTTTCTACCTAGTTGAACTTTGTGAACTACAAAATTAATGAGAGAACATGTACTTTCTTTGATATAATGGCGGAAAACTAAATTCAACACTAAAATCACAATGTTTCAGAAATAGAATTCCAGCACGTTTGATGCACTTTCGAATCCATTGGGGGACCTGGAATCCCATTTTTTCAAATGTAAACCTTCAAGTGACCACTACCAAAGCACTGGCCACTACTGGTGTGTTTACTTTATATAGCAAATGTTTCCCATTTGTCATAACGAAAACCCAACATTATATTTCTTTCTTAGGTATAGCAAAAGCGAAAAAAGTCAAAACAAATTAATTAATTGATTAAGAAAAACTTGAAACGATATATTTCATCAATTCACGCTCATAGGGAGACTTCTAATTCAACAAATAATACAGTGAATTCGTTTATTATTTTTTATAGCGTATGGTGCACTCCATGAACAATGCGTTGGACCGCAACAGAATTTACACAATGATGCACACTATTTCGGAACACTATCATTACTGTAAATTTGGCGAGTTTTTAATACATATATAAATAAATAGATATTTCTGAACAATTCGTCCACTTTAATGACGTGGGAATGCTAAAAACTTCAATCACAAGAAAAGGGTTCAGTCACAAATTTCAAAAGTTTCGGTGAATTTATATATACTTGTTTTCATTTATGCTTAACATTGATTCACTTATACTATAATGCTTTAAAGAAAAAAAATGTTCTCTACTTTCATTCATATAGCTTATTTTCATTCTTCTATCAATCGTCAATACGTTTATTTCAGCATTTGACGAATGAAAGAAGAATGAAAAATAAACCAAGAGAAAAGTAAACTAAAGGATCTTTACTATTCCTATTCAGAGTCACAACTGACTACAACTGTAGGGGAAACCCGGCTAAAGTGGATACCCTGGGCAAAGCGAATTTTGCCTATAAACCCCAAATAATTAGTTGGCCGGCAGCCGCGTTGTCATAGCCACGGTCGCCTGTTGCCGCTCCATGTGCGGCAAACACGTCGGGACAAGTTCACCTCACGCGACGCCAGTGAGCGAACAAAGTATGTTTTGGAGAAAAAAATATTAATTTACAGATGTTAGTGTTTCATTTATAACTTTAATGCTATTTGTGACATGTTCTTTGTTATGAGTAGGATTTCATGTACGATTATGTAGCTTTCAACTATCCATAGACGACGAGTTTAGATGCTCTGGTTTTATAGTAATTTTTAGTAACCTCAAAAATGTACCTGAAGGGCAAAGCGGATTGGGCAAAGTGAATACCATATTCACTTTGCCTGGTCATGACACGTCACTTCATCCGAACCTGGAAGTCCTTCAATATTCAGATCTCAAGACAATACTACCATTGAAGATCGTCCTTATACTCCCATGGGATCTGAAACAACAGAATAGGTCCAAGATAATGATGTTCCCGCCGCTTTACCCAAACCTGAAAGTTCTACGAAGTACTACAGTCCTTCCGTTTTACTACCTATTCCTCAGCCTGTAAAACCAATAACAACACGTAAATAAAAACTACAGATATCTATACTCCTGATAAGTACTCCAGTAAAGGACAATCAGACAAAAATTTGAAAAATCAAAAAAGACTGTCATGAAGTAATTAGATGATGTTTCGACTAAAGCTTCTCAGAAGACTATTAAAAAGACCACGTACCAAAAAGATTAATCAAAAATCTCTACGAGAAAACATAGGACTGCATAAGAGTATGATAAGAAGAAGGAAGTAAAGAAATTTGATGATGTAAGGTGCATTTTCTGCGATGAAATGTTCATTGGAGAAGCTGATCAGCCAATGGAAAACAGGATACAGCGTCATATTTGTACTGAGTGGTGTCATAAAGAGCGTTCAGCATTCGAAAATAGTAATGATTTTGTTTGTGATAACTTCAATGATTAGTATTGTAGCAGATTTTTTTTTTATATATATATATATATATGCTCCTAAATTTTGGATGTTGACTTTTAAAAAATTTCTTTGCTTGTTACAATAATTACTGCAATAATTAGTATTGTAGAAAAATGCTTTTTAATATGAGCCTTTAATTTTCGATGCTTATTTTATTCTTAAGTTCAGTTTCTTTGTTTGTAATAAGAATAATAATTAGCACTGCAACAAAAAAATGTTTTTAAAAATGTTCCTTTTATTTTCTAAGTTTATTTTATTTTTAAGTTTATTTTCTATGTTTGCAATAACTACAATAATTAGCATTGTAGCAAAAAAATGTTTTTTGGATATGTTCCTTTAATTTTCGATGGATATTTTATTTTTAATGTTTAGTTTCAAGACAAATAATATTGCTGTTCGCTTTGCCCTAGTAACGAATCCACTTTACCCGGGGTGTTGGGCAAAGTGGATATTCATGCCATTGTTGAAAACTGGCCTTATATCTAATAGTGTAATTAATATTAAGGACGACTGTTATTGCATTACGCAAGTGCATTAAATGAAGACTGATTATCAACATTTGTTTCAATTTCTTAAGTTATAACTAAACGACAATAATCAAGAAAAGCTTAAGGTATTCGCGTTACCCGGGTTTCCCCTATTTATGTCGAGGACAGCATACTAAGTGCCTTGCCTCCATTATTTTATATACCGATAGATGGCAGCACCATCACCGGATCGAACAGTTAATGAGAATTTGGAACTAGCCCAGGAGCTAATAGCTACCTAGTACTAGCACCCCCAGAGGTATCGTTTCACTTGGAGGACATTGAGACCACGAGCATATTTAACGTCGCCCAGTCCCCTTTAATGACGACGGTGGGTCTTCGACCATCGAGGTTTGAACCCAGGACCCTCCGGCCCCGAATCCGACACTCGGGCTACCACGGCCCAAAAGGATCTTTACAAAGTATTTCTCAAGTACAGCGTGGAATAATCCAGCGGTTTGAAATGTTACCTTCTACGTGCAAGGTAGCACTGACTCTGTCCACCCCGTCCGTGTTAGAAGCGGTGCACGTGTAATTTCCTACGTCATCAGCAGTAAGGCTTTCAATGACATAAATGGAACGCTTCGGGGTTGGACTGGCTGATGTGCGCGGGGGTGGACGTCCGTTCAACGTCCATTCGAAATGGACGGGAGGGCGACCTCGCTTCAGAATGCACATGAATTCCAGGTTGTCACCTAGGCCCAGGTCACTAGGGATGAAAATTGGATGTAAGATGGGCGCTTCCACCTGACCTACAAAATAGAAATCGGAAGAAAATGACTAAAGCATGATAGCACTTGACACTTCGACTGTAAATTAAGAACGACATTTTAATAAAATTTCAAGTTCAAACTTTCATTTTATTTGAAAATGCTGGCACAATTTTCGATTAAAACAGCGAGCTCCTGTAGCGACTTGTATGTACGTGAACTTTTATTGGATATTTTTTGCATTACTTTTGAAGTTATAGTGATTAACAAGAAAATCTTTTGATTGTTCAGCTCCTTTTCAATGACTGGAGCAACTATTTCAACATCAACAGATTTTATTGGAACCAAACTGCATACCAACATTCATCCAAAAACTCGCACTTCATTGCATTG
Source organism: Uloborus diversus (assembly GCF_026930045.1). Lineage (NCBI taxonomy): Eukaryota > Metazoa > Arthropoda > Arachnida > Araneae > Uloboridae > Uloborus > Uloborus diversus. Next base: position 183,936,078 of record NC_072732.1, on the reverse strand, counting down.
AAAAACGGGTGCCTTATAACCTCGAAACACGTGTCTGAAGTAATTTGTAATTTTTGTGAATTAAAACGTTGGTAATTCACTCCTGCTTCATTCTTTGTATTATTTCCTCATATACAGAGTGAGTCCAAACTCTTGGGCAAAACTTTAAGGGGATTAGATATGACAGATAAAAAGCAAAAATCATCTTGTAACATATGGCCACAAATTTATTACACAAAGATGATTTCGTTCAACTTTTTAGTTTTTAAGAAAGGTTTAGAGCGGAGTTGTGGCCTGTAGTCAATCTAATACACGCCTCGCAATAAAAGCAACACAGCGACAAAAGAAAGTTAGTCAAAATGACTAGCTAATTACGACAGTGAGTGCTTTGCCATTGCGACGCATGTATTACAGTTGCAACTCCTCCAAACACTTCTTAAAAACTAAAATGTCGTATAAATTCGTCTGTGTTTGAGAAATTTGTGACCTATTTTGCATCCATCAGCTTCTGACTTTGTGGGCATGTAGAACGTCAACATTGTGTTTGCGCCTATATGTTCCATGATGATTCTTTCTTCTTTATCCACCCTTTAACACGCCTTAAAGTTTTTCCCTAGAGTTTAGACTCACCCTGTATAGCAATCACACATGGTGTTGTGACATTCGATTACTGCTCCCATTTTATCTACTGCCTGCGAAAAAAAACTAACAATTCCAGAATTTTTTGAATTCCTATATTTTTTGAGACGCAACAGTCACGTTAAACGCGAAAACGTTCGACTGCACCAGTCCCTTCATGAAAAAGTCACCAAAAAATAAGCACTAGCATTTCTTATCGCAAATATTTGTGCACCGAAATATTTTCGATTTCTTGCATTACATTTTTAGAAAGAGTTGTGCAAAAAAAAAAAAAAATGTTCACCTGCGCGTTCACACACATACACACACGGAGGTAGTTTTAAAAACAGTCAAATGTAATTAGTACCCTTAAAACAACATAAGTTCATCTAAAGTCAAGACCGGATTTTTTTTACGAATCAAGCACTTTCTTTCATATTTCTTGAACATTTCCGAGTTTCAGGGTTTTAACCTTGAAAATCAGAAATGTTTGCAGCCGCAACTAAAATTTCACATAATCATTCCCCATGCGCCATTTGGTATCGCATGAGTAGAAAGGGATACGAGGAATCTAACATAATATTAGGAAAATATTCATAAGATTTTTACGTAACTTTAAAAAAAAATCTAACACGTTTAATAATTGGTATCCAACCAACTACTAAAGCGTTTAATTGTGACACTACAACATACCGTCTCACGTTTAAAATCTTTTATACTAAAGAAAGACTTTAAGCATTCTTACCATTTTCTACAGTGAAAATCAGAGTAAAGTAGAAAACCAAACATATTTCCAACAAATATTTGATGAAAGGACATCGCATTATTCTTCTTTTACTGCCCTTTCAGTCGTTTCAGGCAATATTTTCTAGAAAAAAAATAAATGAAATATTTGCATTCCTCACAACTGTAAAATATAATTTTAACACTATATTTTTTTCTGAGACAGATTAAACGTTTTTTAGTCAAAGACAACTTTCTATGAAGAACAGGAGGTAAAAAATTTCGCAATAAATTAATTGTTAAGCATTTTTTAAAGTATAATCTCCAGGAAAAACATTTGATTCGAACATTTTTCTGATTACTCAATATAAATATTTTTATAAATTTCGATTTTTTTTTCAATTGTCTACGTTTTGTCTCTTCACTAATGGTATTTTTCTGTCAATCATCAAAAATGTGTGTAGGGTGAAACAACAAAAATATATCTTTTAATAAAATGCATTGAAATTTTCCTGTGACTTGATTTGAATTTTTATGAAGCTATCATAGCAGCTGCAGATAATCAAAGGATGTCTTGTGACAAATCATATCTAAAACGTTTAGTTCGCAAAACAACTTAAGCTTTGATGACTAAATCAAACTGTTACATGCTCTTATTTTCTCTTCTAAAGCTTGCTTGTAGCGTTTCAAATGAAAGATATTTAATTTAAAATTTTCAAAATTTGACACTAAAACACTTGTTAGGCTATTTTTTGAAAGTTATAAATAAATCGTGGAAAAAATTTTCTTAAACCACGTGTTAGTTGTAATTTTCTTCAATGAAGTTAGGGTAAATTAGGCCACCTTACGGCTCATGGTATAGTAATTCGTTTATTTAATAATCAATCGGTTCTAAAACTTGTACGATCCTCACATCTCTCACAAAAAGACGAAAGAAATATTCATGTGATACCTTAAGTTTTAATTACGTTCTTCAGCAGTTTAGACAAAGAAGGGCGATTTGACTTTATCAAAAACACGGGTTTAAAATAAGGCCATCTCTGAAAAACGGCCAAAAGTATTTTCGAACTAAAAAGAATTGAAAAATTCTTTATTGTCAATATCAATGTACATTAAATCACATCTGATAAATTCATAAACGTTATCCAAATTTTTTTAATTTACTGCGTACAGTTCATGCACATATGTGTAACACATGCCAGCACAGGATCATATCCTCCACCATATCGTTTGGTGTGTTAATAAAGAAACTGGAGTCTTAGAAGAAGTTTGCTATCGTTTTGAGTCACTTAAACCATACAATCTTGAAAAACGCCGAATTTGACGATATAACCCCTTTGTTTATATCATGTTAGCGTGAATATTGCATTTCCTACTTTACGTAAATTCTAGTAACATCTTCGCATTGTTTATAAACTCTTTAACAAATTGAAAAAGAAATAGCAAGTTTCCTAACACAATGCATTAGTAAAAACGCACTCGCATATTCGAAGTTTGAAAGAAATATATTTTACGGTAATCTCACCCATACCATGTTATATGAATGAAGTTACAAATAATGGGATATGTAATACAAGTCGTGTGAACTTTTTTTGTGTTCCTTGAAACAATATCTTTTTTATTTAACTCAATATGACAAAAAGATTGAATTCCAGTCTAAATCCTTGAATTTAAAATAAAAGAATAATATAATAAGTAAAAATATGAATAAATTGTTAATCGTGATGTACTTACCTTTTCAACAGAAATCTAACACAACCGACTCCAGAGCAACATCGGTGCTATCCGAAGCAGCCGAGCGCGGCGCCACTTGATGGAGGGTAGAATATACGGTTGCAGTTAGAATCAAGTGTCTTCGATGATGTTACTCTGATATGTGCCGTTCACTGCAATCCACTGTTGCTTAAATACTGTTACAGTTTATTTAACCATCATTTGGTTTTAAAAAAAAGTAAAATTAGTCATTAATTTTGGAAGCATTTATTGCACAAATTTTACACCACTCCATTATATACTCCGAAAAATTACGTCGAAATACACTCTTAAAAATCGAAGCTTTTCCAGCGGTTAAAATTTTTATTTTTATGGTTGAACAAATTCTAAATTTGCAAATATTTCAACGGTAGATCAAGTGTTTGCAAAAGAACACTTTCCTCATCGAAAAAATGTTCCAAGGACGATGGAACCCTTAAACTCTTCTGTTACAGTATACGTTGTAGAGTAAATAGTTTCTGAACCTGGTAGTCTCAAACAAATGGTTTCCTATCTGTTCCCTGCTACCAGCCACTGGTTATTTATTATATGAAGAGTATTAAGTGAAAACTTGAGAAAGTCGAAAGATCTGACCCCAATTACATTTAAAGGCATTTCTCTACCAGTGATACCTTTTTTAAAAGTGTCTTTACAAGGTTAAAACACGCCTTTCAAACATTAAGTACTTTGCGAATCGCTGATCTGGAAACTTCTTTTGCAGAAAACAAGCCGGGGGACTTGTTAAGCATTTCTTTGACTTCGGTGCAACCTTAAAACACTGCAACGCATTAGACCTACAACAAAATTCAGAACTGGTGAACGTGTTCAATGATACAGTATCATTAGTATCGTTGTTGTTAATGTATCAGTTTCTTTTAAAACACATGCATAAACAAATACACATTTCTGAACAATGCGAGAGTTTTTAACTATAACAATATTTAAAACCTTTTCGTTTCCACTGCTACGAACGACTGAGAACCCCACAGAAAATCCTTTAAGACTGAAAATATATCCATATATTTACTCTCACGATTTAAGGGGAAAAGAAAACAACACAAGGAACTTTAGAACGTAGCTAATTTCCATACTTTATTTCCTTCCTCGATGCATTGGTTCGGAAAAAAAATATATTAAAGGATCTTTAAATATTTTTCAAATGCCAAGTGAAAAGCTTCAGCTATTAAAAGAGTTACCTTCTACGTGCAATGTAGCACTGACTCTGTCTACCCCGTCTGCGTTGGAAACAGTGCACGTGTAATTGCCCACGTCGTCTGCAGAAAGACTGTCGATGACGTAAATGGAACGTTTCGGAGATGGACTAGCTGAAGAGCGTGGGGGCGGACGTCCATTCAACGTCCATTCAAAATGAACTGGGGGACGACCCCGCTTCAGAATGCACACGATATCTAGGTTGTCACCCAGACCTAAGTCATTCGGGATGAGGATTGGATGTAAGATGGGAGGTTCCACCTGACCTACAAAAAGAAAAAAGAAAGAGAGAGAGAGAGAGAAATTGATGAAGCATGATTGTTTAATTAAATAAAAACAACGAAGTTTCCGACAAAATTTCAATTATAAGTTGAATGCTATTCAAATTTTCGATTCAGAAACATATAAAACATAGAATTCTTACATATGGTTAAATAGTACTCGGAAAATTTTACAGTAACTGAAGATTCAAATGCTTCACAAAACATCCCACAACTATTTTCCTTCGATAAAATTCGTTTATGAAAATATAATTGAAAAAAAAAAAAGATCAGCAAGTAAAAATAAAAGAAATAAGCACGAGAATAAATGAAAACTTTAAAATTTATAGGAGGAATTGAGGATTAAATTTCGCATAAAATTGCGTTTTTAGGATGTCAACTTCGGAGAAAGTCTAGGGCAGTCTGTGAACACATCTCTTCTCTAAACATCATGGAGAATCGGCTACAGCTGTCTTTCTACGATTTCAACATCTAAGGATTTCCGGGAGAGAGTTCTGAAACACATTAATTTTTCCAACTTTATCAAAAATATCCTGCTGATGCACTTTTCAGTTTCTGAAAAATTCTTTGGGATGATAGTAAGTGAACCCCACCACTTACTTTAACGTCATCAAAGACGACTTACAATTTCGTATTTAGGATATCACTTTCAAAAAAAATTCCGTGACCCACTTCCCTTTCCTTAATGTCCGGAAAAATATCCTAGAATCGCGTTTTAGAACTTCAAAGCCGAAAACTTTTCCGAGGAGAGTCCTGAATTGCATCATTTTCCTGATTGTTCTCAAAGATGGCGCTTATCGTTGTATTTTTAGAGCTCAAACTTTCAAAAGTTCTGGGGAAGGATCTGCAAACTCCATCCTTTCCCTTAACGTCATCATACATGGTTTACAATTGCCTTTTCTAGGCTTTTAATTTCGAAAATTTAAAGAATTTTCCCCTTAAAACTGACTTAATCCACATTTTCGATGACGTTAGAAAAAGGGGGGAAAGGGGAGGCCTTTCTCTAATGTCATAAAAAATGGCTTCAACTATAATTTTGAAAATTGTTTTCATATCCCCGGTTAGAGTCTCGAACGACCAAGAACGCCCAATCAAGTTGTCAACTTGGTCGCCGGGCATCCCCCTTTAAAACACAAAACTCATACCACTTCAAGCCGGGTTCTTTTCAAACTAAACTGATGTGGCATCACGTCGGTAATGCGAACCACATCCCTTTCCCTTATGTCATCATCGTCAGTAAGTCATCTTTCCCTTACGTCAAAGATGACTTGGATTTGCCTTTTGTTGGACTTCAATTCTGAAATGTTCCTCGGAGAGAATCTCGAATCGCATTTTCTCTTCTAAATGTAATGTTAACAAAGATGGATCACTATTACGTCTTTACGATTTCTTTCAAAAAAATTCACGGAGAGAGTCCCGACCTCCAATTTAACGTCATCCAACAGAGATGACCAATAATTTTGTTATAGCACTTTTTTTTTTGGAAAAATTCCGAGTCCGGAAATCGCGTCCCTCATCTTGACTGGATGGCTTAGGGTAGACCGGGGCACATTTACGACTATTTGTTTTCAATGAATTTTCTAAATTTTATGTTCTAACTTAGGAAATTTTAGACATTGCGGTTTTATGAAGCAGTTAATGGAGTCAAAATTGGTATATTTGGTTGTTGTCTAACCATCGTTAAAATAAAGCAAATTTATTACAGACTGAATACTTTATAAAGTAAAAGCTGAACGGGCATGAAGACTGCACTACATGATTGTAACCTATAAGATACGAGTTTGTAACTCAATTAGAAATTAAACAGTGATTTTCAAAACTAAATAGCCTGAAAATACTAAAACGTTTTGAGAATGTTCGGAGCAAAAAAGCGTCAGGGCACGTTTAGAAGTAAGATAAAGTAAGAACGTGAGTAAAGGTGTTCAGCAGTGTTGGGCATTAATCAACTAAATCCTCAATCGACTAAAGTAATCCGACTCCCATTTAGTTCAGACTAATATTTTAAAAATTTAATTCAATTGCAGACGAAGATTAACGTTAGTTTAAACTAACTCGTTAGTTGATTAAAAAAAACTAATTTAGTTCAGATTGATTTAGTTCAGATTAAATTAATCAAATTGAATTTAGTCAGATTAAAAGTAATCAGATTAAAAGTAATCAAATTGATTTGATTAAATTTTTAATTCAGATTAAATTCGTAAAATATAAATGTCACATGAACAGAGGCACATTTGTATTTCTATTCGTGTATGTACATATTTATGCAAGCATAGACGAGAAAGTACGTGTATATACAAGTATGTTCGTGTACACACGATAATATGCGTATAGATATTTGTTACCCCGAGTATACTCGTGTAAAGAGGTACATTTGTATTTGTACGTGTATATACATATTTGTGCGTGCATATAGGAGAAGGTACGTGTATATACAAGTACGTTCATGTACACACGAGAATATATGTAAACATACGTGTTACCCCGAGTATACTCGTGTACAGAGGAAAATTTCTATTTAAATGTGTATAAATATATAGATGCATGCATATAAGAGAAAATACGTGTATATACGAGTAAGTACATGCACACATGACAAATAAGTGTTTAACCCGAGTATACTCGTGTACGAAGGCACATTTGTATTTCCACGTGTGTAAGCATATTTATGAGTTTATAAACGAGTAAATACATATATACGATTATGTACGAGTACACACGATAGTATGCGTATAGATACGTGTTACACCGAGTATATTCGTGTACAGAGGTAAATTTGCTTTTAATTGTGAAAACACATACTTATGCGTGCACGCAAGCGAAAATACGTGTATGTACGTGTACACATGAGAATATGCGCATTGATACGTTTTACCCCTAATATACTCGTGTAAAGAGGTACATTTGAATTTCTACGTGTTCATGCATATTTAAGCGTGCATATACGAGAAAGTACGTGTACATACAAGTATGTTCGTGTACACACTAGAATATGCGTATAGATATTTGCTACCCCGAATATACTCGTGTAAAGAGGTACATTTGTATTTGTACGTGAATATACATATTTAAGCGTGCATATAGGAGAAGGTACGTGTATATACAAGTACGTTCATGTACACACGAGAATATATGTAATCATACGTGTTACCCCGAGTATACTCGTGTACAGAGGTAAATTTCTATTTAAACGTGTATATACATATAGATGCACGCATATAAGAGAAAATAAGTGTATATACGAGTAAGTACGTGTACACACGACAAATAAATGTTTAACCCGAGTATACTCGTGTACGAAGGCACATTTGTATTTCTACGTGTGTATGCATATCTATGCGTTTATAAACGAGTAAATACATATATATATATATATATATATATATATATATATATACGATTATGTACGAGTACATACGATAGTATGCGTATAGATACGCGTTACCCCGAGTATACTCGTGTAAAGAGGTACATTTGTATTTCGACGTGTATGTACATAACATATTCAAGAATGTATATACGAGAAAGTATGTGTACATGCAAGTATGTTCGTGTACACACTAGAATATGCGTAAAGCTATGTATTACCCCGAGTATACTCGTGTAAAGAGCTACATTTGTATTTGTATGTGTATATAGATATTTATGCGTGCATAAAAGAGAAGATACGTATTTATACAAGTATGTTCATGAACACGCGAGAATATATGTAAACATACGTGTTATCCCGAGTATACTCGTGTAAAGAGCTACATTTGTATTTCTACGTGTATATACGTATTTAAGCGTGCATATACGAGAAAGTACGTGTATATACAAGTATGTTCGTGTACACATGAGAATATGCGTATAGATGCGTGTTAACCCGAGTATACTCGTGCACAGAGGAAAATTTGTATTTATGATTGTACATACACTTTTATGCGTGCATGTAAGAGAAAAGACAAGTATATACGAGTATGTACGTGTACGCACGAGAATATGCGTTTTAAACCAGTGTTGTGCATTAATCAACTAAATCCTCAAACGACTAAAGTAATCTGACTCACATTTAGTTCAGATTATATTTAATCTGATTTTTTCAATTGCAGACGACGATTAACGTTAGTTTAAACTAACTTGGTTAGTTGTAGGAAAAAAATACTAATTTAGTTCACATTGATTTAGTTCAGACTAATTTAATCAGATTGATTTAGTCAAACTAATTTAATCAGATTGATTTAGTCAAACTAATTTAATCAGATTGATTTAGTCAACTAAAGTAAGCAGATTAAACTTCGTCAGATTAAACTTTCTACTAAATCTAGAGAGATTGAAATAAATCTACACCGTATGTACTTGTATTTTCTCATGTATGCACGCATAAAAATGTATGTACAATCTTAAATACAAATGTACCTCTACACACGAGTATACTCGGTGTAACATTTATCTACACGCATATTCTCGTGTGAACACGTACATACTCGTATTCTCTTATATGCACACATAAATATGTATATACACATTTAAAAGGAAATTTCTCTGTGCACAAGTATACTCGGCGTAGCAAGTATCTATACGCATATTCTCTCGTGTGTTCACATATATAATCGTATATGCATGCATTTACCTATGTATAAGCGCATAAATATGCATATACACATAGAAATTCAAATGTACCATTGTACATGAGTATACTCGGGCTAAAAAGGAATATATACGTCTATTCTCGTGTGTACACGAACTTACTCGAATATACACGTATTTTTTCGTATATGCATGCATATATATATATATATATATATATATATATATATATATATATATATATATATATATATATATATATATATATATATATATATATATATACACACACACACGTTTAAATACAAATTTACCTCTGTGCATGAGTATACTCGGATTAACACGTATCCATACGCATATTTTTTGTGTACACGTACATTCCCGTGTAATCCCGTATTTACTCGTGCATGCACAAATAAATTTGTACATACATTTAGAAATTACACATACCTCCGTCCACGAATATACTCGGGATAACAGGTAGAAATGCAAAAAAAAAAAAAAAAATGGGTTTACACTTATCTACTCGTATATACACGTATTTACTAGTGTTTACACGTACTTATAGGTATATACACGTAGAAATACAAAATTTCCAGTAAACACGAATATCGGGGTTAACACGTATATATACGGATATGCACAAAACTACTCGTTTATACATGTTTTTACTCGTATATACGAGTAAAAACATGTATAAACGAGTGTATGCGAGCATAAATATGTATTTTAACGTATTAAAGTACAAATACAAATGTACCTCTGTACACGAGTATACTGGGTTACACGTATCTATTCGCATATTCTCTTGTGTACACGAACATACTCGTACATACTTGTCTTTTCTCGTATATGCTCGCATAAAAGTGTATGTACAATCTTAAATACAAATTCTCCTCTCTGCACGAGTATACTCGGGGTAACACGTATCTATACGCATATTATCGTGTGTACACGTACATACTCGTATATACACGTATTTACTCGTTTATAAACGCATAAATATGCATATACACTAAGAAATACAAATGTTCCATCGTACACGAGTATACTCGGGCTAAACAAGTATCTATATACCTGTTGTCGTGTGTACACGTACTTACTCGTATATACACGTATTTTCTCGTATATGCATGCATCAGTATGTACATACACGTTTAAAAAGAAATTTACCTCTGCGCACGAGTATACTCGTGGTAACACGTATGTTTACATATATTCTCGTGTGTACAGGAACATACTTGTATATGCACGTACCTTCTCGTTTATGCACGCATAAATATCGATATACACGTAAAAATACAAATGTAGTTTTTTATACGAGTATACTCGGGGTAACACATATCTATACGCATATTCTCGTGTGTACACGAACATACTTGTATGTACACGTACTTTCTCGTATATGCATGCTTGAATATGTATATACACGTCGAAATAGAAATGTACCTCTTTACACGAGTATACTCGGGGTAACACGTATCTATACGCATATTCTCATGTGTACACGTACATACTCGTATATACACGTATTTACTCGTTTATAAACGCATAAATATGCATATACACGTATAAATACAAATGTGCCATCGTACACGAGTATACTCGGGTTAAACAAGTATCTATATACCTATTGTCGTTTGTACACGTACTTACTCGTATATACACGTATTTTCTCGTATATGCATGCATCAGTATGTACATACACGTTTAAATAGACATTTACCTCTGCGCACGAGTATACTCGTGGTAACACGTATGTTTACATATATTCTCGTGTGTACATGAACATACTTGTATGTACACGTACCTTCTCGTTTATGCACGCATAAATATCTATATACACGTACAAATACAAATGTAGCTTTTTATACGAGTATACTCGGGGTAACACATATCTATACGCATATTCTCGTGTGTACACGAACATACTTGTATGTACACGTACTTTCTCGTATATGCATGCTTGAATATGTATATACACGTCGAAATAGAAATGTACCTCTTTACACGAGTATACTCGGGGTAACACGTATCTATACGCATATTCTCATGTGTACACGTACATACTCGTATATACACGTATTTACTCGTTTATAAACGCATAAATATGCATATACACGTAGAAATACAAATGTGCCATCGTACACGAGTATACTCGGGTTAAACAAGTATCTATATACCTATTGTCGTTTGTACACGTACTTACTCGTATATACACGTATTTTCTCGTATATGCATGCATCAGTATGTACATACACGTTTAAATAGAAATTTACCTCTGCGCACGAGTATACTCGGGGTAACACGTATGTTTACATATATTCTCGTGTGTACATGAACATACTTGTATATACACGTACCTTCTCGTTTATGCACGCATAAATATCTATATACACGTACAAATACAAATGTAGCTTTTTATACGAGTATACTCGGGTAACACATATCTATACGCATATTCTCGTGTGTACACGAACAAACTTGTATGTACACGTACTTTCTCGTATATGCATGCTTGAATATGTATATACACGTCGAAATAGAAATGTACCTCTTTACACGAGTATACTCGGGGTAACACGTATCTATACGCATATTCTCATGTGTACACGTACATACTCGTATATACACGTATTTACTCGTTTATGAACGCATAAATATGCATATACACGTAGAAATACAAATGTGCCATCGTACACGAGTATACTCGGGTTAAACAAGTATCTATATACCTATTGTCGTGTGTACACGTACTTACTCGTATATACACGTATTTTCTCGTATATGCATGCATCAATGTGTATATACACGTTTAAATAGAAATTTACCTCTGTGCACGAGTATACTCGGGGTAACACGTATGTTTACATATATTCTCGTGTGTACATGAACATACTTTTATATACACGTACCTTCTCGTTTATGCACGCATACATATCTATATACACGTACAAATACAAATGTAGCTTTTTTACACGAGTATACTCGGGATAACACATATCTATACGCATATTCTCGTGTGTACACGAACATACTTGTATGTATACGTACTTTCTCGTATATGCATGTTAGAATATGTACATACACGTCGAAATACAAATGTACCTCTTTACACGAGTATACTCGGGGTAACACGTATCCATATGCATATTCTCTTGTATACACCTACATACTCGTATATACACGTATTTACTCGTATATGCACACATAAATATGTATATTCACTTAAAAATTCATATATACCTCCGTACACGAACATACGCGGGATAACACGTTTATATACGTATTGTCACGCACATAGTCGTATATACACGTATTAACTCGTGTATGCTTACATAAATATGTACATACACGTAGAAATACAAATGTGCCTCTGTTCATGTGACATTTATATGTTACGAATTTAATCTGAATTAAAAATTTAATCAAATCAATTTGATTACTTTTAATCTGATTACTTTTAATCTGACTAAATTCAATTTGATTAATTTAATCTGAACTAAATCAATCTGAACTAAATTAGTTTTTTTAATCAACTAACGAGTTAGTTTAAACTAACGTTAATCTTCGTCTGCAATTGAATTAAATTTTTAAAATATTAGTCTGAACTAAATGGGAGTCAGATTACTTTAGTCAACTAATCAATCAATTACAAATTTAGTTGATTTTTTTAGTTGATGCCCAACACTGGTGTTCAGACGTCAACGCGTTAACCTGCCCCGTCTCGAAGTTTGGATGTTATTTTAACGTGCAAATATATTTAATAACATTTCAGTTCATACAAATACAATTCTCAAAAAAGGATAAAATTCTGCAAATTTTTATATAATTTTTCTTTTTTAACAAAGTATTATTTATTCACGATAAGCTTCAAAACGTTCAACTCAAAATTTACTCGACTTGGTTGAAAACAGATTATTCTTTCTGTATTCTAGACCGAAGTTTGACTGATTCTCAAAAACTTGTGAGGATATTTGCTAGGGAGCAGCATCAATCTGGTATGACTGTTGGCTGTCCAGTTAGAATTCGTTTTGAAAAAAGGGCACTGCGTTAACGTGCCCCGGTCTACGCTACTTTTTTTTTCACAGGACTTCAATTTCGATAAGCGGGAAAGCCCAGAAAACTATTTCTTTCTCTAACATCATCAAAAAGAGGGTTAAATTGTATTTTGGAACCTCAATGTCAAAAGAAGACACAAAATCCAGGGTAGGGACAAGTTCTCACGTCAGCCCAGTGGACGACATTATTTCTCTTAAGTCTTCCAAGATGGTCAATATTTGCGTTTTCAGGACTTGAGTTTCGAAAAATGTCCTGCGGAGAGTCCTGAACCACATTCCTTATTCTAATCTCATCAAAAAAAATTAGCTTACAGTTGCCTTTTTAGGACTTCAGTTCTAAAATTTCCTAATGGAGGGCCGAACCCTACCCTTTTCTTTAGCGACATCACCTACATCATTTACTTTCAGATCTTCTTTGTGGAAGTTCTTCCGTGGATGCGACTGTGAGTTCCAACTACCGACTGTCTAAAATTTCGTTTTTAGAACTTCTCAATTTAAAAAAAAAAAAAAAAAAATCGGGAGAACTACTGATCTCCTTTTCATTTAATGTCCTCGAAGATCACTTTAAATCGCGTTTTCAACGATTCCGATCCGAAAAATTTCCAGTGTAGAGTTCATGAACTTCATTCCATCTTCTAACGGTACCCAAGACGGACTACATCGTGTTTTTAAGATTTTGATTCCTACAAGGTTTCGAAATAGAATTCCCCCCCCCCCCCACCCACACACACACTTAGAAAATTTCCGAACTGATGTCTAAAAACATGAAATATTTTATTCAGAATACGTAGTGTTTAATTTATTTCGAAGGGGAAAGGGGCGGCTCCTCTCTTCCATTAAATAAGTCCTTGAACTAAGTTCGCCATTTATATTTCGGGGGGGGGGGAGGGGCGGTCAAAGAGTGTATATTCAATGCAAATTGTACCGATAAACTACCAAAGTCATCCCCATATATATATAAAAAGTTTTATTTCCAAAAGCCAGGGGTGCAATTTATCCCTTTTGACTCCCCTGAAAATGGGTTCGCCTTCGCTTAGTTTACAGGGTTGGTAGTTTTGTTCGTTACAGATATGCGCTTTTGCCTCTTATTTTTAGACGCAGTTTTGTACATATGACAATTTGTTTACGGAAATATTTTTCAAATCTAAGCTATATTTGATGAATTCTCTCACTATAAAAATTAAATAATCGATCATTTACAACATAATTTTGAGCTTACTATTTTGCTTCTGTATTTCCTGACGAAATGAAAACATTTTATTTTCTCTTTTTGTTGCCTTTTATTTTCAACTTGGAGAAAATTAATAATTAAATTAATAAGGCAATATAGTGACATTATAAAACTCGTGCATTAATATCCCATTTCTATTTTCCTTTTTCTCCTGCTAGATTTATTCAGATGGAATCGTCTTATCTTGGCAGATTGCCCAATTCCATACATTTCGTGGTCCAGACTGTACGTTTATTACTGAGTCACCAAAATATTATGTTAATGCTTCTGGAAACCTTCAAAATGTAGTTGTATTTTCCAGAAGTAGAGTCTATACTCTTCATAAAGTTCATACAATAAAAGGAATCCAACATTTTTGGACTCTTTGTAAGGTGTCTAATGCAAGAAATGATAAATCTATTTAAACTGAATTGCCCAATCGTATGCTATTACATTTAGGAAAATAAGGAATTATGAGCTGTTAATAGAGTCTACTTGAAGTAAAGGCTGGCGTAAACTGATTTCTCTTTTAACTAGCTAATAAGGCCGTTTAATCGAGAATGAACAACATTTGTCCTGTTAATTACTGTGGAGAATGCCGTAATTCAAAACCGCAATTGATTTTTTTAACTATTTGTGATGAGGAAGCATTTGTGATGTGCAACTCCGTTGTGAAAATCTTAACACAGTATTATCAAAATAACGAAATAGTCCTGAAAGTATTAAAAATCAATATTGTTAACATTTATAAATTTTTGTGGCAAATTAATGTGCAGTGTTTTTTTAAATTTTTTGAAAGGTTCTGCTCTTTATCAAATTTTATGGTTATGATATTGATTCTAATTTTTAGAAAACAATTCGCGCAATTCGCAGAGTTGTGAAAACATAATGTTTTAACGTGAGATTTATTCAGACAAAAAACGTTAATTCTAGCTGCTGATATGAAACAGAAATAACAATTTAAATTATTCATATTCAGTTTGAACTACTCCAAAAAAAAAAAAAAAAAAAAAATACTAAAGAAAAATGTGAAAATAGTTTTAACTTTAATTAAACTTAAACAAACACGATTGACGCCTTTATCAGTTCAAAATAGACACTTCATTGTAGAAGTACGACATTGTGCGTAAACTAAGCAGTCATTACGCCTTTAAAGAAAAATTTTATTTCATTAAGAATGTGTTATCAATTTGCTTCATTAGTCCAGTCACTGAGTTGTAAAACCGGAGTTCAACATAATTATGGGTAGAATATAATGAAATAAGAAATAAATATACAGCAAATACATTAATTTTTTATGTATTTGTATTTCATGCCATTTGGGTGGGAAAAGAAAACAGGGATTGAATATAAAATTATTGCAATGAAAAATATTTATTGATATGTAATTTTTTTTCTAGACACGTTCAAAAACTGTTTTTAACCAATAACGAAAAATCTTGATTGTGAAGACATAAACATCATCTCATATTGTAAATATATCTCACTAAACAGAAAAACCATTCTTACCATTTTGTGCTGGGAAGATCAAAGTAAAGAAGAAAATGAAGCATGTTTCTTTAAGATATCTTGGGAAAGGACATCCCATTCCGCTCTATTCTATCTTAATTTGAAACGTTTTAGTCAGCACTCTCTAAGAGAACAAATGAAACAGTTACCATTTGTTACTATAATAAAATAAAAATTTAAAACACCATAAACCTGTCTTTGACAGAGTGAAGGCTTTGCAGACAACGATTACTTTGTACATAGAAAAGGGAAAAAAATTTCTAAGGCGTCAAAGATTAAATTTTTTTATGAATAACAAAATTTTCCGAAAATTGAAAGTTTGTAAAAAAAAATGTATTATTCTCTATTTAAAATTCAGATCTTATTTTTAATTTTCCGCATTTTATCTTTTCTCTAATGATACTTTGATCAAAACAATGTATATTTTCATCAGTGTGAGGTAAGATAAATTTATTTTTTAAGAAAGTGGCCTGAAACATTCTTGTGAAAGATTTGAGTTTAAAAAGAAATATATCCATCGTAAGAGAGAGCTGTTAGTGATTATTTTACAGTCAATAAAAAGTTTCTTTTGACATGAATTCCTTCTTACCTTCTTAAGTAATTACCTGGAGTTAATTCGATACAATCATAAACTGGTTATACCTCAAAAAACCTAATATAGTTAAAGTTAAGCTTGTGTAAAAAGCAATAAAAATGAGAAAAAGCGATTAGACTGAATTCATTGATACTGTGGAAAAACATAAAAAGCATACCATATAATATGAATGAAAGTAGAAATGTGTAATAAGACACGTATATTTACTTTTTTCAGTTGTAAGAAACAAGATCTTTTATTTGACCAAAAATATGGAGAAGAATATTAAAATTCTGGATTAAATTATATAGTTGGAAATGAAGGAAGCCATAATAAGTTTGAAAAATTAACAGTAAGCTAAGCGAAGCGGACTTACCGTTTTAATAGAGAACGAACACAAGCTGAGTCCAGAGCAGTTGTTATCAAAAACAGCCGAGTGCGGCGCCACTTGATGGAGAGAAGAGTATGCGGTTGCAGTTGAAATCAAGCATCACGGAAAATGTCATTTATATCAGGGCTAAATAACCATTGCTAACATCTTACAGTGGCATTATTAGTTAAAAAGGAGTTAAATATAACTATTAATTTCAGAGGTTTTTGAAGCATTTTATAACAAAAAAGAAATAGCACTCCAAACTAGTGTAGAAAATACTTTGAACACTTGGAAATAAAAGGTTTTTCCAGTCATCAATTTTACTTTTTATTCTTCAATACAAAATTATTTACAACTGTCACAAAATTCAATGGTAGATCAAATGCATGAAAGCATTCCATTTTTTTCCAACAGAACACGCTGTCAGAAACATATGAGGCAAACGTTAAAAAGCGATTATCTGAAATGAATTAGGCAAAAGAAAATGAAGCCTGATCAAGTGTTATTTTCCCTTTTAAAAGTTTAAACGCTTAAAAGTAACAAATTTTGTAAAAACCTGAACTAAATATATGTTTTGTTAATCGTTATTTCATGCAGGTCAAATGCAAGGTTTTCAAGCATGTATAGGTAAATTAGATTAAGAGTAAAACTAGTAAATCGTGAAGCTCCTTTAGCCTCATAATATTACGATGAAAGAAATTTTTCCTTTAACGACTTCAGCATTTATTTGTATCATTATGAGTTCATGGTAAAGCTAAATCAATATTAAATTACATGTGGTCAAAAATATGCCTTATTTCAATGCAACAAAATACTACGATTATGTGATGTTCCACTGCAAAATGCTTGAAATCCGTCCCAAAAAATTGCGTGAGCCTCTTTTTTTAGTTGGATTAAAATATAAATGGTTGAAATGCACAGTTTCAGTTGCGTTTACTTATCTGTATGAAGTTACAAGCATTATGAAAACATCATTCAGTTACATTACGTCTTTAAAATCAAAGAGAATAGCTGATTTACGCGTAGCTAATGTGAGGAAATTTTCCCCCTCGGCTGAATATGGTGAGTAAAAAATTATATCTTTAGTCTTCCTTTTCCACCAACAGCATTATTAGGATTGCAACATGGGGAAAAATTGCGTCGAGGCTTTTACATTGGGGGAAAAAAACTTATCATTCTTTTATATAATGCTGGATTCAGAAACTAGAAGCAGCAGCAATAAAATTTTTGTAGCATTTAAAAAATGACATATTGGTTGTGATGAACAAACAATCTGCAATTGCAGAACCTGGGAAACGGAATGTCGGACACCGTTGCTTTCCGACTGAAGTAACCATAGAAGTCTGTGTTAATTGGTGGAGAGGAGATATCTGCTCTCCTTGAAAGTGGTTATTTAATTCTTGATGAGCATTAGTCAAAACGCGAGAGAGCGAGGGCTCTGCGCTCCTAGTGAAGGCTCATCAACCCATCATTACATTTAAACTTATTACCTGAATAGTGATAGCTTATTTAAAGTTTTAAAAAGATCCACTCGCAGAATCATGTATTTTACGGTGCAATTCCAGTTATTCTGCAGAAAACCAGTCTGAGGAGTTTTCGGGACTGCTTAGGGAGGTGTGTATCTCAAAAATACTGTGTTGAACCCACAGCAGGACCCAAAAATAACTGACATAACTACAGAAAGTAATACTGTTTTTATTGCTAAAATGTCAACTTCCCTTAAGACTCTTCAACAAATCACATTTATAAATAATGATAATTTATTTAATGCACAATAAAAAAGGATTGCTAATATCTTTGCGCTTGTTTCTCACACGCTTATAATTTAATCCTGCTTCGCTAAAATGTATTCAGTTTTTAGCATTTTTCAAAACAAATATTAAAAAAATGATCAAATCGGCATAGAATTACGAGTGATTTTTATGCTTCTTTCGTTCGTCTCTTTGTTGAAACGAACAAAGAGATAAAATAAAATAAAGGATTCTTAGATATTTCTCAAGCACAGGATATAATAATCCCGCAATTGGGAATGTTACCTTCCACGTGCAGTGTAGCACTGACTCGGTCCACCCCATCCGCGTTGGAAGATGTGCACGTGTAATTGCCGACGTCGTCTGCAGTAAGACTTTCGATGACATAAATGGAACGCTTCGGAAATGGACTGGCTGATGTGCGCGGGGGTGGACGTCCATTCAACGTCCATTCGAAATGAACGGGAGAACGACCACGTTTCAGATTGCACACGATGTCCAGGTTGTCTCCTAGGCCCAAGTCACTCGGGATGAAAATTGGATGTAAGATAGGAGGTTCCATCTGACCTGCAAATGACGGTAATGAAAAACGGCAGTTCAGAATCACGAAAATTAACACCAAGTGTGAATGAATATTATCCATGCCATTGATTTTTTGTGAGGAATATTTATCGAATTGAAACAGTTAACTGCGTGCGCGTGTGTGTGCATTACTTTTTACTGTAAAATTTCAGGAAAATTTTTAACAGTGTAAAAGAGTTGTGAAATGTAATTTAGTCTTTAGATTTCTTTGCAAACATATGCCTAAATTTTACATTGAATAACTACACTGCTTGACAATTGCTAAGGAACAATTGATTTATGCAAATTTGTACCTCAACCCCGTGGCCAATGGAAACAAATTCAAGTTCAGGTGGCTTGGTAGACCAAGACTCGTTATCTGTATAAAAGACAGTACATACACGCTCAAGATTCGTACGAAAATTCACGCTGTTTGGTTTTTGACAAAAAGAGTGCTGGATGTTAAAAATGGTTTTTCTCTGAAATTCTGTTTGGTTCTTGAAATACTTAAGAGTAAAATGTCAGCAAGACATCATTTGAGTATCTACGATCGTGGTTGGACGACTGGAAGCAGGTCAAAGTGTCACCACTGTGGCTGCTGCAATGGGTGTATAAAAAGTGCCATCTCCCCGATTAAAGACGGCTGCTGAAGGTGGAAATGTTTTGAAAAAGCATGCCAGGGGTCGTGGTAGGAGCACCACACCTTCAGAGGATCGCTATGTAGTCCTCGTGTCAAAAAGGAACAGAAATTTCACTTTTGGACAGATAGCAGCAAATCTAACAACCGTTACCGGTACGCATGTTTCTGCAAGAACCATCTCACGGCGAGTAAATAATGTCGGTTTGTATGCACGGAAGCCCGTACGTTACATCCAAGTTCAACCACGCCATCGTCGGGAGAGATTACGCCGGTGTAAGGAACATGTTGGTGGGATCATCAAAATTGATCTAGAGTGATGTTCTCTGATGAATCTCGTTTCAGTGTGACAAGTGATTCTGGTCAACAAATACTGTGGAGAGAGCGTGAAACACTTTATGCACAAAAATTTGTTTGTGAACGTGATCGGTACGATCCAGGCGTCATGGTGTGGGTAGGCATCATGCACAATGGCAGAACACCGCTTCACATTTTAGAATAAGAAAGCGATACGTCGCAAATGTTTTGCAGAGATGTTACGCTGGACCATGTTCGTCTTTTTAGGGGGGCTATAGGTCCAGACTTTCTCCTTACGGACGACGATACACGACCACACTGGAGCATTGAAGTGTGAGGCACACTGCAAAGTGAAAACATTCTCCGCATGCAGTGGCCTGCTTACTTTTCCGACTTAAATCCAATTGAAATTGCCTGGGAGTCTCTTTGCAGACGTGATGCGCGAAAGACCGTCCTTCCCAGAACAGTACAAGAACTTAAATCCGCATTGAAAGAGGAGTGAGAAAACACCCCCCACGCACTCCTCAATAATTAGTGGGGAATATGGAAAACAGATGTAAATTGTGCATCAGTGTCCCTGGTAGTCATACATCATATTCAAGTACTCATGTCTCTAACTTTCTGACCTAGATCATTTTTTTGTTGTTGTATGAAAATCATCTAAGTAGGATTATTTTTTTATTTTTAAGTTTTTACTTCATTTATGCGTATTCTGTATTATTTTGTACTTATAATAAAGGCACATCCTCCCTACTAACTATATATTTCGTTCTGTTTCTTTAATAATTATCTATTCTTAACTACTCCAAAAAACGTAATTGTTCCTTAGCAATTGTAGTATAAATACCGGTTCAATATAGGAAAATATTTTCGGTCCAATAAAGAAAAACACACCATTTTTTATTCTTTTATTTATACCTTGTCACTAAGTTTCCCAATAGTGCATATAAATACATTGCTGTAATCTCCATTAAATACTGTTTAGGATACTATAAAAGCAATTTTCTCCGTTCACAAATTTAAATATTATTCTACTAGATACAAGTTCTCAAAATAAGATCGAACACGTTTTCAACACAAATCACATCGTAACTCAAGCTATGCAGATCAAAATGTGACGAAACTTCATCCCCATAGGATTCAGACACAAATCTTTGTATTTCCACCGGTAAAGTGTAGCACAGAACTCTGCGCTAGATTTTAAGCCCCCGGTCCAAGCAGTGGTCCAATATAGGCGGTCTTCCCCTAAGTACCTATGGCGGTTCCTAATTAAATTTGGCTTCGGATGCCCTATTTTTACTCCCTTTTACTAAAAGGAAGTATTGTATTCGCGAAAAAAAATTTCACTCAAAATTCGGCCTTAATTTCCATTTTGCTCACCCCCGAATTAATGTGGAGTTTTTTTTTCAACCGAAAAGTGCCTAAGAACGTATAAACACCTGAAATATCCGTTTTGACATTCCCCGAGTTAATTACAACGACTTTTCTCGTGACGTCCGTATGTACATATGTGCTTATGTACGTCGCATAACTCAAGAACGGTATGTCCTAGATAATTGAAATTTGGTACGTAGACAACTAGTGGGGTCTTGTTTTGCACCTACCCTTTTGACTCCATTCGGGTGTTTTTAAAAGGGCCTTTTGCCCCTTTTTTGGGTGGAAATCATTGTTAATTTCTATATATACTCAAGTGATGTTATAATTTGGCGGACACTTGGTGATATATCGCCAGGCTTTTGGTCGCCAAGTTGGCGACAAATTTGGCGATTCTTTTTCTTAATATGGTTCTATTTGGCCACTGGTGGTGTTATTTAGAGAGTAAACTATTGAATATCATTTAAATTGCCAATAATGGGAAAATGACATTAAAATTGGAGTAAAAGGAAGTCATGTGATGCACACATCAGCTCGTTTGTTTTTGTTTTGCTTCAAATTAAGTGACACGAGCCTCTTGTTCTTCGGGGGTCCAATATAGGCGGTCTTCCGTTACATTTTTTAATTCTAGAAAACCTATTTTTTTTCTTTCTTTCTTTCTTGCCTTCTTTCTTTCCTTCTTTCTTTGTGTATGTGTGTGTGTGTGCGTGTGTGTCATATTCAGAAGAAATGCAAGATAAAAAATTCGCACTTAAAGTTTCTGTATGAAAATGTATTCAAACTTATGTATATCGGTTTTTACCCATTAAAATAATTTATTTTCTTTTTGCTTCCAAAATCTTTTCTGTACACTATACGTCAAACAAAATACTGATACAAACATGAGAAAGTTTTGGAACGATTAAATCAATGTCTCACTTTTAGATACGGATAGTTTTTCTCAGGAATCGGTGCATTGAGTAGCGCACATCAAATATGACATTAAATTTGTTTTACTCTAAAAGCACATATTTTCGCGAGACGTAATTTTCGCAAATAGGATTATACCGGTGATTTTGCGATCTGAAAATTTCACGATTTTTATATGAACAGGGTCGAAAGTTGGGAGAAAAAATATCGTGATTATGACGGACCCGTGAAAATTGCGACAATTAAAGCCTCCGAAAATAATTATTTTTACAGTATACTAGTGTATTAATCATTTAGCTTGCTTCATGAAAAAAAAACTAGTGTGGAAAGAACAATTGTTATAAAAGTACTATTTCTCGAGCAAAACACCCATTGTGCTGTATGTAGAAAAATACTTTAAATATTCTTACCTTTTATTACCATGAAGATTCGGGTTAAGAAGAAAACCAGACATATTTCTAGAAAATATCTGATGAGAGGACATTTCATTCTGTACTTTACAGGATAAAGCGTATGCAGCTATTGCAGGATTATCTACGAGATATTTACATTTGTAATTGAAAGGAAAATATATAAACAGAGAGAGAGAAAGAAATGTTAGAGAAAATTGTACTGTTTTAAAGAATAATAGAGAATATAACATATACTGTAAGTCTAAGAAAATATTTTTTTTATTTGGGAGCTTTTATTCCATATCGAAAAAGAAACATTCTTTAACCGAGCGATAGAGAAAAAGAAACATTCTTTAACCGAGATTTAAGTAAATCACAAAAAAAAAAAAATTCAATATATTTTTTATGTTCTTTAATAACACAAACGTTCATGCAATTTTATTTCAGCGACGGTGATGCAACCGCAAGATTATTTTTTTTTTACATTTTTATTTCTGAAAATTTATTTATTTACGGAAAATTTTAATTGGTAAATATTAAAGTTAAATCTTGATTTTTATTTAACGGAAAGCTCTCTTTAGCATTTATTTTCTTTTTAATTCACTGATTCTTAAGGCATTTCCTTTTTTTTTTTTTTTAATGTTTTGCTAACTATTTCTAAAACATCTGTAAGGCTTTTAGAATCATAATTATAAACCATCTAGAATCATTTAAGTAGTAAATGCACACGAGATGAACTTATTTTGAGAACATTTGTGCACATACATTGGATGTGTTCTTTGCTTTTAATGCACTGCAGTTCAATGCATGTTTAAATTTAGATGCTAAAAAAATTATTAAGCTTTCTAAAAAGCTAAACGTAAAATAAATTTTTTACGTTTTGAGAAATTATAAACAGGAATAACTAAACATTGATTCATGAATATAAGTTAGTTGTGTCACACTTTGCATAAGTCGAGAAGAGTCGATTTTGTTATGCAAATTTATATGACACGCCGCAAGCTTCGTTATTCAGTATTATTCCATGACAGTTATGGTATACAACTCTGTAAGAAGTATACTAAATACTCTTCTAGTAATAAAGTGGTTATGAACATCGAACAAAGAAGGATAAAGTGCGCAAATATTAGCGTTTTGTTGCAAAATGTATCATTTCTTTCTCAATTTAACAGGGGTTTATTCTTCTCTTGCTACAGTGTATCCGTTCACGTGAATCAATGTATCGGAAGCTTAAGCAGTATTTCTAATTCAACCAATAAATAATCGCTCACAAAAACTTTTATTCTACGGTCAGAAATAAAAATGTTTTAAGCAAATATTCCAAGCCGAATAAAATATTAATTTACATCTTATTATTTTAAGCAACGAATAATTTAGTAGTGCGTTAGGAAAAAACAATGTTTAATGCACTATGGACTTACCGTTTCATTAGACGACGAACACAAACAGAACTAAGAGCAGCTTCAGTTTTTCCAAAAACTGCCAGTAGCGGCGCCACTTGCTGGAGAAGAGAACACACAGTCGCAGTTACAAAAAAGTGTCTCCAGAAATGTTATTTTGATCCGTGTTTTGGCGATCCATTATAGGCTGTACTATATAGCTTTTCATGTGGATCTCATTCACATTGGTAAAACAATCATAAAACAAAATCAAATGTTTACATTTATTAAATGCAATTAAATCAGAGAAATCGGCATTTTTTCACTGCCAATTTTAACTGTCAATGTGCGTGATTGTTCTGAATTTTATATTTTGAATTATAAAACGACTGAAACTTTCGGCATCAGCTACATACCAAGAAGTTATACTATGCTGTTTACGCTTGGTTGATAAGGCGGGCTTTTCGTTATCATGTCTACACACGATACACATTGAATAAACAGGTGGACTGAATTCCATTGCACCATCAACTGAGTAAGAAAAGCCCTGAGGTGATCACTCCATTCTATTTATAAAAAGGATATTGGTTAAAAATATTAGAAAGACTCTGATTAAGATGCTTTTCTTATTCATTATATAGCTCAAGATCAAAAGTTATGAAGGTCATAAAAAGGAAGAGTAACTCATCACTATGCGCTAGTATAGCTCTAATGTAACTATCCATCGAAACGAGATTGAAAACTTATGTCATTGGCTTTGTGAGCTTGGAGGAATTACGAGTGAACTGTGACATTGCAATGCTTTTAGAATTGCAAACAGTTCTCTTAAAATTGCAAGATGGTTTGAGAGTTTATAAATAAGAAGCTCTTATGTTTACACCATGGTTTCAACCCATTTCTGCAAAAGTATCGAAAAAACTTTCACAAAACCACTTAAGTTGTATCATATGTGACTAAGGAGGGCCCCACATTGAAAAACAACGGCATGAGAATTATGATCAAACAAGTCGGGAAGTGTTATGAAAACAGTCCGATTTTCTAAGCTACCACAGTACCAGTGTTATTAAGGAGCTTATATAAAGATCAGAAATTAAGGAAATATAACACTTTACACATTGTTTTCAACGCATAAAACAGTTGTTTCTTATGGAGTGTAACTTACAAGATCGCAAAGTGATTAAACTGAAGTTGTGCACAAACACGATAACAAGAGTTGAATGTATTCAAAAACTTTTGTTTTCGTAGAAAATTTTTACCTATTACATGGTACCTCATTTCATGTTTCAGCAGAACTAAAAAGACAATCAGAAAATGAAAATCGTAAGCAAAACCCTGTTGTTATTGGTTAAACCTATGAGTAAAGCATCTGGTCTTATATTGAGTTACTAACATGGACGCAAAATGTGAGGTAAGACCGAACTATTGAACATATTTTGAGCTCTTTCTTCTTACACCACGCGCGCTCAGGTGAAGCACAAAACCTTAAACATTAAGGTAAAGCGAGTAGATTGAGCGCATGGGGTTCGGGGTAAGAGTTGAGTAAGGGCGCATAGATTTCATCAAGTTGTACAAGAGCAGTATTCAAGTAGGCAGATTGCGTTATATGCTGGTTTATAAGAGTTTACGACAAATATCGCTACTTTACATAGTTTAACCAAGCTCAGTTCTTGCTTTTCCTTTTCAATTTTTAATTCTAGAAAAAAAAAACATTTTCTTCAGTACGATACTATCTTCAAACGAAAGATCTTGCACCTACGGTTACAAAGTTATGTTTATATTTGCAGTTTGCCAACGTACAAGGAACATACAACATCTAATACTCTCTTGAAATGAGATAAAAAAAATCATCAGCTTTGAAAGATTTAGTTTTGCAATTAAACTCACGCAGAGAATCCAAGTACAAAAGCACGCACAACAGCAAACTCAATAACTAAAACAAACATGCGGTGTTGTAGAAGACCTCAAGGTTGTTAACACTGGCTTCACAACGGCATCAAAGGCGACAAAATCACAATGTCTCACTCTACACGGGTGCTAGATACCTTCGTCGGCGTTGGGAAACGTTTTTACGGTTTAAAAATAATCAAACTTCTGTCGCTACCGCCAACTTACATCCAATGAAAATCTATAAAAAATTATTAGTAGTTATGTAAACAAATTATTAGACCGTCATGCTGCTGATCACTAGTTCATTTGCTGGTGTTTGCATTTTCAGCAATAATTTCATTCATTTTGTTAGACCCCAGAGTCACGGCTTGAGTTCTCGATTGATGTCGTTAGTACTGTGAAAACAGTAGCAAGAATCTAATACACAGTAGCAACAGCAACAAGGTATCTTTCCAACGTCGCTGGCAGTTTGAATTTAGCTCAATATAAGTTACCTTCGACATGTAGGCTGACACTGACTCTGTCCACCCCGTCCGCATTGGAAGCAACGCAGGTATAGTTGCCGACATCGTCTGCAGAGAGCACGTCAATGGCATAGACAGACCTTTTCGGGGAAGGACTGGCGGAAATTCTGGGAGGCGGGCGTCCATTAAGTGTCCAGTCAAATCGGACGGGAAGCCTCCCTCTCTTGAGACTGCAGACAAAGTCCAGACTATCGCCCAGACCCAAATCTCCCGGAATGAGGATTGGGTGCAAGATTGGAGCCTCCATTTGACCTATACAAAATAAACATGAACGAGAATCGCTTTTTTCCCCGACATGGAGATTTTTCACAAATATTAAAACTGTACGATGTAACAACCATTCTTACCATGACCTGAACCTTGTATAAAAATGTTATGCGTTTGTTATTGAATCCGGTTCATTTTATTTATTTATTTAAGGAAATGCATTTGGTTTATATATATATATATATATATATATATATATATATATATATATATAACACTTTTTAGGTAATACAGCTTTTCTATCAAAAAAACAAAAACTGCTCTTGGCCCCCCTAAAACCTTTCAAACAAAGATTCAAATAAAATTTTACTTTTTTTTATATTTTTGTTTCTGAATAAATATTCTGCAGTACTGTTTCATTAACGGCAGGGAATAGTGGTCTAAACAGGGTCCAAAAAATTCCGGGCGACTAAAAGAAAACATCTTGGTTATTAGTTCTTTAATAACAAGAATCTTTAAAAAGCCATGTTACAATAAATTTTCTTCTAAATTCTGAGAAATAACTTGTCTGGTTCCTAAAACTTTTACTGGCTCCAAAGATTTTAAAACTTTCGCAGTCACCGGGTATGAGTGCAAAGTAAAATTTTGTTGCATTATATTGAATACATGGAGCAAGTTAATAATCTATCAAGTGCTACATTAGACCGTGCCAAACTTTGTTTCTTTAGCTTTTGGACCTGGCATGGTATAGGCCGAATGTGAAACCCGACACTAAGTAACCTGATTCTCGATCCTTCGAATTTTTATTGTGTAGCTAAATAAAAATTAAATTTTCCTGCTTTTTCTATCGTCTTACAAAACAATATTCAGGTAAGAAAGTTCTTATATTATTGGATTTAATTCGCATCATATCAAAAGATCTATTAAAATTCATGGTTATGAAGGCAAAACAGTGAGAAATCTTTTTCAAAACGTTTTCTTTTAACGAATAATGAGGAAAAAAATTGAAACGATTAAAAATAATTTTTAAGATTTTACTCTAGTTTTAACTTAAACATATTTAATCACACTCTCACACACATTAAGCTCAGCTGGAAAAAATGTTAAAATAAGAAAGGAAATCTTTTTGGCGCCAAAACGTTAATGCGTATTAGTCAAACGTGATGGAAAAAGCCTTTTTTTCCCCTTAAACGCATTTAAACACACGCACACACATTAAGCTCATTGGAAAATTTACGAAGTAAAATAGGAAATCTTTTCTGCGCCAAAACGTGCATATTAGTCAAACGTGACAGAAAATTTGGTAAAAGGACTTCTATCAGCTCTTACCATTTCCTAACCCGAAGATTAAGCTTAGTTCGAAGAACATCAGTACACTCAGGAGGCATATCGAATCAATGAGTTCCATTCTTGATTCTTTTCGACACCTATGAAATAATTGAAATTATTTTAATAGCATGAAGAAATAATTTTCGTACAAAAGAAATTTAATTATGATATGAACTTAAAGAAAAAAACTAATCCTGTTAAAAATTTACTAAGAATTAAATCATATAAAAAGTCGAAGTAAAACTTATTTAACCTTTAAAAAAAGCCCCTGAACTTAGTGGGGGTGCAACTGGGGTTGTAGAGGAAAATCGTAGAAACAATACTGTACATTTCTATAGTTATATCAGTTTTCAACTAGCCCCCTAGTACACATTTATGCTTCAAAACCGTAGTATGTAGTAGTAGTACAATGGCAGTAGAGTGTACTTTCTGCTTTTTTTTTTTTTACAACAACCGTGCTGTCAGTTTAATATCAGTAATTTTACAAAACATTTCTTCGAATGTAATGCCACTTTTAACACTAGATTACATAAAACTAGATCTCGCTCAACTGTGATTCCTAAGCGATGAAATAAATATTTTTTCTCGGAATTATCATATCCCAAAAACATTATTTCTACGGAAAATATTCAAGTATTTATTACTTCAAAACATATCCCATAAAATTAACGGTCTTTGAGCTGGCTCAAGGATGAGTTGCAAAAAAAAAAAAAAAAAAAAAACAGAAAGTACCATAAAAAGTACCATAAACTGCAGAAATAAAAAGGTTTTAACTAAGTAAAAGTTCTTTTGGGTTTTCAAAAGATTTTTCTTTTTTTTTGTTTTAATTCTTTTGCAGTTTATATGAGTTTTCTCAACCAAAGCAGCCAAATTTAAGATTTTGGCTGATAAATCTTGAAATAGTTGACAATATGATAATCAACGATATTGAATAGGAACATTATGGTAAAGAAAGAACTAAATATAGGTCTTCAAAATCAGCAGTGTTCAGTCTAAAAATGACAATAAGATACATTAAAATATTTTTGTAGCATCACACTTACGTATTATTACGAAAGAAATTAGACAGCATTATAAGCTAAATAATTCTAGTCACAAAAGTCATTCATCGTAGTTTTTGCAAGGATAAGCTTATAGCTGTTGATCTCAATAGAAGTTATTCGAGGGGGGAGGGAGATTGTCATATCAATTAATTTTAAGTGGTAGTCAGAGTATGAGACCAAAAACTTATAACACACCATTCAGGAACAAATATTTTTTTTTAATAATTTCCTCAGTACACTTCATGTGCTGAGCTATCACGCAACTAAGGATCGTTTCATTTACATGAACAGAGAAAACTACATTTGTCGTGGAACGTTCACATAAAAGAATGGAATTTTTAAGCAAAACAAAAACATTAGGAGAGATATTAACTTACCGTTGACTCAGATGAATGCAGTCTAGTTCGTACAAGCTTTGTAGTTGATGGAAAAGAACGAGAGCGGCGCCACTTGATAGAGAGGAGATCATTCGGTTGCAGTTAGTTTGCGTTATTTTTAAAAACGGTATTTTCTTACATTTAAAATTACTTAGAGTGAGGAAGGAAGAGACTCCCACAGTTGCAACTGTCCTACGTATATGAGATATTGAAAAGAATTTCTTATCCCATAAATGCTCTGCAATTTGCATCCGGAGCAAAGTATTTTGAGGAAAAGACAACCACGATAATATGCAGAGCCGATGAGAACTGGTTTCTAAACCCACAACGTAGGGGTGATTATTACAGGGTTAATAGAACACCATTCAGCCAAAAACTATAATACTACATATTAAACGATGATATAGGGACAAATTCCCAGTAATAACTAATCTTGAATCTCAATAATGGTGATTTCTGAAGAACTAACAAACATATATAAGTAGAGCATCTATAAGAAAAAGCACGTTGGCAAAAAATATTAAAGATCAGTTTCGTATTGAAAAAGTCATTGAAAAAGAAAAAAAGCATAATGTTGTGGTTAAAATAATTGTAAAATATAATCTAAACATGAACAGTAAAATGAATAACTTTAAGCTAACTGCTTGGTTGAATATGCAAAGTAATAAAAATTGAAATGTAATTTAACATTCAACACCTTCTTTTTCAGCTACAAAATGACAAAAGTTTTCTGCATTCCACTTAAGTTAAGTTCACTTTTCACTTACACAATTAACTAAAACTGGAAAACTTTAACCACTCATTTTTACAATCTAGTTTTTAGAGTGTAAGTATAAAGTACCTAATCGAATGAACTGACCCAATAACGCGTTAAGAAAATATTTTTTTTTTCAACTGCATTTTATTTCACATCGTTGAAAATTGTATGTTACTTTGGCTGAAGCATGTTTTATGTCATGTTAAAAGTACAATGCTGTACGCAAAAATTTAAAATGATACTCACGAATGATTTCATCTGAAGATAAATCAGGTTTCTGTATCGTTAATTGAATTCATTAAATAAGAATACGAGTGACGTGATAAAACGAACTTAAAATTCCCTTAACCTTTTGAACATTATGTGCTTTAAATTCGGTACTACCATACTACTGTTACGAATTATCTCAATTGCTTTAATGAGTGAAATTTTAAAATCAAAATAAGAAAAGTGAGTATTGAGGGTGTTTTTCCTTAACAAGAACAATTAGTGAAACAGATATCATTGAGAGCAAGAATGAACATTTATTTCAGTGTCAAATATCACCAAAATATAAAAAAAGAAGTTTCGTCGTTCTTTATTAAAAACAATCTTGTACTCATGTGTTAAAATGATTGCTGACGTTTTTATGTTTTCCTAAGATTTCATATGTATCTTTGTTGCATTTCAGAATTTCGGGGTAGTACGGTAGAGTAAAATTTCGCTGTATATTAAATCAAGTGAATGATTTTTCCCCCGGAATAACCAAGCGGAAGGAAGAATGTAACATGAAAAATTCACGAGATAGATAAAGTGGAAAATTCTACTGAAAAAAATTCAAATGACACCAAGAACACAGAAAAAAAACATTAACATTTCAAATACTATTTCAGGCAAGACGTCAGTTTTACCATTTATCGAGAAGAATTACTGGTTACTCTCATAATGGTTAAATTATTTGACCAATAGTTTAACCATTAAACATATCACTGCTCGTCTGTCAGTCCAGGTTGTTATGTAATTACCATTGGTGATTGATAATCTAACATCTATTCAATTTTTTTAAGGTATCAGCCGATTGCATCAATGGTGGGATATTAATTTTAATTGAATTTCCAAACGGTTTACGTTCGATTTCATTGTGTCATTTTCAAACGATTTACCTTCCACATGCAAGGTATCGCTGACTCTGTCAGTCCCATCAGCGTTTGAGACGACGCACGTATAGTTTCCAACATCTTCTGCCGTCAGACTGTCGATAACGTAGACGGATCGTTTCGGGGAGGGACTAGCAGATCTCCGGGCTGGTGGACGTCCGTTCAATATCCATTCGAAGTGCACAGGTAGACGACCCCGCTTCAGACTGCATATGATGTCAACGTTGTCGCCGAGGTTCAAGTCGCGTGGGATTGAGAGTGCATGTAAAATGGGAGATTCAGATTGACCTGAAAGACACATCGATGAATTGGAATTATGCCGTGAAGTGCATTGTATAGTACAATAAAGAGGAATGTTGGTTTAATACTGATTACTTCAGTGACAAAACTGTACACTGTTAGCTATTAAGACTCGAGTGTTTGCTCAGTGAATCGTTTTCGTATACAGTACCTGGAACAACTTTATCAGTTTCTAAGTTCTTTTAAGATTTTTTGTACTTGAAGAATATTGATCTGTACGTGTTGCGGGTGTGGCTCTATGGGCACTCTTTCTACACATACATGCTTTTTTTTAATATTTTATTATCAAGTTGACACTTTATATAATGATACATAATTTCTCCTTATATTCGAATATGTAAAAATTAGAATCTAAGGCTTAAAATTCCCCGAAATAAAGGGCAACCCTCTGTTTAACGACTTTCAAGGGACCACAAAAAAACGTCCTTAAGTAGCATGCGTCCTTAAATAGAATGCTTCTAAAACTAATGTGGAGCATCCGAGGCCGTGAAAAGTCGTCTTTAAATAGAGCGTCGTTAAACAGAGAGCCAATTGTATACGTACGCAATTGTCCCTCTTGACCAAAGAGATTGAGCTGCATAGTCATGTTTCCGATCGCTTGACATAAGCTAAATTTATCCTGGTTTTAAAAATGACGTTCAGGATCGGGACGACAATAATGTCTTGCTTGCGCAATAACGAAGATGGAATATTGAGGCCGCCTCTATTGGGACAATAGTCATAACTGTAACATATTAGGCAACAGCAGCACACTTAAATTTTAAGCTCATAAAGCAAGATACGTCACCCGAATGTCGTCACACCAATACTCAAGAACTTCTTACCTTTAGCTGTGATGATGAATGAACAGAGCACCAAGTTCTGAATCAACTCCAATAGCAGCATGATGGCGTGATGTTTTCTAAGCATATCTTGATACCTAGAGGAATAATATCAGGACCTCACATTTTTCAAGAAATATTTGGTATTCATTAATACGAATGTTGCGCAACATAAAGGATTTGAAGTATTCTCAGCAATTGTTAGCGTCATTTTGCATAAATGTATTTAATATACAGCGTACACCCGTATAGATAAATCTGAATTTGTATGGTTTTTGGCTTTATCGGCTTTAGTGGATCGAGTAAAACTTGGTACGAGTTCTTATCATCTCCAAAAAGTAGATATTTGTACGGCTCCATGTGATATTGCAAGTGATGATTTTATTTGTTTTCAATTAAAATAAAAAAATAAATAAATAAAAATAAAAAAACAGAGAAAAAAGGAGAAGGAACAGTCAAGATTTCAAGACGTGCATCAAAATTGGGAAAACTGCGAAAGGTGAAACTTGTTAGAAGATTTCACCAAAAAATAGAACGGCAGTTTTATTTATTTATTTTTACCATAATTAGAAAACTTAGAAATGTTTGAAGAAAGAGCGATTACTTAACAATATTTTTTACTATAAAGTATTATATCAAATTACTAGTATAAAGTATTAGTATTATGAAATATTATTATCTATTAAGTATTATAATTGGTTCCTCATAAAGAAATTATCGAAACGTTCTCCGTTGAACATTATTATGCTTTCTCCGTGCAACAAGAGTCCTCCATACAAATTCATTATTTTTGGTGTCTTCTGTGTCCTTTAGATGGAATTTTTTTTAATTCTGAGACCCTCTGAAAACTGATAAGTATGGTTTAACAAAATGTAAACTTCACAGAATTAAACTAAGTAAAACGTAAAAGAGGTTGCAAATATTCGTGTCAAGAATGCCGACATTAACTCAAATTTAATTGATTGCTTTAATGGTGGATTTTATCGTCTGCTTACGCAATAATACGGTTAAAGATTTCGCAAAATCATTATATATAACTTTTCGAGATCGTAATTAATGATTAATACCGTGAGACAGTGATTGATTAGTTAAAGTGATTTCCTCTTCTGTTCAGGAAAGGTAACAAAACATTTTAAATATCCATTGCAAACAATAAAGCTGGGAAGTAACCATTTTTTCCTCCATGTTAATAGAAGTAAGAAAATCTAAATTACAAACACATAGCTTATAACAAAATTACTTTCAGGGCTAACAAAGAACCTCGGTCATCGGTCGGTACGTTTTTAAGAATAACTTTTTTTTTTACATCCACGCCCAAGTAATTATTTTACTTCTTGTTTATCAGAATTATGTATCATGGTGAGATTTAAGAAAGATAAAAGTATTAAATATTAATCGACTTTAGCTCATATATTTCAGACTTAAACAAACAATTTAATATTATCACATTTGACGTCCAAATTTTTTGTTATTAGCGACCACTACTTATGATTCCAGTAAATCAGTAAGTTAAAACGGTTAATTCAAACAGTTTTGATACACCTTAAAAATTTGATCATTTAAATGCTGGTGAAATGAATGAACTGCAGATCGCAAATGCTAATGAATTTCTCCGTGAGCTCAAACGTTGAACTTGTACAAAGAATATTTTATGTAGTTAAATATTATCCTAGGACCGGAATAGAAGTGAGAGAAAAAATGAAAAATAAACATAATTTTGCTCAGATTGTGGAAAACACTTGAAATAGCCGAAATCTTACGAGTTTTTTTATAGTTGGTAATAGTATATGTACATATAATTGCAAGATCAGCAACAAAATTCTTTATTTCAAGCATATACATTGAACTATCGTTAGTGAAGATGCGTCAGTCACGTTTCTCAACATATCCCTCAATATCGCGTACAATTGACTTTTACTGCGCAGTTTGAAATAAATTATTT
This sequence comes from Uloborus diversus, assembly GCF_026930045.1. Lineage (NCBI taxonomy): Eukaryota > Metazoa > Arthropoda > Arachnida > Araneae > Uloboridae > Uloborus > Uloborus diversus. The sequence continues at coordinate 183,901,597 of NC_072732.1, read as the reverse complement.
ATACCATATTCTATAAAGAACTCATTATAAACTGATTTTGCAAACATGTTTAGTTATTTTCCGTCAAATAATGTTCAATTAAAAAAAGTAAAACTACTATTCTATGTGTATCAAGGATACATAAAGTGAAAGGAGTTGTAAGTTTCATTAATACAAATTGGAATGAAAATGACAACTAGATATATTTCGTTTCCTTTGAATGTGTACAAAAACCTCTTCTCTTCTCTATTAATAATGAAGCTGAAAGTCTGTCTGGATTTCTGTGACGCGCATAGCGTCTAAACCGTTCGATTTTCATGAAATTTGGCACAAAGTTAGTTTGTAGCATGGGAAAGTGCATCTCGAAGAGATTTTACGAAAATTCGATTTCATTCTTTTTCTATTCCAATTTAAAAAAAATTTAATGAGCAAATTATCACAACATGGTATACGGTTCCATGTTATGATAAATTACGAAATTATCATAACGTGGAGCCCTAACATGGGCAAGCGAATGAATATAGCAAATCGGTGAGAAAATCATCATCCAATATTTGTAAATGTGGAGGCGAACCAAATGACATTTTCATTTTTCTACTACGGGCAAAGCCGTGCGGGTACCACTAGTTAATAAATAAACAAACACATATGGAAATAAATTCTGTACCTCAGAGTCAGATAGACCTTAGACACATTATGGTAATTTTACAAGAGAGAGGAAATTTGTATTCTGGCGCATGAAAAGGATTGGACACGCGCGCTTTTAATCCTGGTAAAAAATTTAAAGGATTTTTTTAAAGAATTACGTTCACATGGCTCGATGCGGATTCGACTTCTACATACAATGCACTAAAAACGAAAAAACACAATTTTTGACTTACTTCAGTCTGGCTCTGAGGTACAAAATTGTGCCTTTATGAGGATATGACGCAGTTTCTACAACAAAAAACAGGTAAAGTATTTGTGTACTTCTTGTTTTCATACATGCTGTTTTAGACGAATAATCACAAACGTATAAGCAAAGCGTGTGTGTTTTGCTAACAAAAACTCTAATTTATTATTTTTCTTAACTCATCAAAAACAAAATAAACACCATAAAAAAGTACATTATAATTTATTTGTTCGAAACAGCACTTCAAGATCACAATAAAATTTGCAAGGTGAGAAATACTTTGTCAGTAGGAACTTTAGCAATGACAAACCACTGAAGAATATTATACAATATTAATATTATTTTGGCGTATTCTGCATAACAGAAAAGAGTAATACAAAAATATAGTTAAAATGTTAGTAATACATTAGACAAAGAGTGCAGTAGACAATCTCACAAATTCGGATCGGAAAAATACACTCTCAAAACTCCAAACCGATAACCCAGAACATATTTTTCATAAATAAAAAATCGACAAAATCCACTCGATTGCTCCACATTGCATAAGTGACATGCAGTTGTTCCTTTGGCACTCCATGTTTCAACGAAATCGACGTCGTTTAACATTCAGTTCTTCACGCCGTAGTCCGGATTTTTTAAAGACTACTGTATAAAAAATGATACGATGTAAGATTAAAAATTAAGCTCATAAATATAAATCTGCAAATATCTGATGATCTTTGGCAAAAAAATCTACAAAATAGGAAACAAACTGTAAATAAACAATTTATTTGGTTAACACTGCGTTTCATTCTATTACAGATTTGCAACGGAGTTTAAAACGTGTACTCGAAATTTCATACTAAGTAAAATAAAAAAGCAAAGGTTTAAAGGCTGAATTGCGAGGACTATTATAAACGTTCAAAATGTGGTCTTACTAATAAAAACTGCTTTTACAGTGTCTCCCTAATTTTAATTGCAATCAATACAATAAGCTTATGGTTTTGTTTTTTAAAATTTTTAAATTGATAAAATGAACAGTAAACAAACACATTTTAACAAAAATTTACTAAGAATTCAGAAGTACTTACTGTTAAGAAGAAAGAAGAAATTATCCCGACTACTGAGAGAAGCTTTGTCGTTGCCGAAAATGACAGTGGTTTGCCTCTAACGTTTGCGTTGAGATAGACATGGTTGCAGTTAATCAACATATTTTCGTATCATGTAGCGTTTTCCTTCACTGTAGCAAAGTAACTTGTTACCAGTTTCTTACTCGTGTAGTAGCATTCAAATGTTAATTCAATAAGAAAAAAAAATACAAAAAAGTAAAAGAGCAAAAGAAAAACAAAAAAGTATTCTCGAAGCAAAATGAAATGAGAAGAGTGTTTCAAATAACATGAGAACGAATGAATTTTCTGAATGTTTTACTCTTATCACAAACTCACCCAGGAAAATAATAGCAAAAATTGAAAAAGAAAGATTCATTTTCTAGTTAATAAACTTACAAAACCAAGATCATCATTGCAAATCCGCTGCGAGAAAAACCCGTTCGCAATAAATTAAAAACAATTTTTTGTATATCTTTTCCCAACGGCATAATTGCAGCATTTAACTTTATCAATCAAAATTTTGTCAATTAATCAGTAGAACATCGTCAATAAAAATGATTTTCGAAAAAGTAGATGGAACTTAATCAGGAGGTAGATAGATAAAACTTTATTTTGAAACAATTGCAGCCACTATAGATGTAATTTCAGTATATTTAGTGGAACTAATGTATCTGGTTTTATGAAAGTCTTTTCAAAAAACAGAAGTCCCATAACTCCAAAAACAAAGCAGTGTGTACACCTAGATTCATTTATTATATTCAGAAATTTAAAAACAGTCTTGGTGACAATATCGCTTACAACTCTATCAAATTAATGGCAAACACTTCTTTTACAGACCATTTTCGTATTATTTTTATTATTTCAAACTATATCGGAATTTTCTGATACATTCAAAACATTTTGAAGCCGGTGATTCATGTCAAATATACACCAATGACTAGAAAGAAATTTTGGTGGAAATTGTAAACTCTTCAAGAACAGGTGCCACATTCAAAGTTATTAATTTCTCTTTCTAGTATACGATCACTGCTGTACATGAGTTATTTAGAAATCCTTTATATTTAGAGTCTCCAATATTGCTGAGATTGATCTGCCATCTGTTGACATGCTTGGAAACTATTCGTTCTCACTTTATGTAATGTAATGATTTTTCAAAAGACAATTTAGTCTCACTGTGACAACATACGAATAAACAACATCAATAACAAAAGTTAAACAGATACTGTAATAATGTTTTTCATCTTGAAATTCACAAATATCCTAGTGGGATCTATAGGGAACATTTGTTGCTTTACGAAAGTAATGATAGTTGAGAAGAATATTGTATGAATATATTTTCTGACAAATACGTAAATTTGAGGAAATCAGCTTAAAAATACAAAAATCATCGAGATTGATAACTGATAACGACCTCAATGACATTGATACTGGTAAATAAAATGTTGATGACGAATAAATATAGACAACTATTTGCAACTTTGCTTTATTAAATTTCAACAAACGATACGGTTTTGAAAATATTATCTTGTTGTTGTTTTTTACTCCACTTCTTACAAACAACTTTCTCTGAAACATACTGTAGTAGTGATAGATGGAAATTTTTAATTAATAACGGTAACTTGCAACACAGTCTGGAAGTACTAGTTTCCTTTATTTACAACGTAGATGAGAGGACTTTCCTGTGAAACGCTATTATAGTATTCTACAAATGATATAATTACCGTATTGCTCACAACAAAGTTTTCTCTCGTTCGCTCACTTGTTATAGTCGCGTCGTATGGTGCGAAGATGAAATTTTAATGATTACTCAAAATCGTACGATTTTTTTTTTTTTAAGAACTAAAACATTAGTTGTTTTACAGATACGTGTGGCATACAATATACAGGTGGAAAAAATTAAAAGTCACTTTAAAGCAAACTCAGGTCAACCCTTTAATTTGTGCTAGAAAGTAATGACGCACTAGTAAGAAATGACATACTTGTAACGAATTTACTAACTAATAAGCAATGAAAATCAGTTGTCTGTAACGAATACCGACAGTTTGTTTCACAGAAAAAAAGAAGGATTTTAAAGTATACAAGTCAAGAAATCAGGTGTACTTAGTATACTGCATAAATTAACCTAAGAATTTAAGCAAATAAAATGCAATGTACTTTTTAAAATATGATTAGTAAGAATTAAGAAAAACGAGTATTAATTTATGGCACAGAAAACTTATAATAAGGAACAGTCATGACAAATATAGCGATAGACGGTGATAACGAATTTGATGAATGAAAACGTCTTTAACAACAGTGACAACGGTAAATAAAATGATAGAGAAGAATAAATAAAAAACAACTATTTACAGCTTTTTTTCAGTCAACTTCAACAAAAGGTACGATTGCGTAAATTTGGAGTTCATTAAAAGCACTAAATAACTAGGAACAGGTTCTAATTTAAGAAAAGAGTACCATTTTTCAAACACATCTTGCTATATCCTTAATGAGTATCTGGATGATCAAGAGCTTTCATTAAAAAGTAATAAAAACTACGAAAAAAAATCTTGCATACAGGAAATTTTTACCTTCCACATTGAGCATGGCGTATACGCGGTCCATGCCCTGGTTGTTTCTGGCGGTGCAAGTGTAGTTCCCAACGTGATCGGGTCCAATTTTTGCGATAATGCATACGGACCGCCGGTCGGAGGTGTTGATCCTCACCTGGCCTTGGGTGGAATCCCTGAGTGGCCGGCCATTCAGGGTCCACTCGAAGGTGGCTGGGGAATCACCCCGCTTTAAGCTGCAAGTGATGTCCAGGCCGTCGCCAAGACCTAGATCAGATGGAATGTGAAGGGGGTGCAAGACAGGTACGCCCGAAGAAGCTGCAATAAAGGATGCAAATCTTAAAAATTAAAATCTCTGTCTCGGTATAATTCATCCATAATTCTAAAGCTATGATCAAAAATATCGGGGAAAATATTTTACGGCACAGTTATAAGTATCATAACATATGATTATAAATACAGATGCAAAAATTGTGATTAACGTTTCAATTTCAAACATAAACTGTTTTGAAACATATTTTATAGCAGCCACAAAAAAAAAAAAAAAAAAAAAAAAGCTTTTGCTTAATGGAGGAAATTTAAAACTTTTCTTCAAGGAAAAGAGACTTCTTAAAACTTCGAGATATATGTATGCAATTTATTTTTAGATTTCAGTTTGCATTTTTTCATTTAATTTCTTTAAATGGTACCAATTCCATCAATAGATGTCAATGATATTTGCCAAACAAATAAACATTAAGATAAGATAAAGTAAAGTAAGAAATAACAACGTCAAAAATCACAAATTGCAGATTACTGCAGACACGTGTTTCGGCGTTACAAGCAATGATTTTTTCAATGCAAATACCGACATTAATTTGTTTTTAAATAGGTGGGGGTGGGAGGAAGTCATTTGACTGTTAACCTGTTGGTTTTACGAGCAGTTTGCGTTCGTTGGATAAACTCATAGAAATTCATTATGCTTTTGTTATTAAAAGTTTTTATCCAATTTGAGCTTAAGAAATTTTTTGCTTGTAGAAATTTTTTGTATTATCTACTGCTTTATGAAACACGTAATTAACGATTTAAAATCAGCAATTTTTTTGGATTTTTTTTTTCTTTATCATTTAGCCTTGGTAAAGAAAAAACGGAGATGTTAATAGAAACCGCTTTGTAAAGGCCACTTATCTGATTTTTGAGGGGGGGAAGGGTACATATTAAAAGCAAAATAAGTTACAAAAAAAAAGCAAAATGCATACACATATACGCATAAATAGTATAATTTTCCTCCAAACTAAGAGAAGCAGGTTATTGTGTTTTTTGGCTTATTAATTGACGGGTTTGCCTTTGTATCATTATGAAAGAATTTTCCAATGAAATTTTGAGTTTAAATAACATGCATGAGTTAATATGCACAAATCGATCTTCTAAAATAAGATTTGAACGCTACATATAAAAAAATCAACTTCTCCAACTTGAAGTTCATTTTGCAGTTTTAATAACTTCCCTCAATTTTTTTGGCCTTTATGTTTAATGATGTTAATGAAAACGTGTTAATAAGAACAAATAAATAAATACATAATGTAGTAATACGTTGAGATAATTCGCACTCGAGGTGAATTGAAGTTAGAATCACACTGACAAAAAATGTAAGAGCGACTTGTTCACGTAAAAACATCAGTGTTAATGACCGAATTTCACAATATTCTACAAGAACACATAAATGAAAGAAACACTGAATTACCTTTAGAAAAGCAGACAACCAGCAAAAGGCTTCCAAAGAAGATAAGAAGTTTTCTTTTCACAACACCGAACATCTTTATTTGTCTGTAAACTCGTTAGCATCACACGTATGTAGTGTATTTCTAAAACAAGAGTGGCACTGTATGGACACCAGTCAAGGATAGTTCATTTTCTGTCGTAGGAAAATGCCAATGAGAGCGCCACACAGTGGCAACTCTTAAATGGGTGATATCATCTGACATCATTGTTAATCAGCGCTCAGAATCATGAATTCAGATTTAAAAATCGAAATTCAGTATGTTATGATTTTTAATTCTAAAACAACCTGAAAAGTACGGTAAAAAATTACGGTAGTAATGTCGAGTGCACTTTGTAACAAAGATTTCAGACGAAAACTCCTAGTTTTAGCTTGCGATGAAATTCTGAATAAAATATTACTCATATAGAGAATTTTACGTTTCTATATTTAAAAAAAATCAGGGATCCTAACATTATGCTTGCAGTATATAAAACTTAGACTAATATTTAGAGCGAATCAAATATTCTCATTGCGTTAGTTGCGCCCTCTAGTAATCAATTGCAAGGTTAAATCAACGTTTGACGTCAAATAAAAGGACTATAAGTCACGTTTTATTACAGCTGTAAATAAGGAAATTTCTGGGCTATTTAAAATTCCAGTGAACAGTTATCTTGCGTACATAAAAACAAATCCCTCATTGATAGCTAAATAAAAACAAAGTGAAACTTTTGCTGCATTGTAAATATCGCACAATGTTCTTAAAATCTTTCACATAAACCCTTCTCCGTTGTAAAGTTGCTGTAAAGAAACATAAAAGCCTTCGACTATGCTGTCTGCATAGTCAGAGAGTAGGAATTTTAAAAAGAAAGGGGGAGGGGATTTTAAGTAAGATATTTTTTGAAAGTTAAAAAGTCTTCCAAAATAAGGAAGATGAATTATGTACAAAGATCAAAATGCAACTGTTAACGTTTTTTCCACCCTCTGTCCTGGTTACAGAGAAAAAAATTGTGGTGTAGCATAAAACTTTTCTGGTTATTTAATGCTTATATCCAAAAAAAAAAAAAGTTTACGATTTTTTCAGATACCAATGAACAGATTTATCCGTTTCCTGCGAAGATATTGATCAGTTTCATAGAGAATCAAAGCCGTTTAAAGTTCAGTCCTTCGTATCCAAAAAGTCGAACTATTTCAAACAGGCTCTAGTTATAAAGTTACTCACAGGTCAACAAGAATTGAAGAATACCAAATAATGTAAAATGGTTTACAAAAGTTCTTTATATAAATGCAATAAGAAAGTGTGTTATAGACATTTTTATGTTTAGGAAGCGAATGAACGTTCATATCTGTATATATTCTTTGAAAATGGGCATAGAGAAATGTCTTTGCAATGCAGAAAATAATACTTCATTGAGTAAAAATACAGAAACTGTTCTTCATTGCACTTTTAAAAAACATTTTGAAAGACAACAAGGGAAGTTTATTTGTTGTCGCAAAATTACATTAATATCTTTGAAAGTGCTGCTATAAAGGCAGTATAGCGATGCTTTAACGACTGTGTAATCAAAAGAGATAACTGTAGTACATCAAATTGCAAATTAATTTTCTCTTTAATAATGCCAAAAAAAAAAAAAAAAAGAACAAGAAATTACCGTAAAGTACCTAGAGAAATTTTATCACCGTTCAGCATTCTTTCTGTACACGATGTTTTCGAAAGAACATCTTCTTTTCCGAATGAATTGTTCAGTAAAGTTATTACTATAAGGATGTACATTTTTTTACATAAGCATAAAAACACATATTTTCACTAGGTGCAAGAAAATGAACTGTTTCAGGAGTATACTATTTTTATATTAGTCTACACGTTACCTTTATTGGCGTTATTGTCAATCTGAAATTATACCATGTTAAATAGCATGAAACATTGCCTAGCATTGTTGGGAAAATCTAAACACTATATGAACTATTCAAACTTAGATATTCCAGATAGCCATCTCCTTGAAACGGAGTCAAAAAAGTCATCCTTATACACGCATTGTACATAATGAGTTCAAGAGACACTCTTTTTTCAGGAAATAGATCAGGGAGCTTGATAATGACAGAAACAAGTACATTTTCAGGCAAAGAGAGGAAGTACCGCACAAATCGAGTTAAAACGCGACGTTCAAATAAATTATAGTTTTCACTGAAAAACAAATCACTGACACTATAGTTGGGGCAAAGCTAACTTAGTGGCATTGAGAATGCTACAGAGAGTCTGATCTCACCATTTTCTATTCTGTCAGGTTATCCTTGCCTCAACTACAGTCCAAAAGACATGCCAAATAAAGTAATTTACCTATGCACAGATAAAAAATTATTTATCTGTCATGAACTGACACCTTTCTCAACATAGGCATCAATAATGCTGATGAACTGAAATAAATAGTAATAATGATTATCAAAAGCCTTTACTACGTGCGAAGCTGTGTAGAGAAAAATAATTACAGGATTAAAAAAAAAAAACACCTCTAATCTTTACAGTTTAGAAACGTGACCTAAGAGGTCCGCGCGGTAATTTCATTCAGTCAGCTATTACAATGCTACATTATTTTACTATAAAAAACATTGTAGAATTCACTGCAATAATTTTTGAAATGTTTTCTAAATCAAAAATATGTTTTCAATCGTAGTACCAAATATTTAAACGATTGCCTCGATTAAGAATAATAATTAATAAGTCGTACTGTAACAAAGATTAAAAGCGGGATTTGATTTAAATTTCATCAAAAAACGAAATAGTAATCACCAACGTTTGACCATAAGGCATGGTTTTACCTTCCACATTGAGCAAGGCATACGCGCGTGCCATCCCATGGTTGTTCCTGGCCGTACAAGTGTAGTTCCCCACGTGATCAGGGCCAATCTTCGGTATCATACATACGGACCGCCGGTCGGAGGTGTTGATCCTCATCTGGCCTTGTGTACTGTCTCTGAGTGGACGGCCATTCAGGGCCCACTCGAAAGTGACCGGAGGATCTCCACGCTTCAAACTGCAGATAATATCCAGACCATCTCCTAGACCGAGATCAGATGGAATATGAAGAGGGTGCAAGACAGGAATGTCCGAAGAAGCTGTGGAAAGCAATTTAACTCTTACAGAAATGAAATATTTGCCCTGATTTGATTCTCCAGTAATCATCAAGCAGCAACAAGTAATGTCAAGGAGAAAACGTTGAAGTACAGAAAATGTGCTGTTATTAATGAACAGACATCTACAATTCATAAAATTGTGAATAAAGTTTTACTTTGAAATGAATGACCTCTAACTACAAACTTTAACTTGATATATTGAAATTTTTACTGAAATTACAAAGAAAATGTTGTTTAGTCTTAGTAGTCTAAAACCTTTTGCTGGATTACAAAATGAGTTTATTCTAACCGCGAACCATGAGGGTGCATTATATTACAAATTTGTGTTTCGATATTGTTCATTTTCTCATTAAAGCAAAAAAATGCAACTGTTTCTATCCACAAAAATCGACGAGGTAAATTAAAACAAATTTAAAATAACACTAAGTAAAACTGGTAAATGTGATTTTATAAATCATAATGTTTTCTAAGATGAATTAATATTTCAAGACAAAAAAATGAAAACTAATGGTGAACAGCTAAAAACAGTCTTTTTAAGCCATCATTTTAGTTACTTGCGAGAAAGTATAAAAAATATTTCTTGCATAAAAACTCTCTTGCATAAAAGTTTTAAATCAGTTTTAAACTTTTTTTTTTTTTAAAGTTTACCGTGTTTGCTATATATTTGTGAAACAAATACAAATGACGATTGAAAACCAGTTAAGAGGGCTTGACTGTCGCTCTTGAAAAACGGTTGTGATGTAGATAATATAATAAGGGAATCATTGTGTCTCTGCTGCCATAACACATATTGTTCTAAGTTAAAATCTAAGTATTTAACATGAAAAGAACACCCTTGCTGACTTATGTCAGAAAGCACGAATAAATTTTTCCTTTCAATCTATTTAAAAGAAAAAGCCACAGGCAGAAAAGGTAAAAGCGACTTCACATAAAACAATCACAGCAACAATAATCGAATTTTACAATAAACTACAAATGCATATAAAAAAGATAAACACTGAATTACCTTTAGAAAAGCAGACAATCAGCGAAAGACCTCCAAAACCAAGTAAAAGTCTTCTTTTCAGAAAATCGAACATCTTTATTTGTCTAAAAATTGGCAGATAGTTAATATCATGTCCATGAAGCGCATTTCTCAAACAGGAGCAGAACTGTGTGGACACCAGTTCAGTGTTCTTTCGCTCTGTTGTAAGCTAATGCCAGTGAAAGCGCCACACAGCGGCAATTCATGAACAGGTGTTCTCTCCTGACATCATATCATAAATTCTAGGAATTAGGACTTTTGATTAAAAAATATTTAAAACGTAATTTATAATACATTATAGCAGTGATGGCGCATGTATGCTGAAGTGAAAATTTCGCCGAAAATGAAAATGCAAATAAAATAGTGCAAACCTGAAAAAAAAAAGGCGTTATGTATATTTATTCAAATGTATAGCAGTTATTTCATCGTTTAAGTTTTCCAAAGCTATTATATCTACGTTTTAGAAAAAAATGAATCAATTCAGTTAAAATCAAAGACACCCAATGTGATAGGGGCGCCCTCTAGTAATCAAATGCAAGATTAATACTGAGTTCTAAAAGAAGTCGAAGCTCATCGTGGTAGATACGGTTTATTGCTGCTTTCAACAATCTCTTTGTAATTTTACATTATTAGGGAACCGTTCTTCTGTAAAGGTAAAAGCAAATGTGAAACCATTGTAGCATTGAAAATATTGCATAATATTTATAAAATATTTTACACGGAAAATTTCTTACTTCACAGCTCATAACAAGTTAATATCATCATTCTACTCTTTACACGGTTAAAAATTGAAAACTTATCCAAAACTTTTTTTTTAATAAAGATTATTTGAACAGAAGATTGATGAATGAAAATCATAATCTGCTGTTTATATTTTTTTCACTTTGTGTACGATTTAAAAACCAAACCTTAAAAACCAATCGTTTATACTGAGGTACGAAAAAATTGGTTTCGTTATTTCTCTACTGAAAGTAAAACTATTTTGCTGATCTTCATCGAAATCAGTAAGGAAATTAATCGATTACCAGCAATTTCAAAGATACTTATCAGCTTCATAGAAAATCAATGCTATTTCAAGCACGCCGAATAAGAAACGAGGGAGGTAGAGGACCTGGTAATGGAGAAAATCACGTGACACTGGGAACTGAAGTCTGGAAAGCAATCGAAATGAGTTTTACAAGTGCAATTATACATATGAACATTTAATAGGAAATTTTGATTCATAGGGCGAAAATTAACGTTCAGGTAAGGCTATGTTACAGTCTTACATTAACTTAAATATAAGAAAGGAGAACAAAACGTTATACTTGAAAAAAGAAAAAAAGAGCTTTCAAATACGTTGTTGCTTAAAACGTCAAAAAAAAAAATATATTTTAGGCAATCGCAGAAAAATATTTCAATTTATTTTCTTATATTATCAAAAAATTTTATTTTTTATATATTGCAAATATTAAATGATTTCGGAGGTAGCTTACTACCTCTGATTTGTTCGAGATGCATTCACTTGTAAAGACAAATTTGTAGCACTACGTTTAAACGTTGTATTGCAATGACAGTAGAGAAAGTTTGCTACGAATATTCAAGTCAAAATACAAATATATTGCATTCAAATGCAATTTCATTTCTTATAACAACATGTTATCTTCCATAATAAATTATTTTCAAATAAAAAAAGAACCGACTTGAAAAAACAAAAAGGAACTGAAAAGTAAAAAATAATGGATCATACTTACATACGATTTTTTGCCCAAACGTATAAATCAAATTTATTTTTCAATTCCTGTACAAAAATCAACTAGACTAAACACCCAATTATAAATTAAACACTGATTTTTATTACCGTACGATGAATTATTTTAATACCGAACTAATTATATACGATCTCTTAATTTTTAATAAACTTTTGAAGTCGGGGCCTCCTATAAACTACTACCTAACGCAACAGACAACCCACGTGAGTTGAACACTAATTTAACTAAACGCGAAATTGGTCTTTAAACCTAAACCTACTCAGTCACGTTAGGAGGCCTCGACTTCAAAAGGTTATTAAAAATTAAGACATCGTATATAATTAGTTAGGTATTAAAATAATTCATCGTACGGTAATAAAAATCAGTGTTTAATTTATAATTGGGTGTTTAGTTTAGTTGATTTTTGTACAGGAATTGAAAAATAAATTTGATTTATACGTTTGGGTAAAAAATCGTATGTAAGTAGATCCTTTATTTTTTACTTTTCAGTTCCGTTTTGTTTTTTGAAGTCGGTTCTTTTTTTGTTTGAAAATAATTTATTGTTTGCATTTTAGTGGTGTAAATATAAAATAAGTACGTAGGGTAGAGTATGTGGTTCACGCTTTACGTACATCTCGAGTGAGAAAGTACAGGAGTCTGAAGACAGCTAAGATGAACAAAATAGAGAAAGAAAAAGAGCACAGCGCCTCGGAGACTTCCGAAGACTGTGAAGAAATGCTTTTTCAAATGCGCAATTATTTACAAAGAAAATTGTCTTCATCATCAGTTTGACTTAATTAAAGTATGCTTTCCGAAAACAATTCACGAGTCACTAAAAAACAACCTTAATCGCTTTGACTTTGCTCATAGAATTTGAAGAGTTTTCTTGATTTTTCAAGGATTCCAGCTTCAGATACTGATTTGATGACCATGGGATCACCTGGGAAGCATATACCTTTTCAAACGAGAAAAGAAAAAGAATTTTCCAAATTGATCTATGCGTGTTTGAGTTTAAAGGGGACATACATAAAAAGATTCTGACGAAATGAGAACGTCCTTTCTGAAGTCGGTTAAAAAAAGAAAAATTCTTAATGCGCGTAGCGTTTTATACGATTGGCACTGAAAACTGATCTTTGTTCCTCTACAGGATTTATTTGTGCGTTAATCTAGTTAGAGCCATTTAAGAGTCAGTGATTTTCTTAACTATTTTATATTTCACAATAATTCGTGACACGTAACTCGTGTAAAAAAAATCACATTTATCTTTACTAGGCCCCGTTATAGATCAATACCACACTAGAAAAAGAGTATCTACTGTGATGTTGTATATATGAAGATCAAAATACTACTGAAACAATGATACTAAATGAATTTCCTGTTTGCTTCAAATGAGTCTTTATTCAAAAACTGCGATATGACTACGAATGGTTAATGCAAAGGAAATAGTTAGGGAGGAGGGTACTCCCCCAAAGGAAGAGTCCCCCTAAAAAGGAAAAATACCCCTCAAAACACCCTCCCTCGCCTATAAGGGGGCACCCCTGACTAATATTAATGTTTTATGGTTCTTTCTTTAACACTGAATTAAAAAGTACCTTTGTTTTATGTGGGCACTTTCTTTAACAATGGATTTTATATTTAATCGTTTGATATTGAAATTGAATGAAGTTTATTGTTTTTTGCCCATAACTTTTTTCTAAAGAACAAATATGATGAACCAAAGATTTGGGTATTAAGTTAGATCCCTTCTATGCATTAAACAAAAAAAACCCCATAAAAATCGTTTCTTTAAGTGAGACGCTATGAGTTTACAAACAAATAAACTCGAGTATGAAATTTATTTTATAATTCCAGTACAAAAAACAACTAAACTAAACACCCAGTTATAAAATAAACACTGATTTTAATTACTTCACGATGAATTATTTTAATACCTAACTAATTACATACGATCTCTTAATTTTTTATAACCTTTTGAAGTCGGGGCCTCCTATAAACTACTACATAACGTAACTGACAACCCACTTGAGTTGAAGACTAATTTAACTAAACGCGAAATTATTAGTCTTTAAATCCATCCTCTCCCTTGATTTCTCCATGATCCCTTAAATCCAGACTTGAAGACCATTAGACGACAGGGAGAAGTATACCGTTTCAAACAGAAAAAGAATTTTCCTAATCTGTACAGGAGTCTTCTAGTAATCGGGGAGCATAGTACGTAAAAAATTCTAACTAAGTCTGTAAATTAATATTACCCTAACTGTAAATTAAACTGATGGCGTCATGAAATATTAAATCTAGAATGCTAGTCAGAAATCGGACGCCAGATACGATATATTTATTAAGGAACATAAATTTAATCTTTGGAGGAAGCGGCGGGGGGATTTTCGTCTTAAATTCCCCTTGAATTTAACACTAAATATATTACAAAACTGAAATTTAAAAAAAAACTTTGATGACTAAATGAAGCTATTTATTGGCAAAAAAATTTATAATAAATTAATTAATTCAACTACTTTCGTAGCAAAATGCATTTAATTTACTGATTTGCTACATGAGGAAGAAATACATTAGTAAGACAAAATTAAAATTAGCAGGCGGCGCCGTGAAAATCAAACCCCGATGCGAGAGAATTATATACGTATTGTTCAACACAAGATACCTCCGTCGAAAAAATGCACCGTTCACGCCAAAACCATGTGACCTCCTGTGACGTATCGCGCATAAACGAAAGCTGATCTACGTAGCCACAACGTGTGAAATTTAAAGTTTCTCAGATTTCTCCGAGACGCCTCAACAGATCAAGACAAAATTAACATGGGACCATCTGGGAAGCATAACCTTCCAAACAAAAAAAAAAAAATTTCAAATATGTCCAGTATTCTTGAAGTAATACGAAAACACACATAAAAAGCCGCAAGCCGAAATCATAACCTCCTTTTTTGAAGTCGGTTAAAAAATAAAAGTAATGAATTTTACATCACTGGGAAGATTAGCTGCATGCAAATTATGTACAAAATTTCCTTGTCAATATTTTATTACCACCTCTTTTTGTAGGATTTATTCGAAATGATGTTTTCATCATTATACAAATTTCACTGTGGTCACTGTAATAAGAACGTAAAATATTTATTTTCCTCTAGAAAACGAGCGTAAAAAAAATGCTTTTTCATATCATAGTCGACTTTGCATTACTTATAAATGCAATAATATTTGTTTAGGGAAGATAAAAAAAATTCCTTCATGGAAAATATTTAGCAGCTTTAAAATTATATTTTTCGCTCTTGTGTTATGTTTTGAGCAAACATTTGACAGTGGAAACTGGAGTATCATAAAATATAATGTGTTTCTGAAGGATCAAAATCTCTGAAAGAGGTAACTTTTGTATGCGCATATTCAACGCCGGACGGATCACTTAGAGGTACTACAACAATAATAAAGCTTTATAATAAGGTGGATAGAAATGTTAGTTCTATAAACTGCCCTCCCCCTTTCTGAAACCGTACGTATAAATGTGCTTTCGGATTGTTATAACAAATCTTTTTCCTATAACGATAGTTTTTTTTTTTTTTTTAAAGTACTAATGCTTGTATTAAGCGGAAAAAACAAAGCTAGTACAAGTGAGAAAATACTATGAAGTTTCAATATCCTCATTTTCATTGTACTATCGTATACTACTTAAGCAAAAATGTTCCGATCAAAATCGTAAACAAATTGCACATAAACAAACAATACACACACAAAAAATTCTTTTTAATAATCTGATTATTTTTGTTACACACGTACTTGCGGCAAAACACGAAACAGCATCAACCCTGATTTATAGAAAGGTTTCCTTTGTGCATATTTTCAGTTAGAATGCGAAGTTTTTTTCATTTGTCGATATTCTAAGTTGAGAGAAGTTGACCTTAAGTTGATTTGTTTCAAACATTACTGCACCCTTATTTTATATTTCTAAAGTTCGTGAAATACATCAAACAATACTTATGTTAAAGTATAACACTATAGATGTCACAGTAATAAACAAAGGAAAATGAAATCGGACAGTTTCCAAGTCAGTTTCTCTACGGTGTGATGCCAAAGTATAATTTCAAGTAAAAGTGATGAAAAGAAGAAACTAAATTTATTTATCATATTCCATCATCAGGTCTCATTGTTTTGTTCTCATTATATTGTTGCGAGAATAACTTACGTATTATTTGGTTTGAAGATCAAGCAGAAGTTTTAAGCAGGAAGAACTTAAAATTTAATACACAAAACAGAATCAACATTTTTTCTAAGTTGTATGTGACTTTCTGAAAACACAGTAATCACAGTGAAATTGGAAACAATAAAAAATACATAATTACGCAGCGAGCAATATGATTAATACCATCTTATTCTCACAGCTAAAGTTAGAGCTTTTTCACGTATATCACACCTGAGATTAATGCCTTTTTTTACCTTCCACGTGCAGGTTGTCACTAACTCTGTCCATTCCATCAGCATTCGAGGCCGTGCAAGAGTAGTTTCCGACATCGTCTGCCGTCAGGCTATCGATGACGTAATCTGAACGCTTGGGGGAGGGGTTTACGGGCCTACGCGCAGGTGGACGTCCATTCAACGTCCACTCGAAGTGGACGGGCACACGACCCCGCTTCAGAATGCATG
The DNA here is from genome assembly GCF_026930045.1 of Uloborus diversus. Classification (NCBI taxonomy): domain Eukaryota; kingdom Metazoa; phylum Arthropoda; class Arachnida; order Araneae; family Uloboridae; genus Uloborus; species Uloborus diversus. The sequence continues at coordinate 183,884,821 of NC_072732.1, read as the reverse complement.
AGATGTCCAAGTTGTCTCCAAGGCTCAAATCTCTAGGAATAGATAAAGGATGAAGGATTGGAGCTTCTTTCTGACCTGTGAAACAGAGTAGAGAAAAAACGTTGAAATAAAAGCATTAGCAGTACAGTAGTGCAACTATGCAACATGCTCAATTTATGAAATTATACCCTCACTTCAGAACTCACTTGTTGAAAGGAAAAACTTTCTATGTAATGCAGGGTTGTAATAAAAGAACATTTCGGTTTTAATATTTATATTTCATAAACTGTTACACTTATGACTATAAATGATACATAACAATAACGATAAACATTCCAAGTATTTTTGAACGTATGTGATTACTTAAACGTGCACCTTCTGCAGTGCTTTGTTGGCCGTGCAGGTGATGACGACTTTCCCTTTATGCGTTGGCCAGTCAGGAATCCAGACTTAACCCCATGTGATTTTTTTTATGGGTTTTCGTCAAAGACAATTTTTATGCACCACCATTTCCTACTACATTGCAAGAACTGAAAGATCGCGTATGTGTGGCATTACGAAAAATTGACAGTGAAACATTTCAAAATGTATGGAACGAACTAGAATACAGGTCAGACGTGTGTCGTGTTACAAAAGGCTCACACATCGAATATCTGTGGGTGGAAAGAGTTTGAAATTTTTTATCTTTATTTTTATGTATCATTTAATGTGCTAAGTGTACGATTTTATGAAATATAAATTTTTAAAACAGGGATATTCGTTTATGCTAACTCTTTATTGTAGTCAGATAACACTTTTTCCGATTAGCAAGAAAATGCTATGTTTCTCGCGCTAATACTCTGGAAAAAAAGAAGTAGCAAAGAATCATATTGTTTTTTTCTTAACCTCTTTTCATTTTTTTGTAAATATTTATATCAAATGCTCCCCAAACATAATTTTCAACACATATTTTTTCTTTATTAAAGAATAAATTGATTCTACTTTCTGTTCCAAAACGGCCTACCAAACTATGTAAGCTAGTTTATTATTATTTGTTTTTTAATTAGTAAGAGTGAGAATAAATTTTACGAAAAGACAGACAAGTATCTGCTAAAACATTTCTTTCTTCTTTCTTAAAGCTTTAGCTCTGAAACTACGGTTTAAAATAAGAACAAAATGTTTTCGTTATAAGTGACACACTGATATGAATACTTAAGATACATTACAATCATACATTTTTTAAATATTGATAGTTTGTAGCACCCTAAAATTTATATTTATAACAACTTTACGGTAGGATAATGATTAAAAACAAATTTCGTGCTCAAACAAATTGCAAACAAACCTATTGTAGACAAAATTGAATTCCAAACTTAAATTCTAGTTTTTTAGATGCATGCACAGCACATTTTGGTACCAACTACAGGAATTTACATAAATAAGCTACGCAAAAAGAGATTTTTATTTTTCAAACATATCTTTCATCATAACTTTTATTACGTTGCACACTTAACATTACCTAGAAATTCCCGTCGTTAAAAAATATCACCTTTATGTCTGCAATGTCCATACATACACTGTGGCTCTACATACTGTGGTTCAATATAAACTATTCCATGCTGCTAGTTTCGTTGGCATTGGAACAAGACTCTGGAAAACGTTTATCTTATATCCCAAAACTTATCGAATGCGAGAAAGTGTTAAAGGGTGACATCCAAAATAATTAAAGCTAAAAAACATATAACATTAAATTCAAGTACTCAAGTAAAAGATAATCATACCATAAGCAGCTACATAGAAAAAACAAAGTAAGAAGATCTTATGATAGAAAACAGATTTCCTCCAGTCAATTTCCATTTTTTGTTATCTACAAAACAGAGAAAAACACTCTCTATAAATTAATCATACAGTAAAAATATTTTCAATGAATATTTTAATTCTATTTAATCAATAAGTTATCTACTATTTAACAGTTTACAAAAGAGTATATGTTTCTACATATCATTAGCTGAATACTACAAGTTGGCAACTGCAAACTTGGGGGGAAAAAAGAATTGCACTTTCATCGAAAATTTCCTTTCAAAAGAAGACAAATATTTCAAATTAAAGAAAATTCAGAGATAATAGTTTAATAAGATTTAAAGCAAGTCTTTACACTCCTCAAAAATCGAGAAAAAATTTGTTGAGTTTTCCTCGAAGAAGTATAAAATTTTAGTTACCTACGTGTAGAAATCACCCCGTGATATGGATTTGTGCGCTCTGTATTTCACATTCATTTGATATGGAATATATTTTTCCTTCGCTCCTGCGATGGGACAGTTTGCAATCCATGAAATTTCAATGGAACATTTTATTTCGTCTCAATTATTATTCTTTTAATGAAGGAAAACTGGTTACTATCTATTTCCAGCATTTAGCAATTACTTATCCCTCTAAATTTCAACTTGAAATCTATCCAAAGTATTACTTTTTAAAAAATAAGTTTTATTCTTATTCAGTTGCGCACGGACTATTTGAAGATAAATGGCAATTTACCATAAAGAAACTAGATTTCAAAATTCAGTTTGTGTTTTTTTTTTTTTTTTTTTCACTTTTGTAAGTTATTAATTCAATTCACATTTAGAAATGTTCTTTTATATTTTCATTAGAAACGGCTTTCTTCATGTTTGCAAACCTTTTACGTGTTTTGAATTTATTGTGACAACAGTGTCATCAAGAACTTTCATAGAGAAAGAATGATTTTTCACTTTCAACATATTTACATAAATTGCAGCTATAATTGATTCAATAAAATCAGCATGCCTTTTTCTAATGAAAATATAAAGGAAAATTTCTGAATGTGAACTGAATTATAAACTTATAAAAGTGAACAAAAAAACCTCAAGCTGAATTTTAAAATCTAGTTTCTTCGTGGTTAATTGCCATTTATCTTCAAATAGTCCGTGTGCAACTGAATAAGAATAAAACTTATTTTTTTAAAAAGTAATACTTTGGGTAGATTTCAAGTAAAAATTTAGAGAGAAAAAGATCCTAGAAAAAGTTTATAGAAAAGCATGATTCCTTCAAACAGAAACAAAATAGATGATTTTTTTTTTTTTTGCTATCATTTATTAGTATTACAAATGAACTAAGCATCAAAACTTCTCACATCAGTTTAAGAAATGGTTACACCACCTAACCTTAACTAATACAATTAATGTTGAAATATAAGAATAACCTATCTTGTCACAATAAAAAGTGTGCTCTCCATTAGTAATGATAACAAAATGAAATGAATGTTTTAAAATTTCAAAAAATTGTTTAAAGAAAATCATAAGCTTCGATGCAGACGCGTACTTCCCAGCTATTTATGTATTTCAATGACAGCAGCATTTGTTAAAATTATCAACATGAAATGTATTCGATCATACTAACTGAAAAATTTTCCAAATGTTTTTCAATTAATTCATGATATTCTAGCCCATTAATATGAATGATAACATAATTACCATTCTACTATTGTTCTCACAATTTTAACGAAGAATAACAAGAGACTCAAATTTCCGAGGCCAAAACAAATATTTAACTAAGTTGAAAAGCTTTCAAAAACTTGAAGTACCTTTGTAAAACAGCTTTAAGCATAATTTTTAATAAATCATCGATTTTCTTTTTCTAATTGAGCTACAGTAACCAATATTTAGACACCGAAAAAGAATTAATTTGTAGACAAGACTTACCGCTTAGAGCATTCAGCTGAGCTGTTAGATGTTGGCTTCGGTACTGTCCAAAGTTGCCACAAGAGGCGCCACATGCTGGAGTTTGTAATATTCGGTCGTAGTTAACATCTGCTCAGATTTTAGTTATACCGAGATGAGTTGTTTATTTCCTTCTGCTAAACAGTTTAGCATGCTCAAGACAAATAATTAAATAGCTTAAGATGTAAGATATTATTTCGGCACATATTTTGTTGGATCCATTATTGTTGCTGAGAAACGTAAAAGCATCAGTCTGATAATGAAATAGAGGCTATTAAGTTAGGATTCTTTAAATAAGGATAAAATCTAGTACTTTAGTAGAACGAAAAAAGACGAGTGAATTAGAGTTTGATTGTTTTATTTCGGAACCTTGTTTTGTTTCATTTTGACAAAATCATAGTAAAAAAAAATGAATTGCAATACAGTTTACTTAAACAATTTTTAAACAAACACAATTCCTATGAAAAATACTCTCCATCGATACGCACTAAATATTACTACAACTGTAGGCAAAGAAATAATTACATCAAATAACGAAACTTATCTCAGTTGAAATGTTACGTTGTTGTTAGATACGGATCTGGTCAGAATTTTCTTGCGGGTGGTATTTCCGTAATCTTCTTTTCCCAACAATAAATAAGTTGTTCAAAGAAGAAAAAGCTCACTCGTGTATCTAACTCATAAAATATGAAACTGAACGAAAGTTTAGAAAATGAAAAACTGAAAGTAAAATTTTGGTTATGTACTGTGGGAAAACTTCGTGATGCAACTCTAAGCTGTATTTGGCCCTCTTTCTTTTAGCCGATACTACTCTACAGTAGCCTTGGTAAGGTTCCTTGCTGTAATATTGCAACATTTTACGGTTATTAACTTTGTTTATTCATTTTGTTCAATATTAGTAAGTTATTCACATTGTACGGTTCCGTTATACGGTGTTTATTCAGTATTACGGAGCAGGATGCTATAGTTGCATCTAAGTAAAATAAGTTTAAAATGTGTCATCGGTTCCATACAATGTATATGTTTCCTATAATCAGGATTAAGAAATATATGTACAGTTATTACTCAGATGGCTTTCGCTTAAAAAAAAAGAGCTTTAGCTGCATTCATAGAATTTACGTAAATACAAATCACAAAAAGAAAAAACAAATTGAGTAAAGATCAGAAAAAATATATAAACCAGCACATATGTCAGGAAAATATATAATTCAAGCTTACTATGTACAGTCAAAGTCAACTGACTATTTTTATGCCGTTATTCAGTTTTCGGTTAACTAGAGGATTTTCATTTAGAAGGTGTGCAGGGGAAAAAAATCTCCCCCTCCCCTTTTTTGTGTGGAAACAATTAACAAAAGCAGACTCGGATCTATAAGTATGATTTAGGATCCCTACAATAAAATCTGTAAAGCCTCTCCCCACAGGCCAGCAGTATATATTTACAACGTTAATGAGTCTCAGTGATAGTCTTTTCAATTTTTTTTTTTTTCAATTTCTTTAGCCGTAGACCCCTTAAAGACGTGCCCCCCCCCGCACTGCGGGGTCTACGGGTACACAGATCGAGACCTAAAAAAGTGGTACACACAAAACAGCACACCAGATACGTATTAAAACGAAAATCCGATAGGATACGAAAAGTTACCTTCAACGTCAAGAACAGCGCTAGCTCGATCCGTGCCATCTTGGTTAGAAACAATGCATGTGTAATTCCCAACATCTATGGCAGATATGCTCTCAATGACGTAATTTGATCTTTTTTGTGAGCTGTTGATTTGGAGTCCGTTCCTTGAAGGTGGAGCTTGTCCGTTGATCTTCCATTCAAAAAAGGCGGGAAGGCGGCCTCTCTTAAGACTACATTGAATGTCCAAGCTATCTCCAAGATTTAGGTCCAGAGGAATCAACAAAGGATGCAAAGTAGGCAGTTCCTTTTGACCTGAAACGGAAGATGACTGACTTTTGATGTTCTCAATTTTAACGTAAGCATAGAAATGAGATAATCAATATGTTTAGAAGAGTTATATAAAAAAAAGACAATCTTTAAGAAGAATAATCTTAGAAAATTAGTGTCAAATTTTACAAATTATGAATTTAACCATGACTGTATTTTTTATTCCATGTTGTTATACGCCCTAATAATTGTTTTAGAAGACATTACAAACTTTGCTTTTTTTTCCCAATATTTGGTGTGCGTATCATTAATCATTTTCTGGGCTAATCTACTCTATGCGTCTTGATGTAGAGCATTTCGTTTGCCACAAAATTCCTGAAAAATAAATTGAGGTAAACAATCGTTTTCCCCAAAAAATATTTCGCTACGACAAAAAAAATAATGCCCCCCCCCCTCCCCCCACCTCCAGAAGAAAAAAAACACTCGCCCCATCTCGTCTTGATGTAAATTATTTCGGCTACCCCAAAGATGAAGTCATCGAACATTTCCCAACTATTTTCCTATGTATTTTTAAACTTTCTAAGTAATTAATTAATTAAGTTACGGTGCAGGACGTGTGTATAATATTACGTCTGTACACACGTTTTTTGGAAGAATTACTTCTCAGCGAGCATTTTTCAAAAATTAAATTATTCCCAAAAATACTGACAAGTAAACAATTATTCAACTTTGAATATTTTCTTGCACAGTCTTCTTTCTAATAAATGTTTAGCTTTTTCATATGTTGGAGAAAATTGCTATTGCTCAACATGGTAATTAATAGTTAAAGCAATTGTCTGTTACCTTTTTCACTCATTTTTTACGATTTGGCACAAATTAAATAATAGAATTAAATGACTGAAAGTTCATTGACTTTCAAATATAAAATTACTTACCACATACAAATGTACGAATTAGAAGAAGAAAAATGCTTAAATGTATATTTTGAGGCGTTAGTGAATGCATCTTTCTGTCCGCGGTCTATTGAGACCTATAAAATATTAAGAGAAAAAAATAATTAATTTAGAATAGTAATATATATAACATCATTTTTCAATGCATAGACTCATATTTGAAAATGTTCAATAAGCATTTTACTTTTTCAAGCAAAAAGGAAGCAACAGAAGTCGATTGGATATTCAAATAGATTTTTCATGCTATAAGGGCCACAAGCGCGAATTCATTACATACACACTCATATTATTTAATACGAACAACTTAAGGTCTGCATAAATTTGTAATCCATTTTAACTGTAAAAATTTAAGAACTTACGCTACACCCTTGTATTAATGTATATCTTTTGGTACTTTTAACATTTTCTCTAAGTCTCTGCACAAATCAGGTGACGTTTTTCTTATGCGCAAAAATCCTTAAAAACATATTTATGCTCACAAGAATTCAAGACAAAGTTCAGTTCTTTATATTTTTCCATTCATGAATTATTATTGAAAAGTCAATATTTCTCACTAATTACGGAGCATCATCAAAAAAAAAACTACATGCTTATAATGTAATCATTTAAAAGTCATTACCTTAAAAACCCAGCTAGATATTGTGGTGTAAATTAAAGCAGAATTATACATTCCGTTGTCTCGTATTATATTCACTTTATATTTTTACGCAATAATGGTTAGAAACAGAATAAAAAAGCAATGCGTAGACATTTAAAATCGGAATGTATAGTTTTCGTGGTATGTAAGTATCACGTAAAATCGTTAGTTACTCACGGGATATGGTAATAACTACCGATATGTACTACCATAAAATTATTGTGTTCGAGAAACACATACTAATGGTTTTAGTTAGATCCCTTTCCAGTGCTTATCAACCAGGTGGCGTATAACCGTCAACTATTTACATAAAGAAACTGTCATCTTTGCTTTAAAATATTGTTTTAAAAAAAACAGAATAAAAATTATTGTTTAATTTTAACAAAAACGTCAACTTACTTGTGTGTTGTGCTCTCAGTGGTGACTTTCAAACAATCTGTAAGCTTCTGTGTTGACGAAAATCTCCACGAGTGGCGCCACAGACTGGAGTTGGGAATGTTCGGTCACAGTTAATGTGTGTTTTCTAATAGTCTTCGTAAAAGCGATTAAGGATTTTTTTTTTCTTTACATCAGTCTGCTTCAGGTACAAATAAAAGAAAAAGATGCGTCCGATAAACTTTTGCATTTTTCACATACGTGTCTCCAAATACTCTCAAGTTAGATTGCGAAAATAATCTCCGTATGAAATGATCTCATTGATACCATTTGTGTTAAATAGGTTTTTGTCTTCTCCATTTTTTACATACTTTTGGTGGTTTTAACAAATTACACAATAACACCCAATAATCAAATACACTATTTCTCAACTTTTTTAACCCATAACGTAAATGTATTTCATTTCATACTCTAAAAATAAATTATTAAATAGGCAAAAGGAAATGTGTTTATTCTATAATGCTACTTTTTTTTTTTTGCTTTATTAATAAAGATTTCATTTTGATAGATAATTTGAAAAACAAGATAACCCTTAGGCAAAAAAAATTGTACAAAATATGCCCTCGTTTCCTTCTTTTTTTTTCATCGGAGGCGTAGTATTTAATAGCGCAGTAGAGAGAAAAAGAACATTCAGAACACAAAGTATCCCAACTATTCCTTTCTTTTAGAACGACGAATCGAAAAATCGCTATCAAAGATAACCCGAGGAATCGCCAAGTAGCAATTTATCGCCAAGATTCTGAATGAAACAAGAATGTACAACAGAGAAAAACTTACACGTAGAGTTGCGAGAAAATGAAAGTCTCTGTAAATATGTTTTCTTTATTGTAGGGATGTTGCAGCAAAGAAAAAGAACGTACATGCGAAAATAGCACAATGAGACATTCATCTGTAAATGTTTTTTCTTCGCCATAAGAGCTTTACAGCAGAGAAGAAAATTTTACATTCTAAATTACTCGTTCCTGGTAATATTCCCGAAAGCCAAAATTTGTTTCCGTACCGGATATGGAACATCGGGGCAGAATGCGATAACGGGGTGGAGCAAAATATCTAAATTTCGTTCATTAAATAATTGCACTCGGAACTGCTCGGAAGTAAAAGTAGTAAGTTTTGATAGCAGTAAATAAACAATATACACGTGGATCGGAAGTATGTTTCACAGTAAGTGATCTACCATTAGTGGTAACTTCGCTGGAGTTCTTGAAACTCCTTGATTTCTTTTCAAAATAATCAGAGTATTGTTAAATATTATACAGTAATTTTTACATTGTCTTGTAATATGTTTATGTATCTGTACCAAGATACGCGTTCTAACGCAAAATGGATTGCATAATTCACTACCGCGGCCAGAAATACCTTCTGGAGGGGGGGGGGGGTTTGGATCAAAAATAACTTCTGGAGGGGATTTTTTGATCAAATATACTTTCTGAGGAGGATTTTTTGATCAAATGTATCTTCTGAAAGGGGGGGGGGTATCGAAACAGCCTTTTCATATGCATAAACTACTGTATTAGAATTTGCATTTATGTTGAAACCAATGGTTCTGGTGGGTGTTTTCACCCCCAAACCCCCCTTCACTGCGTCACTGACATAATTCGGTGAAAGAGTTCGAGAAGATTTATTGATACAGCAGTTTTGTAACTAAAAAGCCATTTCTGAGAATAAACATGAATGACACATGTGTAAACTATTTTTCAGCATGAAACAGATCTGTAAAATTTGCTATTTGTTGTGAATTACCTTCACTTCACCCTCCGGGGGCCCACTGTACCCATCACTAAGTGATTTAACCAGTTTAGGACTCCCGGAGCTTTATTTTAAACATTGAACATATACATTTCAAAAAACAGCATATATGGGCCGGCATCAGACGCAAAATTGTATGCTAAAGAGTTCATTGATTCGCAATTCAAAAAACTATCGAAGGCGTTGAAGTCTGAGCGATGGCGGGAGAAAGTGGTTGAATCAAGAATGGTCCACTTAAGTAGGATACGATCTGTCCAATCAGACATCTGTCTTGTCTTCTACTAAACTGAAATATTTTATCTCTTTGGCTAATTTCACAAATCACCACTATTTCGCGTATTCAAGCTCAAAATCTACGAATTAAGACACATGACAGCGTGTCAGCCAAATTCAGATATTATTCCTTTAAAGTCATCATTAAATAATTCAAACTTACAGAAATCGAATAAAAAACAACTTTTATAGTATATTTTTAATGACAAAGAGAGTAAGAACGACATGAATGATTTCCAACGTGCGTTTTTCAAATGAACCGGAACAAATTTGTAAATTCAAAGGCATTTTTAAACTGACAAAAAAAACCGAAGATTCAAAAACTTTTGAAAACAGTTTTTATGTCATTTTAGTGTCTTTTATTGGATGTACCTTTTTCATTTTGAATTGACTCATGAGATTGACACATTCTTAAAAGAATCATTGCAAAGAAACAAAATTCATCGCTTAGCTAGTTGTGGATTAATCAACTGTGCTAATTAGTTACAAATTACCTTCAACGTCGAGCACCGCCGCAGCACGATCTAAACCGTCCTGGTTAGAGGCCGTGCACGTGTAATTTCCAACGTCTGCTGCAGAGATGTTTTCAATGAAGTAATTAGATTTTCTTTGAGAAGTGTTTATTTGAAGACCCGTCCTCTTAGGAGGAGCCTGTCCGTTGACTCTCCACTCGAAGAAAACAGGAAGGCGTCCTCTCTTAAGACTACACTGGATGTCCAAGCTGTCTCCAAGATTTAGATCAAGAGGGATTGATAATGGGTGCAGAGTGGGTGTTTCCTTCTGACCTATTAGAAAAAACAACTTTCACAAGACGAACACAAATTTAAAGTCGTATTAATAAAAGGACTAGATGACCCATGTGAAGCATTCGCGCTCGACAGCAGAAACAAAAACAATCCGAGTTTTTAAAGGTAACTTTTTTAAAACATTTAAATGCGAATTGTATGTTTATTTTTCGCCAATGATGGTGAAAATGATTTCTCACTTTTGTAGTTTTATGAGGCATTAAGGAAGCCTCGAAAAAAAGCTACTTGCATATACTAATATTATTTATGATACCACAATTTACCGTATTAAAATTAGAATTTTCTTTTCTGATTTTAATGCAATAACACAAGTGCTGTATCGAATCCTGGAATGACTTTATTTATATTATACTAGTGGTACCCGCACGGCTTTGCCCGTAATAGAAAAATTAAAAGGTCTTTCGGTTCGCCTGTTACAAATAATGAATGGTGAATTTTCTCGCCAATTGTCTTGTACCCATGTTATGGTTCCACGTTATAATAATTTTGTATCTCAGCAATTGGCTTGTGCCCATGTTACGGTTCCACGTTATGATAATTTCGTAATTTACTTGTCCATCTTATGATAATTTTGTTCTTAAAATTGGAATATAAAAAGAGCCACATCGAATTTTTGAAAAATCACTTCGAGGTGCATAACCCCATGCTACAAACTAACTTTGTGCCAAATTTCATGAAAATAGGCCGAACGGTCTAGGCGCTATGCGTGCCACAGAGATCCTGAAAGACAGAGATCCGGACAGAGAGAGATCCTGAAAGACAGAGATCCAAACAGAGAGATTTCAGCTTTATTATGAGTAAAGATTTTTTGAAATTTGGATCAGAGTTCAATGAAGGAAAAAAAAACTACTTAACTTATAAGCATTCAAAACTACATTATCTTACATATTCGGGAATTGAACCTATGATGACACTCTAACTATCTGAGATAACCTTCTCGTGAAATGCTATATATTAAAGCAATGCCTAATAAAAAAAAATAAATAAAATAAATTGATTTTTTAGATAAACCTATCACAATGTGAATTGTTTATTTTTCGCCAAAAGCGGGCTGAAGAACCTTTAAAATACCTTATTTAGGAAGATTGAAAAATTATGCCGCGTTCCCATAAAAACAACACCTTTAAGAAATGCTTAATGAAATGATTATCTTGGTAATAAACTGAGAGTTCCAATAAAAATTTAATGAACACAAGAAATCGACATAAATTACCCGCAAGTAGATGCGTATTTTCTACGAAGAGCAAGTGTAAGAAATTCAGTGGATTGCACAAGAGATGCTGATGTGTCTCCTCCTTGTGGAGAAAAAATTGAAAACAAAAAAAGCGGTAAGGTCATTTAAAATACATACAGGCGGAGGTCTTGATTTCTTTTTTTCCTATTATTCTGAATTATTTTCTTTGAGTTATCACTTTAAAAGTATTAGATTTTGAAGTGCTTTTGGTTGGAATTTGTCTGCCGTTTTTATAAAGATTTCTTACATCCTTGCTGTTTTACTATTTCGTTAATTTAAACTTTTACCTTTATATAAAAGTTGTTTCTTCTAAAGGTGTTTTGAAAGTAATATTTAGTGTAATGTAGTTTTTAGTTATATGCCCTCTTAATTATTTAATGGAACTCACGAATGCCACTAAGTTTATTCTTGTCTACTATTTCTTAAGTTTCAATGCTCGTTATTTGTCGCATAAACTGCAATCGGGAATGTGGAACTCAAAGGAATTCCTGCAGATCTCAAATGAAAATTGACTCATCATTCAATTTGTTGTATTTTCAGCAACTTTTTTCTCTTGAGTAAAAGAAAAAGGAGAAAAAGAAGCAAGGATTTTCCCAGAATATCAGAGATTAAGTTGTTAAGCGTAATTACGATATTTAGAGCTAAATTTTGAATGCTTTATATTACCGATACTTTGACGCATATCTTAGTTTTCTTTCTGATATTTTTGAAGTGTAATGAATCTATGTTTGTGTTTTGTGCTACGTATCAGTTAATTTTGCCTAAATTTTGAAGATGATTTTTCCTTTTCCTCGTAAAAATATAATAAAACGTAATTAACCTCAATTTTTAAACATTACATTTATGTTCTTCATATATGTAGCATAAAATTGATATTAAAATTGCTCAATCTGAACTATTATTTCTCAAATTATAGCAATTTTTAACAGTAGTGCCAAAAGTAAGGTAAGTGATTTGGTAAAATTGGTCGCTTTTCTACTGTCCATATCTCAGTCAATAATGAGCAAAACGCTTTACAAATTGATACATAAAAGTTTCACTACCTCAAGTTTTAGTGGTATTTTTTTTTAAGAAATCTCTTAATATGGAGTAACAATTTTTCTAAAATAGTTCGTTTTTGTATGGAATAACCCTTATGCTAGAGGTTATTTTTTAATCACATGTTATTTTTGGAAAAACGCGGTAGACACACACACAAAAAAAAAAGGCTCTCTTAAGTTGTGCATCCGAGGAAAAAAGTAATATCAGAGAAATAAATGGTGTAAAGGATTTAAATGAATGAATGATATTTCATAATGTGAATTCTACTTTGTAAACAAAATTACTTACCATAAGCAATTGTAAAAACTAAGAAAAACAAGAAGCTCAAAAGTGGAATATCATAAAAAGTAAACTTCATTTCTTCTCTTTTCATTTTTCCGTAACCTGTAAAATATTTTCAAAACTGTTGAAAACGAAAAATGGTAAACAACAAGTGTTTTCAAGTCTCGGGTTGTTTTACGTTCATAATAAATCTCAAATTTTATGATAGTTAAGATGTAGAAATATTCATTATGTACATGTGCATGATTCTATCCTTTAAAAACAATGCTGAAAAGGTTAAAGAAATCATTATTTCCTTTCTCTCTATCTATCTCTCTCTTTTTTTACACTTTAACTAATACACTCATTTCATTTTTTATACCAAGTAAACATCCCAGAAGGAAAAGCTACAATTTAAACAGCTGCTAAGTTAACACCATTACAAATATTTTTAACCAATTAATTTTGCAGAAGAGTGATTTTTTTTCAACAAAACAACAGGATCCAATGAAATAATTTCAGTAAAATAACTTCAACTTTCTTTGCTTTAAGCAATAAATAGAAATCACACCTGTATATTAGAACTTTAAACAGTGTTGGACAACAAAAACGAAGTAAAACAATTAAATTTCTGTAGTGCATTAATATATTTTTTATATATATATAATACAGGCAATCGCTGAAACTAACACCGTTTGCGCTGCAATATACTATTATACTCTTTGAAAAAAAAGTGAAATTTTCTAAATTCCTGAGGAGTCGAGTTTATACGACTATTTGGAGCTAGAACATTGCTATCAACAATTAAATTATTAAACTAGTTCACAAAAATGACATGCGTTATTACTTAATGTGACAACTGCTGTGTTAGCAGCTGTTGCAAAAAATTCCATGAAAGGTAAATCAGTAATGCAAGGAATAATAAAATTTGTATGTGAAATTAAATCATAAAACAAACTCAGTACACTGAAGCAAATAAACTCAGCAAACTAAAAACTACAGCTAGACATTTTTATTTATGATATTACTGCTCATTACGTAGACCGTGGTTCGCACGCGTTCCTTAAAATCATTTTGTGAGACAATAATGAGATATGCAATAGCTATGAAGATGCTTATTGCATTCCATTAAGTAACTTAATGTTCAAGTTTAGTGAAACTATCAACAATCACAAATAATATTAAGCTCTAAATTTCGGCTGAAATTTATAATTTTCTTTTAATAACTGTTATGAGTTTTAAGATATAAGTATTTCGCTGCTAAAAAAAATGAAAATGAGGGCATGCGAGCTCACTTTTATTCCAAAGACTGACAATGTCAGCAATTTGAGTAAATGCCACTGGTTTAAAATTAAGCAACAATCCATATAAAAGATATATTTGCCACACTTCTTGCTTCAACACTGTATTGTTTATTTTATTGAATATTAAGTCAAAATTTACCCAAACAGAAAAGACGCTAAAAATCTGATAATTGGAGTCATCTAAAAATATTAAAATACGTTTCCTACATCTAGTTGCAAATGAAACTATGTATTTTAACTCAATGTATCACAGTCATCAAAATTTAAGCAAATAAGAAAATGATACTGAAATGATTTCAAACTTACCTTTAAACTGTATCTTTAGCGTTAGCATCCAACAAAAAAAGAGTTAGTTTCTGTGTTGTCGAAAGCGGCCCCCGGTGTCGCCACAAGCTGGGTGCTGAACTATACGGTTGAAGTTACTGTACGATTCACCCTTTTATTAATTTTCGGAGCCAAGTCAAAACTATCTGTAGCACGGCTTAAACGTTTAATACATTTACACAATCATAATAGACACATTTAAAGAGAAAACTTGCAAACTGTTAAGCCATTAAAAACTAACTCCAACATTTAACAACATCGTTACATACAGTATTGCAAATAACTTACCCAGTTCGCAAGACATTTTTCCTCATAAAGAAGCTACGTACAGTGTCCCTCAAATGTAGACTTTTAATTGAATGAGTGAGAATCATACGTAAGATAACTTCATTTATTCAAGAGATGAGATTAGTATCTGTTTTACCACTTATCAAAAATAAAAATATCAATACCAAGAAGAAAACCGTTAAAAAACGTCCATTGAATGTATTTTTACATAAATAGTGCACGAAGTACATAAGAATGCCAGTACTGTCCCTAAAACACATCTTTTAAAGCATCATAGGAGATAAGAAACAAAAATTTCTCAATGGTATAATGTATGTTGTTCTTGTTGGCTTGACCATGTAACGTCTAAATTGGACCGAAGGTGGTCCAGACAGCCTCGGTTCAGTGCAGTTATCCTCATAGAGGTCTGCGTGTACATTTTCAGTAATGTGCAGTAGCTTCCTTTGGATGGCAGGGCAGAAAATTATGTGAGCCGAGTTTAATGCTTACTCGGGGCAGTTCATACAGTTCTGATATGTTCAATGTTAATGTTTACTTCCTACAATTGCAATGATAACATTATAAGATTAGTTTAAAATATTCATGGTTTAATCAAGCGTTCAAAATTTGTCAGTCAAGCGTTTCAAATTATTTTAAAAAAAAACTGATTTCCACTTTGCTTCATGCATGGAAAAATGCTTCTTTGCGCAACAAGGCAGTTATTCTACAATCCGCATCTACTGTTGCTATTGGACACTCGACGTTAAATCCCGGTTATCACAAATTTGTCATTTCAACCGTGCTTGCGCACGAACTTTGCTGATTTCAAACATCTTGCTAAAATTTATTACAAACATTTTAAATTTGGTAATAAATATGAGATGGCAACATATAAAAATTAGAAATCACAAAGTTTTCTCTGATTTAGTTTTTAGGCCTCGGTAAAGATTGAATTTTGCGTTTAATTATTAATGGATTCGGTGTCTGATTTGTCTGTCCTTTTTCAGGACCAAGTTTTTAACCTCAGAAGAGCGTACTAGAATTGCAGCATTTCTTCTAATACAAAGCCGAGCATTCATCCTAAATAAAAATGTATGATACTAAGTTGTTTACGCCTAATGTAAAATATCCGAAAAAGACGGATTTCTGTACTAATATTCCCATCATTTTTAAAGTACACTACGTGTTTTACATTTATGTTAAATAAATATTTCCAAACTTAGAAATATTGAAGTGTCATTTTTCTCTTAAGATTATCAATTATTCATGTCCGTAGTTTCATATAACATATCACGAAATCGCTGTGAAAATATTCTAATCGCGTTCATTAATTTGATGGAACTCTCGCTCAGCCTCAGTATAAACAAGCAACACGCAATCTTAAAACAGAAAGCCCAAAAAGCTAAGTCCGAGCGCAAGCACAGTTGAAATGGCAAATTTGTGATAACCGAGATTTAACGTCGAGTCTATTGGACCAGCATCCAACGGTTTCGAAGCATAATGGTAAAAAGAAAAAAAAATGATTGCAATGCGTAGTGTATTGCGAGTTGGTATCGAAATCTATGAATATACAGTCGAACCTCCATATATCGAACTTCCACATATCGAAATTTTCTATATATCGAAATCCCAGCAAATTTCTATGTTCATTACATAGAAAAATTGTTTCTATATATCGAAAAAATCTCTATATATCGAAATTTTTTTCGAGACATTCGTAGATTTTTTTTTCTACTTTTAACTGTTTGTCTCATGAAAACTGAAGGTTACGGGAGAAAATTATGTTCAAAGGTTGCTACGAAACTCAGAAGGAATCTGGGGTTGAGGGGTGTGTATATAGGTCGTTGTTCCGTTCTGGAGTTCTTCAATTTCCTCAAGTTTATTTCAAATCTTAGTTTTAACCAGTAACACTGTAATATCGGTTTCAAGTTATCCCTTTTCTCTGTTGATTATCATTCCTAGTCTTTCTAGTTTCAGTAAAAATCATTCAAGTTAGGTAAAATGATTTTTTTACTTTTCTCTCGATTACATTGTCAAAATGAAAATCTCCCTTATGTAGCGGATCAAGTTAAATTGCCGAGTAATGAAAATGTATGAAAGCGCAAAAATGTAATTTCTGTTAATTTTTTAAATATTAATTTTCATTTAATCCGATGCTCGTATAAATTAGAAATAGCGTTTCATGCACAAACATTAGCTTTAATTTTAATGTTTTAAGAGATTTTTATGATAAAATAAGATAATTTCCATATATCGAAATTTCTATGTATCGAATTTTTTTCCGGCAATTTGCTACTTCGATATGTAGAGGTCCGACTGTACCTTCTTTCATATTTTCACTTGTAAGCTATGACCAGTTAGATATTTTGTTCATTAGATTCACACAAAACCCATTATAAGTTGT
The DNA here is from genome assembly GCF_026930045.1 of Uloborus diversus. Classification (NCBI taxonomy): domain Eukaryota; kingdom Metazoa; phylum Arthropoda; class Arachnida; order Araneae; family Uloboridae; genus Uloborus; species Uloborus diversus. The sequence goes on along the minus strand of NC_072732.1, from coordinate 183,867,559 downwards.
TGGCATTAGTGAAGCTTTAGATGATCTCATGAAAAACCAGAATACAGCAGCCATAAGATAATGAAATAACAGGAAAATGCAGTTTAAGTTATTTCTCTGTCTGACTGTATTGAAAATATAGGGATTTATAACGTAATCCACTTGTCACAAACTTCAGTAAGTATGTCATTTAACATATCAACCTGCCGTCTATTATCGGACACAAATTAAGGGTTGTCTGACATAAAGCCCTAGATATTAGTAGTGACACGTCCGCCATTTTGGGGCTAAATGCCGATTTCTTCCTATGCTTGTTCATGACCCCACTTGATTCTTATAGGCCGTGACAATCGTTGGAACTAATTGCAACAAAGAGGGCGCTACGGGTAACCCCTGTTTCCATTACCTTGCCATTGATTGGCGGATGCAGGGGTTCCGCTCAAAGACTCTTGCGGCCAAAATGGGCGACGTTCAATCAAAAATAAAAAAAACTTTTAAACGTTGACATTAATTGATGAATGAATGCATGAGCTGCATCGGTTTAGCACAAAAAAGTCATAAATTGTCAGGGCCCGTTAAGCTTCAGCGCCATCTAGTGGGGTCATGGTCTGTTATAAGGAAGCAGCGTGTTTGATTGAGGTGCATCTTGATCGTGGATTAACATGGAGTTCATAAGAAACCACAATCAAGAAGCAAAGCACGCAGTTTCACCATAGTAGACATAGGAAGAAAGCATCGTTTAGCCCCAAGACAGTGGATGTGTCGCCATTTTTTCTACGATTCAGAGCTTTAGTCAGACAAGCAAACGCATTTACGAACAAGCATTCTTCGAAAATTAATACAGACTATCTTAGGTCAGAAACTACTGGCCGTTTTCCTTAACCGGAACCTCCAGCAAATTTGCGCATGCGTCAGGTCTGCTCTGATTTTATCAAAATAGGGATGGAAACCCGAAAGTAAAAGGATGCAAATTGGAACTGAAAAATAACGTGTTCAGTATTTCTTCCAAAGTAGCGCCAAAAAATAATAAATAAATAAATAAAATAAGTGCGAGCGGAAAGTGCCCATCGTCAACCTATCACCTCTTTTTAAAATGGAATCGATACCGAGTGCTGGTTTTGGGTTTTGAGAACAGACAGTATTTTCGACAACAATAACTCAGGTGTTTTCTTAATTCCAAATGTGCTATGTTTTCCGACAGATCTTTTTATAAATCACATTTAAACTTCAACTGAAAGAGTTTACTTTTGTATACTATTTACAGTTTTTTGACAACCAACTCTCGAAATAAGTAAAACCAAAAAACACCTGTACAAATCAGAAGTTTAAGAGGTTCGCGGTTTCCCCTTCACCCAAAAAATATCCTGTAGAAATAACAGTTTTAAACTGGTATCTGAATTAGCTGTTACAAAGTAGAATAAACTAAGTAGAATATTTTTAGTTATGACGTGCATTAAGTATTTTTGCACGTCATAACTTTCTTTTACAAAAGTTAACGGTATTTTCTATTTTTCCACAAACGTACTAACTGTTAATTTAAAAACTTGACTTTCACAGGATTTTTTTTTAAAGAGAAGCAGTTATTCCATAATTTCTTTGTTTTGATTTGCTGAAACGAAGGTGCACAGTTACAAAATGCCACAAAATACAAAATGCTCATTCTTTTTTGTCGAGAAAGTTACATTCTGTAACTAGTTATTTTAAAGCTCTAATATTTTATTGAACGAAGCCTGGTTTTTATTTCTAATTTGAATAGATAATAACATTGCAACTTACTTCAAAGTTTTTCAGGGTTTACAATTTTCAGCATTTCAGAACATGCTTAAGCAAACACATATAATCAATCAGTTACAGAAATCAACAGCAATTTAAAATTATAGAAATAAGAAACATTATATAAATACTAATAATTTAAAAAAATTACTAGAATATGAGCGTCAAATTTTGCCCACCACGAGCAGAGTATCATGGGATGCCTATCTGTTGCTTTGACTTTTTGGTTAAGGGAATCAAATGAGTAACCTTAGAGCGAGCAATATATTTGTGATTACTCAAATTTCCATTGACTTACACCTCTTCGGCACAATTAACCTTTCTTTAGAAATTTTTTTTTAGTATTCTGAATTCAATCGAAAGTTACTACTGAAAAAAGGTGGCGACAATTTTTTTTTTTTTTTTTTTGTGAAGTCTACTAATCTGGAGGATATTGCTATAGTAATTCAAGTTAAAAGTGCTAAATAAAGTATTGAAAGACAGTTCAAATAAACAAACTTCAATGAATCTTGACAGAAGGGGGGGAGGAATAAAACAAGTACAGTAAAACCCCTCTAATCCGGCAACTAGCGGGACAAATTTTTTTTGTCCACAATAGAAAGGTGTCCGCAGTACAGGGTTTCAATAATGTTATTTGCCTTGGAATCGGGGAATTAAAAATTGTCCGCATAAGAGGGGTGTCCGTTAGGAGGGGTTTTACTGTATAAGTGCTAATCTTTCGGCTTTCTCTACAAACCCATTTTGTACGAGCACTCTGTTATAACGAGAAAATACCACTGTTCCTTTACGCTGTTAAAAATGAGTTTGACTTCACTACCAAATCTTTACAGAGTAGGAAAAATCAGAACGGGGTATAACTGAGCTGGATAGGATCACAAATATAAAATGATCTATAGATACACAAATAATTAAGTTTTTGAAAGGTTACCTTCAACGTGAAGCACAGCACTAACGTGATCAGTTCCTTCTTGGTTGGTGACAGTGCAGGTGTAATTGCCGACGTCTACCGCGGAGATACTCTCAATGACATAGACGGATCTTTTTTGAGAAGTATTTATTTGAAGGCCTGCCCTCGTGGGAGGAGCCTGTCCGTTGACCTTCCAGTCAAAAAATACGGGAGGTCGACCTCTCTTGAGACTGCACTGGATGTCCAGGCTATCTCCAAGGTTCAGGTCATGAGGGATCAACAACGGGTGCAAAATTGGAGTTTCCTTTTGACCTGGAAAATGATTCATTTCTAAAATATTTATTTGCGAAACCTTTAATCCGTACGAATTAAACTGTAAACAAGGAAGTTCCAATTGAAGTAATCTTTCAGAATACTGTTAGTGGGTTTGACTTTGGGACTTGATTTTTTTTTCTCGTGTAAATTTGATTCATTGTCAGATATAGCTACTACTACTTGTAGCTACACTCTCTAGTTATATAATAACATGCAAGCCTAAAATAAATATTAAAGTATGACCTGCTTATCTTTACTAATATAATAACGCTGAAAGTCTGGATGTCTGTGGCACACATAGGGCCTTGACCGTTCGTATGATTTTCATAAAATGTGGCACAAAATTAGTTTGTAGCATGGGGGTGCGCACCTCAAAGCGATTTTTAGAAAATTCGATTTGTCCTTTTTTATTGCAATTTGAAGAACATTTTACCGAGCAAATTATCATAACATGGTCGAGAAAATTAACACAGCAAATTGGCGAGAAATTAATCGTCCATTACTTGTAAACGTACAAGCAAACCCAATAACCTTCTACTACGGGCAAAGCCGTGCGGTTACCACTAGTAAATAATAATTGCCAAAAGGTCATTCCGCAACGTGTGGTGAGTTTGTGACACTTTAATTTTCCAGCTAAAGCTTATGGAAAAAAAAGCAGTTGCATTGCAACTTCACAAAACTATTTTAACAGAAGTCAAAAGTAAAAAATATAAAAAATATGTGTAAGAAAGTACAATCTTTTAGTTTTCACTTTCAGTTATAAGTAAAAAATTAAATAACTGAACTTGAAATTCCAAGTTTTGACATGAATGATATCTACTGTTTCAAGTTTTACAGTTCAAGAATTTAACAACTAGCATAACCTTATGGCTCTACACCAATCACTTGAAAAAAAATCTGGCATTGCGTTTGTCACATATGAGGCAGTGAGAAGAAAAGTAGTGTGCTGCTGTACAGCATGATTTAGAAAATAATTTCAATGAAAGCCTACCTAGCATGCTATCTTTAAAAGCGTTTTACTCAAAACTTGAAAATGTCAAATTACATCCCTTTGCTTCTCACTGCCTCATATAATAAATATATTTGCTATAAAATAAACTGTGTGTGTGTGTTTTTTTTTTCAATTAGATTCGCACTGACACATACAAAAGCTCTAATGAGACTCTTCCCTAGGGAGGGAGAGGGACTTCACAGGAATTGATAACGGTCATTTAAATACTTCTTTAGCAGAGTTGAATTTCCTCTTACCATGTACAGCGACACAGAACAAAAGAAATAAGGCTCTCAACTGCAACTCTCTTTGACTTTTCTTGTAATTTCTTGAAAAAACTGCCATTTTCCTGCGACCTGTAAGAAATGTTGAATGCACTGTTTGCAATAAAGATAAGGTAAAATATGAAACTGTGATTTACAATCATCTGTGTCTTCATTTGAGATTGCAATCAAAAAGTATTTCAGTATTTTCAGCCTTGACTTGATGGGATTATATAGGAATATTTAAGCATTTCGACAACATTAAGCGATTGAAAATAATGAAAACGTGAACTGATGATTTAAAACTAATGCATGTAAAATAAAAATTTTCCTATAAAAAACATCAGAATATTGGAATTGACTCATGCATTTTAATAAAGTTAGTTTAAAATATTACGGAACAGATTTTGTATATAAAATGCTCTTACAAGTACCTGTTAGTGAAAGTTCATGAAACAAAGTCATAAATGCATTCAATAACCTGCAATGTACTTTTTACATTCATGTGTGTAGGTCCCTCTCAAAATATTATGACAATATAATTTTAGCATAATCATTAAACAGTCATAAGAAGCATTTTATTACTTGTTAATCACCCCTTCAACCAAAAATTTAATTCATTAAAATCTCTTCATTTGAATATTATTAAAATTAACTGCAATGGCTAAAGCATAAGGCAATTTTATTGTGAGAACACATTGACAAGATGGGATTGCCTGATTTTGGTAACACCAAACAGTTGATGACATTAACACATTAAATGAATTTTACTCTATGGTAATTCCAAGCTAATTATACCTTTCTTTGTCTGTATCAGAAAAGTTAGCAGACGACTTGCAGCCCATGCATTACAAGTTGAGAATTGCTGTTTTATTGTGCACTAGTGTTCGCCCAGTGGTCGAAATTCGAATATAATCAAAACTTAAAATTTAAAGAAAACGTATATGAATTTTCCGGTTTCCAAAATTTTTATTTCTACTGTTATACGTTCGTTCATGGCACACTTAGGAACATACAATTTTATATGTACTTACACTGTAAAACAGTAATGATTTATTCTAATTTTGCAATTTACATGTTATTCTCAAAATAAATATAGATGAAAATGGATATTTTGACAATTGAGAAATTGGTGTGTCGACAAAATCCTTGCAAGAATAAAATTTTATTTTGGTAACCCGGTTGCTTTGTAGTAATTTTATGCAAATATATATTTTCCTACTCTTGGTTTACATAAGCAGAGGAAACATATTTTTCCCGCAGAAACTGGTGCCAAACATTTGACGCCAATGATAAAGATAGCCAATTTCCCGATTACAAAAATCTTCCCGAATGAAATGATACAGAAAAAATCAGTTTATACGTAAAAAATCTCTATAAACAATGTTCTCTGTAAAAGTCTACTATTATTGAGAAAGCTGTGGCTCAATAACTAAAATTATTGAGTAAGTTGCCTTGACCTTTCCACTGCAATTATACATTTCAAACTACCTAATGAACAAAGTCTACTTGCAACAACATTTAGTTATCCATGCGAAAACACTGTACGTCCCAATAACACGAAACTTTACGAAAATATTGATTTTGTGATTTGTTTGTGATATAGCAAAGGCAAGTATTATTGGGAACTGTGGTCTTTAAAATTGAAATGAAAGTAGTGTCCCGGAAAATTTTAAACTCTCAGGATCAGAAATTATTTTATATATAGCAGCTCCTGTGAAAACTTCATTAAATTATGCGTGAAAGGAAAAAGGAAAATATTTTAAATGCCCGATTAAACATTTTAAATTCCCTTACAAAGCCTGAGCAATGAACACGGATACTAGAATTTTAATTCATTAACACTCAAATGAGAGATAACAACACAAAATATATTACAGCTAAAGCTTCACGCTAACTATCTCATTCAAAAGATTTTACAAAAAAAAAAATGATTTTTTTGTAACTTAAAAGTGCGTTTATCTCTGTTTCTAATCAATTTACGTCCTTTGAATTTCCTAACATAAACAAGGAAAATATCATCAAGAGTATATTTTGCTTGCTTTCTAGCCGTGCGACGCTTAAAACACTAAAATGAATTGTTCGTGTATAAAGAACAATTTAAAAAAATCAATAAAAATTAATGTTTCATCCTACTTATAGCTTGTGTAAACAATGAAAAAGAATCAAAATTAAAAATTATGAGTTTTGCTACCTAAAAAGAGTTTATAACTTTTTTTCCTAGTGACGTTAGGTTATTGACCCTTTGATCTTTGTGAAAAACTTTGTTTGAGGTATTTCTTTAAGAGCTTTCAAACCGTATCAAACTCCAAAAAAATGGACGATCCATTAGCGCAAAAAGAACCATTTGAGGAGAAAACGCGTTTTTTATTTAATATCTTCATTAGTTAGAGTCTATTTTCAAAAAAAAATTATCGATAACACTAACCCGGCAATAGCTACTGTAAAAAAAAAAAAAAAAAAAAAAAAAAAAAAAAAACAGAATGAAGAAAATCAGTTGACAGACAAAGGAACCGAAAAAATCACCTTCACGAATAAATATATAAAGATAAGATATCCGTTTTATTTCAACAGAAGGACTTGATATTTTAAAAAATTGTATATTTCAACTGATGTAGTTAATTTGTAGTTTGTCTGTGAATCACATGTTAGTCTGTTCCCCATGCAAATGGTTTTTATACTCTATTTACTGTATGGTACTAAACTAATTTTGTGAGAAAATTTCTTCTCCATCCTTTGATATTAAGTAAAGGTTTATCAGCTATTTTGTACGCAATAGGCATAAATATAAATATTTAATGAAGCAATGGTAGTCTATATTAGTCTGTTACAGTGACCTTCTGTTGTTTATGCAAAATAATAGTAATAGTAAATGTTTGGCAGAAAACAACTATTTTTAACTCTTTCCTGCCGTCATGTGCAATGTGAAATCACAATTTGAAAGAAAATTTTTAACTTTTTTTTAAAGCAGCAAGACCATTTTCCTTCTAGTTATTGTCAGTCTGTTAAGATGGAATTGTCCTGTACATACTTTATTTTTGCAGAAAACGGTGACATTTCAACTTTAAAGAGGTTTTTTCATAGTTTTCCATCATTTTCAAATGATAAGGTTAAAAGTATTAATATAAAATCTGATCTTTGGCTTTATATTCCGTTGTGAAAGTAGTAAACACATTTTATGGTTTGAATCTGTTTCATGCATTCACTTTGGAAGAAAACTACTATGAAAATGAGGCAATCCTAATCTTAACATCAGATTTTACTGATCAGATTTAATCTAAGGATTTAAGTTGATAACAGCGGGAACAGAGGTAGCACAACTCAAAATAACAGCATTGAAAGAAATCAAGGATTTACGCAATATTAAGTTGAACTGATATATTCCTAAAAATTGAAATACACGCAAAACATTATGTTTACAGGCTGGTTTTTGCAGTTTAAGTCAATAGTGTTCATTGAAACTATGAAAATATTTCTTCTACATTATGAAACCTTAATGATGTGTCACTATTGATTATATCGGTTAAATGGCGCCATGCACCAGGCATGTATGGTAACTTTTGAGGCAAGAAAGAGCATTAAATTTAGTTTTTAAATTTTATAATTAGTAAGTTTCCAAAATTTTCGAGTTGCGTCTTTTCTGTTGCCGTTTAGCGAGCTATGTGTAGTTTCCCGATTTATACCTGCAACTGATACTGTATTAATGTTACTTATTTAACAGTTCCTCAAGAACCCAAAATGAGAGGTGTTTTTATAGTACTTTATGTATAAAAAAATAACAATATTTATATATTTGAACATAATAAATGAATAGATTTATTTTATCTATTTTACTCCCATTTAATCAGCACAAAAATTCGTTAGAAAAAAATAGATTACCTTAGCGATGGCATGTAATAGATACAGATCAACAACATCATTTCAGAATGATTATGATCAGATTTCAATCTTAAATATTTCTGGCAAAGCATTCCCTTTTAAGCATACGAAGTTTACCATAAAACCAGCCCCATAAAAATAAGTTTCAAACTAACAGTTCAGCTACTTACAGGATGGTAAACTTCCCAAAATATAACGGTATTATTTCTTAGAAATCAAAACAGACAAATAACGGATAAAAACTTGTTAATCACTGAAGGTTACAGTATTTTTAAGTTTTGCGCAAAGCTGTCAGCTACTATAGCTTAAACGCATTAACTCCAAACATTTGCTTAAACGAAAACAATTCTTTGGCAACAAACTCTTAAGTCTGCAGATATTTTCTGACACCATGCCAAGGAAGTGTTTACTAATAAGATTTAAAATATCTGATATCAAAAGAGATTTGTGAAGATGGTTAAACTCACCTTTTGAATTGCCAATATCCAGTAGTTGTTTCCAGGATGCTTGTTTGTTCTCGAAAACTTCCGTGGGAGGCGCCACAAGCTGGAGTCAGAAAATAACCGGTCACAGTTACATGTTTTTTATTTCACTCGCTCGAAGTGAGCTGTCGATTGCTTTCAGAGTAGGTATCTTTGATGCAAAATAAAACCCATTAGTTATTACTTCGAGGAAACAACCATTTGAATCACTTCCCTTTTTTTTTAATTCTAGTCCTGCTACATTTTGGAAGTAAACAAATATGTGTATGTTGAGAAATGACTACTGTGTTAAAATTAATTGAGTCAAATATTTTTAATCTTCATTCCATATCTTTAAAAGATCATCTCAAAAACGAAGAATGAGAAAGGAATAATATATATATTTTTTAATATTTGACTTTTTCCCCCTCCCTGCAAGATCAAATAAAGCACTCCTGCAGAATAAATGACGTGATTTTAAGTCCGATTTTGCACATTTTTGTACAAAAAGACAGCATAGCCCTTGTAAAATAAAGAAAAGAATTATTTATTTATTGTTTCATGTTTTATGACTTTTAACGTTTATAAAATTGTAATTAATTTAATTTCATTTTCTTTTACTAATAATAAAGCTGAAAGTCGCTCTGTCTGGATGTCAGGAGCATGTCTGGATGTCAGGAGGATGTCTGGATCTCAGTGACGCGCATAGCGTCTAGACCGTTCGGCCGATTTTCATGAAATTTGGCACAAATTTAGTTTGCATGAGGGTGTGCACGAAGCGATTTTTCGAAAATTCGATGTGGTTCTTTTTCTATTCCAATATTAAGAACAAAGCTATCATAAGATGGACGAGTAAATTACGAAATTATCATAACGTGGAACCGTAACATGGGCACAAGCCAATTGGCGAGATACGAAATTATCATAACGAGGAACCGTAACATGGGTACAAGCCAATTGGCGAGAAAATTCACCATACATTATTTGTAAATATACAGGCGAACCAAAAGACCTTTTAATTTTTCTATTACGGGCAAAGTCGTGCGGGTACCACTAGTAATTAATAAAATTAATTAAAATGAAAATTTTAATTAATTTTTATTTAATTAATTTGTAGTAAGGTTAATTTTAACTAATTAATAAAGTCTATTTCTGGAACGTGTATGAGAAATACAGTGGCTCCCAAAAGTGTTCGTACACCTACGACTTTCAATGAAATAGGACTCTATCCATTAGTTAGAATTAATATTTCGGAATAGGTATTTAATTATAAGATCTATGATCATTTTTCAACAAAACTACATGAAATGTTTAAAAAAAATAATTAAACCTAATTTTTTAAAAATCAAAAACCAAAAAGTGCCGGAAATTTTATCTCACAAAAGTCTTCGTACACTTTAAAAAATGTCTATATATTATTGAATAATCGAACTTTTTATTAAGTTATTATTTAGTAGAATATCATACAGTATCAACAACACCTTTTAAACGTCTGGGAATAGATTTCATTCTTTTTTCTTTCTTTCTTTTTGCGTAATTTCTGAGTAAGTGCTCAACTACACTTCGAGTCTTACTGTTTCTAGCTCTATTTTCGTTTCAAAGCCGTACTTTCGTAACCTAGGCTCCAGATATCTCTAAATATGTTACATTAAGTTTAAATCTGGAGATTGAAGGGATATTTTCTAAACTTTAGGACAATTTTTAAGGCACTAGACGCAAACGTTGAAAACCGTGTGCTTCTTATCGTTATCTTGATAAAAAAAACAAAGTTGTTTCCGATAACCAAATTTTTGGCTAAGAGTTTAAAATTGGTTTTTGAAATATTTAAATGAACAGCATTATTCATTATTTCATCAAAAAATTCCAAACTATAAAGTCCTGATGCTGATATGCACCCTCACACTAGAACACCTTCACAGTCCTGATTAACTGGTCAAACTCAGTTCTTAAGATTAAATTCCTAATATTTTCTTCTATTCACAATTATACAACAATTTAACCAAAAATGTTGAATTTTTCTTCATCTGTAAGTAAGAAGTAATGCCAAAACATTTTGAGCTTATTTATCATTGATTTTGCGGCGAAAAACGTTAAGCTTTCTGTTTTTCGCACGATCAAGAAAATTTCTGCGGGAAGAGGTCCCATTTATTCTAGTTAATCAGAGAATTTGGCGAACAATTTTAGGTGAAAATTAAATGTAAAAAGTTTCATTAAACTATGCAGAAACCTTTACAGCACTCAAATGTGTATTTTTCATAATTTTTTTAACTGTAAATCTCCGATCACGCTTTGTCAACTTTACCAGTTGACCTTTTCTTACCTTGTTTTCGGACCAGTTCTTATATTTGAAGCATTTTATCAAGCACTTTACTATAGAATGGAATAAATTAACTAATTTAGAGACATTTCAAACCAATTTACCGCTACTGCGAGGAAAAAATTCAAATTTCGAGTGGTGTTTGTGGTTTTTTACGAATACCAGCCATTTTAAAGTAATAAGCACAATATTAGGAAATAAATTAACAGAAAATTAAAGCCAAATGACTTTTAAGGGTCCACACAATGCAAAAATAAGAAAAAAACGACATATGATAATTTTAATTATGAATTTATTCGAAAATATTTGAGTGTACGATGACTTTTGTGGCGTATTATTTCTCTGTCTGTTCGTTTTTTGACCCATTTCAAAAAGAAAATCCGTTAATATTTCGAAAAAACTACAGGGTTTTATTTAGAATAACGTAGGAATGATGTGAAAAAATATTGGACTTCATATTCGAATTCAGTTTCGCGTTATTTTGGTTTTACTAAAAAATTTCAAAGTGTACGAAGACTTTTGGGAGCCACTGTAGATTTTATTTGTCAATCATACTTTGTTTATTTTCTCAGTATTTTTTAGCTAAGATTAGCATTTAAAATATAATGCTGCTCACAGTTACGTAATTACAGTATTACACGTGTACTAATTTTACTTGGCACTACAAAAATCACTTCACTGATTAAGCGAGTCAATTTTACAAGATGGAGTCTGAGTAGTAACTTAATTTAAATGACTCAGAAGAAAAAATGCAAATGCTCATCATAATGCACGGATAGATAGACTAACGTGCGTGTGTATGTCTGTGTGAGAGAGAAAGAGAATTACAACTATACATTTACCTTGTGAAAATGTGCAATCGGAATTTCATTTTTCCCCCTTTCACGTCAATGCATTTTTGCACTTCATTTTCCTTATAAAAGCTGTTTTCCAAATTTGTGCACATTTAATTTTTTTTAATATTATGGCCTGTATAATGTTAAAGCTAACGTTGCTTCAGCTTAAGCTATACTAGGCAGCTTTACACATTTTATTTTAGACTCAAAACTTACTACAGTTTAATAGTAGCTACTAACTATATCTACTAACAGACCTTGTTTGTAGTATTGTTGAATAAAAACATGCGATATTGATTGTGCTCTTCGAAAAGCTAACATTCTCTAATTGAAAATCCAATTTTAAGTTTGTCGCCCAGTCTAGCAAACAAAAAATCGTAAGTTGATTAACTGTGCGGTAGACGCTAAAAACCCAAATCTATTTCGTTTGACCGTATAGGAGAAATATCATTCCAAATATTTATCCATTAAATACCGTCGTTTTCCTCTATCATGTCCTTCCTTGTTCCTCCTTTATTGGAGACGTAGCATTAAGCAACAGTGGCTTTGCATAAGCAAAATGTTCAGTACACAAACCCTGTCAACCACATTTTTATTACAATTTGACTTCTGGATAGGACAATGAGCATCCAAAATAGTCGAGGAATCATCAAGTAACCATTCATTGCCAAGATTCATAATGCAACGGGAAGAGGCAACTCTCTGTAATGTCGTAGCAAAGAAGAAAAACTTACTGTCCGTTCTAAATTATTCGTACTACCACAACCAAATGCAATGCAACTATCTATAAAGATGTTTTCTCCGAAATAGAAACGTTGCAGCAGAAAAGAAAAACTTTCACAATAAATAGCTAAGTTACTCGTACTACAACAATAAAATTCAGCCCTCCATAAATATGTTTTAATGTTGCAGCACAGAAGAATACTTACGTACAAAATTACTTGTACTACGACGATAAAATGCAACCACCCGCAAATATGATTGCTTTGTAAATACGTTGTCTCAACAGAAATCAAAAACTAACAAGCTAAATTACTCGTACTACAGGGATAAAGCGCAACTATTCGTAAATATGTTTTTTTTTTTTTTTTTGTTACAAGGTAGCAGCAGAGAAGAAAAACTGACATACTAAACTACTCATACTATAACAATAAAATGCAACAATCCGTAAAAATGTTTTCTTTGTTTAAAGGACGCTGCAGCAAAGACGAAAACCTTACAGGCTAAATTACTCCTACTATAACGAATGCAACCATCCGTAAATAAGTTTTCTTTGTTATGCGAAAAACTGATATGCTAAATCACTCGTACTACAACGATATAGTGCAAATATCCGTAAATACATTTTCTTTGTTAAAGGGATGTTGCAAGTTGCAGCAAAGAAAAAAAACTTACAGGCTGATGCAACCATCCGTAAATATGTTTTCGTTGTTATGACAATGTTGCAGCAGAGAAGAAAAACTCTGACATGCTAAATCACTCGCACTACAACGAAGTGCAACTATCCGTAAATGCGTTTTCTTTGTCAAAAGGATGTTGCAGCAAAGAAGAAAAACTTACAAGCTAAATTACTCGTACTTTAACGAATGCAACCTTCCGTAAATATGTTTTCTTCGTTATGAAAATGTTGCAGCAAGGGAGAAAAACTTACGTGCAAAATTACTTGCACTACAGCGATAAAATGCAACTATTCGTAATTATGTTTTCTTTATTGAAAATGCCGCAACAGAAAAAAAAAAACTTATGTGAAAAATGACTCGTGCTACAACGATAAAATGCAACCATCTGAAAATGTTTTCTTTGCTAGTAGGATGTAGCTGTTGAGGAGAAAAACTGACTTGCTAAATTATTCGTACTTGGGTTACGGCACCAGTAACAGATATGCTTAATACATCGCTCTCAGGGTAACTCAATTTTCTGAACCTTTTAATGCATTTAGATTTTTCAACTATTTCTCTCTCATGCAACTACATCTCATCTAACGTTTGGCTGCTTCTGGATCCTCTGAATTGGTTAATTCAATTTTTATTTGCTCAATTTCGAAAAACGATCCGGCCCCCAGTAACAGACAACCATAAATCTGATGATATCCAGTGAAAGATAGTTTGAGAAAGTGATGAGTAATGGACAGAATTCCTCATTTCTCTTCAAAATATGCAAAGTTCTTTATTTTTAGAACTAAAGTCTTTTTAAATACAAATGACACATGAAACATCGGCAGACCACGTGGGTGGCTGTTCGTAGAATTCCCCCACTGCCTTGTAAATACCAACTGGCTCATAAAATTCACTCTGATAATACTAGATGGTTACAACAACATCAAATCTGTCCGCCAAAAATTCTTATTATTTTAATTCAAACTTATGACTGTCTGTTGCTGGACCACTATTTGTTACTGGTGCCGTTACCCTACAAGGATAAAGTACAACTATCTGTAAAGGCCCGGATGTATAAATTTTGGGCCCCTCGCGATAGGATAACAGTATACATTTGCAACGTTAATAAGTCTTAGTGCTAGTTTAAAAAAAAAATCCTTTTTTGGGGAGGGGCGTTGGGCCCCTTAAGGACCTGCGTCCCCCTCATTCCGGGGTCAGCAGGTACGCAAATCCGGGCCTGTATCCGTCAATTTGTTTTCTATGCGTAGTTCTTTGTTAAAAGGACGTAACAGCAGGAGATAAACACTCTGACAGGTTAAATTACTCTTACTAAAACGACAAATGGCAACTATCAGTAAATACGTTTTCTTTGTTATAAGGATGTTTCAGCAGAGAAGAAAAACTTGCAAACTAAATTTCTATCCCTAAATTGTTTTCCTTGTTTTAAGCATGCTAAAGCAGAGAAGAAACGTTTACGTGCTAAATTACTCATTCTCGGTGATATACGCGAGAGCAAACATTTGCATGAGTGTGGGATAAGGGAAGCCGGGCTGAAGTGTGATAGCGTAACAGAACGGGTCTGTGCCTTTTTATACAGTAATTGCAGTTTGAACTGATAGGCAAGTCGTTAGAGTACTTTTGCAAACTGTAAGTAAACAGAAGTGGAAACTTTCCCTTTAGTCTGGAAGCGTGATTCAGAATGATCTACCATTGACTGTAACTTCACTGTGATTTTTCAAACTGTTCTAAAATTTCGTTTCCAAAAAATTAGAGGATTGTCAACTATGATTAAGTAATTTCAACCTAGTCTGAAATATGTTATGCATCCATAATTTGTTTGTTTTTTAAATACAAAATTGATTTGATATTAGTTTGTTAAAAGCTTTTATGAGGATATATTGATTCAGCAATTTCGTAATTAAAAAAAGCACAGTATATTGCGGCATATTAGAGATAATGCCGTACTGTTTTATAAATTCTTGGGGCGAACAAAAATGTAATAAAAATTGGGGATTTTTAATTTGAGTACTATTAACAGTAGAGCATTATAAAATATTCCTCATAATTAGAAATAATATGCAATCTAATAATGCTAGCTGACCCGTGCGAAGCATTCACGCTGGACGGAAAGAAGTAAAAAATCCAGTTTTTTAAGTAATTTTATGAATAACAGCAAAAGTATGACTAGCTTATTTATTTTTTTCGCTGATAGCAGTGAAAAACTCTTTAAAATAACAAGAAACAAATGTTGGCCTCACACGAGTGGATTGCGTATGTGCTGCTTTCCAGGCTCCCTTAACTTTTAAGTTAGCTAAAGCAAACTTAAGAAAATTTATTGATGATAGTATGCTATGTTCAGGATTAGCAGGCGATTGACCAGTTGTGTTAGCATGCGTTAATTTTTAGCATGTATACTGTAAACAGTTTATGCCAAAAGTAATGAGACTTTAAAAAAAAATAGTTTTATTGATCAAACATGTAATAAAACTTAATACTCTTCAAGATAGTCTCCTCCTGCATCCATACACCTTTGCCCATGTGTTTTCCATGCTTTTAAGGTCCTCTGTAACTCGCTTTTGGGAATGCTGTTAAAGCACCTCGTCGTGGTCTTTTGAATCTTGTTCAGGATCTCCAGATGTTTTCCTTCCAGCTCCTTTTTCACCTTTGGGAGCAAGAAGTCTGCCGGGGCTATAGGAGGCCGGTGGCACCGTTGAAACACCGATCCGGGTCAGATAGGAGTCGACAATGGGAGTGGTTGGACAAGACTTTTGACAAAAGTTTCACGCAAATCCAAGTCTTTCGTAACAGTTCCATGAACATCTGTTCTCGGCAAATTTAATTGTTCTGACATCACTCATTCGGCGGTCATTGTTCAGCAAATCTCGCACACGAGGGACATTATCGTCGATTCGCGATGATGATGGACGCCCAGAAGGAGGGAGCCTCATCGGAGACTTCCTCTCGGCCGTCTTTGAACGACTTCTGCCACTTTTTGACCTGCTAGTACGACAAGCAATCATCCTTGAAAGCCTGAGTGAACTAATCAAACGTTTTCATTGCCGTCTTTTGGAGTTTAAGGAAAACTTTTATCGCACAGAATTGCTCCAAAGTTCTTTCCTCCGCTCGGAGGTTCACTAAAATTGACCTCCCACCACTCCGAGAACTCGTAGACAACTCAACCTGGCGTCTCTGGAAAGCTTCGAGTCCCAGCTAGCATTTCCAACCGGTCGCGCAGGTGTTAGCAATATAGTTTCGTGGCAAAAAAAAAAATATTATATTAATCTGAATTTTTGGCATCTTGAATTCAAATTATGTTTTTCGCAATCACGAGCGTGTGTATGTGTGAATGCGCGTGTGTGTTTGTGTAGGCGCATGTGTGTGGGTGCGCGCGTGTGTGTATGTATGCGTGTTGTGTATGCAGTGCTGTGTGTGTACGTGCGTGTGTGTGTGTCTATGTAGGCATTTGTGTTTGTGTCTTTGTGCAGGCATGAGTGTGTGTATGTACATGCGTGTGTCTGTGTAGGAGTGTGTGTTTGTGTCTGTGCGCAGGCATGAGTGTGTGTATGTGTGTGTAGGCATGTGTGTGTAGGATATGGACGCAACCTGGAGACGGTTTTCGCAAGAGGAGCAGCATCGTGAGGCCGGTCGACGCGACGGTGGTGCTGGCAGAAGGTGCTGGTGAGAAAATAAAATGATAGGAATTCAAAACAGTCAAATGAGAACAATAAGCAATCGTGATTGCTCAAAAAAAAAGTCTCATTACGTTTGAGGCAAACTGCGTATAGAGTATGTTTAACGTTGTTTTTGACAGGAACTGAATTAATTACAAAGTTCTTCTTCGATGGTTTGATGCATAATAAGCTCCAACACCTCTGCAATCATTCGGACACTCATTCGACTATCACAAAGCAATAAAGCTTTCGCACCCGCATAGCTTGAAGATTGAGAACTAGTCCTGGCCCCACAATGTAGTCCCGTAAAAATTTTTAGGTTCAGAGATTTTCTCTTTAGAATCTTGATCTGTAGGTGTTCTATTGTGAGAATATCTTGGGTAGACATGTTGAATCCTGCGCGAATTAATTTTACAGGCCATCAAAGAAAACGGCCATTTTGGTTCACTTGCTCATTATGTTTTTCGCAACGGGCGTAGCTTCAAATTTACTTTTAGTTTTTAACTGCAGTTTTTGGAGTTTAGGAAGTCAGTTAATGTATTAATTATGTCATAAAAGCCGCTGTTGCTGTTCCCACAATTTTACGTGGAGATATTTCTGACATTTGTTGTTGAATATTATAGTTACTAAAAAGTGTACAAAAATTAATAAATAATCCAGAATACTCATTTTAAACTCGTGTTTATCACATACATGTTTCTTTATCAACACAATAAACGAAAACTACAAGATTAGTTACTTTTAAAAAAAGGTTACGATCTGTTTTTGCATTGCATGTTATTGCACTACGACGTTTGTATCATTTGATGCCGCAACCGCTCTTTTTGAACTATTTTTATCAGCCCAGTCTATACGAGTATGTTTAACAATTCGTAGATCCGCTTCTTCTAATGAATTATTCTAATTAAGTTCTTGAATGATCTGTCTCAAATCTCCTTTGAGAAGTTTTGCAGATTGCTTCTTCATTAACTGTTAAACCACCAGCAATCGCTGAAAATGTAGCATTTTTGGAGATTTCTTCTATTTCCTTGCGTGCTAGGTACTGTAAATTTTCCTTATTTGATACTAAAGACCAGAATTTTTTGACCTGCATAGGTACTACTGATTTTCTGTCAATTACAGCAAGGTTTATTGCCCTTGGGTGAGCCCTTGGGTGATTCTCTTCTCATCCTTTTAGATTATTTCACAGAATGCTGCAAATAACTATCGAATACAGTATGAAGTTCATGAAAAGAGCATACAGAAATGGATCCATGCAGAACATTGCTGATAACTTCTCCAAAAGTTTTTATTTAGCGGACTTGTGACATGAAATAGATAACGAGGACAGTTTGTATCGGGGATACTTTGCTAAATAGAAAATTATTTGGCAACAGATGATTCTGCAACTGTGCAACGATAATATCTAGCTTGGTAGGTGAATGAATCTTCATCATGTAATGTGTTTGTTGGAAACAAGTCATGAGCTACAATATTTTTAATGCATTCTCCCCTTTCATTCGCTATTTCCATGTCTCAGTACCCTTGTTAAAGTTGATTCTTTCTCATTAGCTTAGAAGTGATATCTTGTGAAGAACTGTGTGCATCAAACCATGGTAGGTTGACTTTCGAAAGTAAATCAGGCAATTTTTGAAACAAATATATCTTGTTTAAACTGGTGGTACTGTTCTGATCAATGATTCATGATACTGAGAAGGCGAATCTTGACACTACCATTCACAAGTTGTTTAGTGAGAAAGCTGTCAAGTTGCACTGCTTCAGAAATCTCAGAGGGATTTATATGTTGATACATAAAGTCAACAAGTCTTTTGACATTTTTATCATACTTGCTACGATTGATTGTAAAGATAATGATGCGGGACAGTCTCACGGTGATCCATTAAAGGAGAATTAGTAAGACCACGAAATACATTGCATATCATTAAAATTTCAATATACACTAAATGCCACTCGGCAACATACTTTTTCTCGTCTGCTCTGCAGTTTTCTGTGTCCGTTGAATCGTTTGCTCCAACTTCATCTCACAGACTTCACAGCATTGAATTTACCATTCTTTTTTTTAACAACAAATTTACCTTGATGGAATTTTTCCTACAGGTAGGGACACTCATTTTCTAGTGCTTTTAGCCTCTATATGTATCATGTTGCATAGATAATTGATGCAGTCAAATTCACGAAAGACTGGAAACAGTAACTCAACAGTTTGAACGTATAATTTGTAATTTTCTTCGCGATCAGCAACGATCAAGTGTTTTACAAGTGATACCAATGAACGAAAAACTTAAAAATACTACATCCCTTAACAAAATCCTTCAAACTCTCTTTTCAAGCTTTCAATATTTGTGCATAGCGATTGAATCATTATTTGACTTTTTTTCTCATCCTTGAGCCAAGAGCATATTGAACCATCTTTATTACCTTCATCTTTAGAACCTTCTCTTGTAGTCTAAAATCAACATCTTATAATGACTTTCTCAAGATGCATTCTGCAGTCTTGAAACCCCACGATCTACCCCCATTCGACGAATATTACAGCTTCTTGTCAACGAATAGCAGCAGCAAGTACTTTTGAAGATAAATGACTAGAAAAAAACTAACAAAGGTTCATTCTATCTTTAGAAAGCACAGAAAATAACCCTTTCATTATACGTTGTTACGAGAAATGGTTTTATTTCATTGATATAAACCAATGCATTTGAATCTACATTGAGCATCAATTCTTTTATTTCTGAAAGAATAAATTCATGCCCAGCATTTAAAAAGAGGCGTTAATATTTCATTTGAATTTTTAAACAGTTCAAATTTTGAGGATAGATGTTGCGCAGACTGTGTATTGGTTTCTCCCTCATGCTTTCAAATATAAGAACTTACACAGTTTAGATGTGCATATAAATTCGCAGCAGAAACATTCATATCGCTGTTAAGATCTGCTACTCTGTCAAAAACTTCGTCTTGATTTGGACTTCCTTCAGTACTCTCTGATTTTCTAAAACTTTGTTTTCACTTTCAAAATAATTTGTCCCATTTTTTTTCTATCATTTTTTTTTTTTTTTTTTTTTTTTTTTGAGTTTTTTCTCGCGTGTATTTCTTGTTGCACTGATTGCTGCAATGACATACTATATTTTCTTGCAGCGTTTTTCAATATTGCGTCTTTGCGTATTTCAGCAGCTTCACGAACTCGTTTTTGTCCAGAAAACATTTTTTCTCTTGATTCCTTTTGATATATAATAAATTTCCGTTTGTCAAAACTGTATTCAGATGTCTTCAATTGCACACCAAAACTTTCTAAACTATTTTTAGAACTATCACCCATTGCTTAAATAGTTAGTCACAAAAAAACATGAAGCAAAAAGTTTTTGTAACTGTGGAATATTTTTACTCGAAAACAATTACTTTGCTAGCAGACGAGAAGTACCCTTGAACAGTGGCGCAGCGAACGGGGGGGGGGGGGGGGTGAAAGCCCCCCAGAGTCATTGGTTTTAACACGAATGCAAATTCGAATACAGTAGCTTATGCATATGAAAGGGCTGTTTTGATCGAAAAAACCCTTCATAAAGTATTTTTGATCAAAAAACCCACTCCAGAAGGTATTGCTGGCTGCGCTAGTGACCTTGAAAAATATTGATTTGCACAAAAGATTTCGCACTTTAAAATCGTTTGGTTTCATTAAAAGTTATTAATTTTTGTTCACTTTTCTAGTAACCAGAATGTTAAACAGAAAACGTCAGAGATATCTCAAGAAAAAATTGTGGAAATAGCCAGGATGACTTTAATGACGTAACTATTACATTAATTGACTTTCTACGCCCCAAAAATCTCAGTTCAAAACTAAAATTAAATTTATAGGCATGCACGTTGCGAAAAACGTAATGAGCAAGTGAACCAAAATGGCCACTATCTTTGATAGCCTGTAAAATTATTTTGCGCAGGATTCAACATGTCTACCCAAGATATTCTCACATTAGAACACCTACAGATCAAGATTCCAAAGAGAAAATCTCTGGACCTAAAAATTTTTACGGGCATACATTGTGGGGCCTGGAATAAACCTGATGTACGCTCACTTGTTGCTCGCTCTGTTTTCCTTCCTTCGAGGACTTTGGGTAACTTTAACACTTGAGAGCTGAACAAAAATCCTTCCTACAAGCTTTTTTAAAATATGGCAAGCATATCAGTTGCCGATTTGTTTAGTTTAAGAACAGACTTTGCAACATATCACTGCTCGACATTCCGCTTTATTCTGAAAAAAAAACCTAACGCCACTTTCAAGCACGTGTCCACTTCATGAATGCCCTGCTCTGCAAAGCCTCAAGGGCAACTGCCATACCGTTTTCAAACTCCGCCTTTAAGGCTTTCTACTTAGCGTTAAAAATTCCATATTAATACTTTCTGAACAGACCCTGTATCTTACTCTGTTATATCACTCACCAAAATTTTAACTTCAGGCAAATTAGAGGTCAGATATTCCTTAGGGTTATCCATTATTTTTTTTCTGATGGGGAGAAGCGGATGGAACTTGTTAGAAATCCTTTTACGAAACAAGGTTAGAGTTAATGAAATTGAAACACTCAAATTCATAAAAAATATAATTATTTTATTTTTAAAAAAACATAAAACAAATACATCATATTGCCATAAAAACACCAACCTTTAAAACAAACTTATAAAAAAAAGTTAAAAACTTAAACACTTACATTTTAATATTTATAAAATTTTTCTCTCCAGCATTATCAAACTAAAACTCTTTATTGCTTCAATACCTAATCTTTATAAAATGTAGATTAAGGTATGACATTTTTAATTTTCTCATGGAACAAATTAGTTTAATGTATTCATTTAAATCCTTCAGTTACGAATAGAAATGACCGAACAGATGAGTCTAAATGTATGAAATATTTTTTAAATTAATGTCCTTTTTTTTTCGCAAGAATGGGATATTTTAGTAATGAAAACATTAAAGTAATTAACTATTTCATAGACACCTTTTGACGCTATTATCATTTAACAACAGTTCCTATCAAAATAATTTTCATTATTAATCACAACTTTTGTGACTACAGACTTGCTCTAGTTCAAAGCTATTTCAAGTGCGCGACTTAGGGCAGTTACATTCACTCCACTTTCGTGAACCAACGGTGGATTTGCACTTCATCAAAGAGTTTGTTCATTATGACAAGAGCTAAGAAATGAAAAGATCTTGCACCCTCTAAATTCCTTAAAAGACGCATAGTTTCCCTGAGATAGGAGGTGAAGGTGACCGATTTATATATATATATCATTTTTATGAAAAAAACTTTTTTAATAAGCACTTTTCGAAGTTAAGTCTTAAGCGTCTTTCAATTTAGGCAGTTTCCTTATATTTACCTCAAAAATTCTACTCCGAACGACAGAGTAAGAATGAATTGCGGAAAATTTAAAAACGGTTTTGTACAGGATCAAATTAGATTTAATTGCTGTATCTCTGTCTCTGAGGTTACCATGGAAGATATATCACCGTGCGCGCTAAAAGGCCGTTCTGTTCGAATCCCCTTTTTATGTTGAGTACAGACGACATAATAAGGGCTGTATTAGGTAAAATATCGCGTTCACTGGCAGTAGAAAAAAGAAGTAAATTACAGTTAGGTGATTTACAGGTACAAATTTAATGGCTATGTATTTGAAACCGGTTCCTTGTGACTCGTTGTACACAGAGTACATAACAGTGCAAATTAAGAATTCGTCTGAAACTGATTGTGAAACTTCTCCAAAAGAATATAAATTGATCTAATACATTGGTGAATTCAACAGTGGACTGAAAGAAGAATCAGTTTTGATGTTTCAGTTTTAGACAAGCATTTTTTCTCTAATGGTTATCGATTTTCCAATAATTTCTTCGTTTGCTCTATGAGTTCAGAGTGGTACAGCATATTTTTGTCAGAACCATAATGAATTATGTCCTTAGAAGACTGGGGAATTCTCAAAAAGGTATACCACAAAAACTCCAAGGAAATTTCTAATTCTGTGATCTAATAAAAAGTTTCTTCCTCGAATTTCTGAGGATGAAATACGCTTAAGAGATTAAAGCTCAACTTGTGCCTATGGATATTAGTGTCTATATCTATTGCTCGTCAACAATACTAGTGATAGGACCCGAAAGATAAAATGCCCTTGGATATACTTGCTGCCTGAAATACGTTACATGTCAAAGAAGCTGTCCACCGATGAACATAGTTTATAGATGGTTGATGGGGTGTCCCTCCTTTCTCTGCTCCAGCATATCCCTGCTTCCAGCGCAGCATCCCAGATTGAGACACAGTCGGATCAGATCCCTTGGCAGGTCATAACGGTCAAAGGTGGTAAGGGGGATCTCAGCCTCATAGCGGAGGGGGTCATCGAACCTCACCACAAACAGGTGGCAGTAGTCCCCGAGGCATTTCCTCCAATCAGAGAGTAGGGTAGACACAGCCTCGCAGAACAGGCTGCACTCGAGTTCGTTAGTGTTGTTCTCGCGATGCCATTGCCTCCTTTTGTCCTTGAAAAGGAAAAAAACAAAACCATCTCAGAATTTATAAATATGGGGCAGGGAGAATAAAAAAGAAGGCGATTAAACATATGGCAATAAATTTTAAAGCACCGGGTATAGTATTAGTATCCGTAACAGTAAAAAAAGTGGTAGAGTACTGTTATGCTCTGGTTGTACCCAAACAACCGATCATCTTACGCACTTATACTTGGCACAAACAGGTCGAACATGAAGTGTCTCTAAGGTTTTATGCTAGACCTAAAGCTTTAAGTAAATTCCGAACCAATAAGACAATCTTCTGACGATGTGCTATACCAAGCAATATTATCCTTGCCCGCCGCTCCCTAGAATATTCCTTTTCTTGCAGCCTGAATAATTACCATGATTTCAATCGTTAGCAGGAGGAGACAATTATCTACCAGTTGCTAAAGTTTTCAAAACTTACGAACTTTTAAATTTACATTTTTTAATCGAATACAATGGCGAAAGGAGAAAGCAAAGTTTTTAAACCATGTAACCAAACTATACTTCATGTGGTCTACACATGGTACAAATTTAAGTTCCAATCTTTCATATTCAGTTGCTGTTCGTATTTATTTCTTGCCTCAATCAGATAAATATGGTGTCCTAATAATGTAGTAAAGAGGAAAGAAGTATTAACGTGAGTAAAATGAAATTAATTATTATTTTAGTAAGGTAATCCTAACCCATTTAACACTGTACTACATGAAAAATTCCCTTTCGATGAAAATTTGTTTCTAGTACAATTTTGGCTGAAAATAACGAATCTATAATTAATTTTTGTGTACAATGCACAATTATAAAAAAAAAAATCCTTTTACATTTATTTTCTTTTTTCTTCATAAATTTTTACTGCCTCCAAACAGTGGTGTCCAAGAAAATACCCGATTCTTGGCACCAAAAACATATCACATGAATCGCTGGTGAATCTGCAGTGTGCTTTTCTCCTACTGTTGCACATTGAACTCCATCAAGGAAAACATTTCTGAACAGAGAAGGAGTGACTTTGTTGCATCGCAGGAACAAATTCAAGTATTTAATTAAGGAACAGGTAAAGAAGGTTTTTATTGGCTCAAAAAATTACAAGTCTTTCATGATGATGAATACACTTCCGGAAGTAGGAAAAGAAATCTAGCTGACATTCAAAGCAGTGTTCTGGAATTCAAAGATAGTTTTTTACAAAAACGGTACGTGATGGACCATTTCGGTTTTAATATACGAATCAAGCACGTTTTGTTTATGGACTTCTATAGTTTTATTTGAAGGGAAGTAAAAAAGCTCGAACTTACTGTGCAGCGTAAGTTCTTTATAGTAATTTTGTTCTCATTCCAATGGTTAAGAAAAAGTATTTTATTTTGGATGTAACTACTTCTGAGAAAGTATTATTTCTAACTGAAAAATTTGTTTAATACAAGTAGCGACAAAAATAACATTTGATTTATTGGAAACGTAGCTCAGCTAGTGATCTGATAGTGGGAGTAAGTTCAACACATTAAATAACACAATTTTAATAATTGATTCCAGGGTGCCAAAGTATTTTGAAACATTGGAGAGATAGACCGTGGTGGCCTGGTCGGTAAGTCGTCGAACTCGTTACCTAAGGGTCCCGGGTTCAATCTCAGCCAGTCGAAGTTCATCAGTGTTCATTAATAGTGATTGAGGCAAGTTAAATATGTTATGGTCCTGGTCACAAAGCCTTCCAAATGAATCAATACTTCCGGGGGAGCTAGACCAGGAATTGCTTGGTTTCTGGTCTGGATCAAAAACTCAGATCTGTCTTCAGGGCCTCATCCAACCGGTTAGACCATAAATAGTGACCATAGACAGTTCTCCTAGGTTTTTCTGGTAGCATGCTGCGTTTTTTACATTGATGAAGAGGCTCCATTGTAGCCTTGAAATAAGTGCTGTATTTTCATGTTAATTTGTGCTTTATTTACGTTGGGTTTTCAATTTAATCACATAAATAGTGGTTGGCACGGGGGACCATGGCACGTGAAACATAGGAAAGATATTAAACGTATCTGGTGGTAAAACTTTAAATTTGGGTTTTTTAATTGCATGTTTGTTTTCTTCAGACTCCAAATTCCGTGTACTTCAAGTTTCACAATGACTTACATCTATTACAACATACTCTACAAAGGTCCAACCACGTTAACTTTTAACTATGATCACCTAGTAAGCAGTGGCAAATTATTGGCAACTATTGACGACATCCCACTTACCTCCTGCAGTCTGCACTGTAAGAACCGCATGGCCGTCCTGGATTCGACGACAACGAATCTCTTGTCGGAGTCGCAGGCTCCGCCCACCGACGAGCACCTGTATCGCAGTATCCTCTGCATGGCTGCTGACCGGTTCACCATCACCTCTGGCAGCAAACTCTCGTCCAAAGCGGCCACCTTCAGTCCAGCACAATCGTGCAGAAACTCTCGCAACAGCGACACCTGTCGCGTCGTCTCTGGATCGGGAAAGTAAAGGAGTAACACCTCCGCAGAAGAATCCGATACCGTGTGCAGTTCTTCAACAACTGTTGGAAAACAAAATGTGAAAGATTCTAAGGGGCAGTTCACATTACGGCCGTCCATCCCGTCCATCCCGTTTATTTTCCACCCGAAACAGGTTTTCTCTGCTGGTTGCCATGACAACAAGCCATCTTGGACAGGACCGGTTTCGATCAGAAGGGTCTTGATATCTAATGGCCGTCAAAAGTAGGACAGTATTTCATTGGTTTCCGCTAAGCAGAGCGCTCTTCTCTTTGGTGGGTGAATTCAGCCACGTGATTGATGTGCGGCGATCGTATGTGAATGCTACCCTGTTTTCGTCGGCAGTCTGTCGAGTCAAAAAAAACGAGATGGACTGGACGGATGGCCGATAAGTGAACAGCCCTTAAGAAGCTATTACTGGTACATAATTGACTGACTTATGAAAGCAGTGTCAACACGTTTTTAAACTATTCGATAGGTGTCGACAGTGTTGTTTGTCCGCGATTTCCTTTCATCATGTTTGCTTTCTGCAGCCCACTCACACACTCGAGTGAGCTCAGTGTTTCTTCCACAAACTGTGTGTGAAGCTACCTCACAATTTCAGAGCGTTTAGCGCCTTATTTCGCGAGAAATTTAATGATGTTTTGCGCAACAGACGTGTGCACTTCTTACTCACTCATGGTGCATTGAAGCAGTTCAAATGTCCAATGCGGGTGCGAGCTCAAAACCCCTTCTTCATTCATCCCCACTAACATACTGGAAAAGCAACGCCTCGGATTTTTCAATAACAGCAGTATTAGAGTGAAATTCCGGTTTATATTCGATCTGCCTTCGTTTATGTATATGTATGCGTACATTATGGGAAAACATTCACGAGTTCTTTTTGTGAAATATTAAAATATCTAACAGAATATTACTACTGCAGTCTTCTTCCACACTAAAAGACGAAATGATTTCAAAAAGATGAAAACTGTGAACAATAATCGGTCCAATTCTCGAGTACAGTAACACTTACTTTTGTCGTTTGTTGGGTTCGAAGTTGACGAATTCAAGAGTTCTGAAAAACAGGAAAAATAATAATGAGAACATTGCTACTGAAATCCAGGCACATTCATGCACTCAATGTGATAGTGGAACGGTTAACTCACTTTGTTTGTGCCTATAACGGAGCAACAGCAGCATGGCTACGAAGAAAATGAGGAAGACACAAGAAACCGTCGCCATGACAAGCACTGTAAATTTGGAAGCTGCCTTTGAAGGACGGTCCTCAACGCCTCGATTATGGGGCAGAGCTGTTATAAGATTAAAAAGAAAGGTTACTTTAGACAATTCGAATCCACTTACTAGTATGTCGTCACACTATGCAACATGGTTTTATTTGACGTGCTGACTGGCAACTAAAAATGACAAATCAGTGTTTAAAAACAAGAGCCGCGATGTTTGGGAGCATCTGCCAATGCAGTTTTGCAATGGGGTTGTTTCCTTCAGTCAAAAGTAGTACTTTTAGTCATTGAAATTGATAGAATAAGCAAAAAAAAAATAACATTGACCCAGAAATTACTTTCATTTTCCCAACAGTTATTTTTTAACTAATTTTTTAAAATGTCCGATTTTTGAAACAAGGCGTGGTCTTGATGACGTCAAAAATGATGCACTTTGCCCCATCTTTCTACCGCGATTACACGTTATGATAATCAAGAAGCGTATTAAAATTGCGCTCTACGCTTGCTATCAACCATATCGTTGCCAATACATGTGAGTAAAGATTCAAATTAAATATTTTGCTCTGTGAATGGCAACACAAATGGCATTTCATCATTTGCGATGTCATCGGACAGAAGCATAAACATTGAGAGCGCGCCGATTTAAGTATTTTTTTTTTTTTAAATATTAAACTTAAACAAAATAATTAAAAAATGGCCAGATCCCATGTTTTTAAGCATGCTGTTTCAGAAAAAAATACTTTTAAAATTTTGGAAACGACCCCATTCTAAGCATATTTGAGTTTCTCTACTACTCGCGTTACGCTAACTAAATAATTACTACTAAAGATGTTAAATTTCAATTGCACGTAAATAATTAAAAGAGTAAGTAACTCACAGTTTAAAAAAAACAGTAATTAGAATGAATATAATCAGCTATTGTACCTTTTACGGTCTTTCTGTTGAACAATTTTTGTTTGATTTCGTTCATAACTTTTCGGAACAGGCAGTCTCAAGAAACGGGAAAAAATGTTTAATTGCTCAACTCCCTTTTAAGGACCAAAGTTAGTTTGATTCCACCAGTAACTTCATGAAATATGGCAGACACGCATTCTAGAAAAAACGATCGACTGCCTCTCTTAGAGGAATTGGCGTCAAATACTAATGGGCACCAATTCACATGGGATAGGGGTACATTTGTGTATTTAATTTCGTTCGATATCATGCGGTAGTTCTTGCTCTAGAGCGGCTACAAAAAAACAATCACACACATACATACACGGAGACAGACAGACAAACATTTTTCAAAAGTGGTCAAAATGGACTCAACACACCTCAAAACGTGCAAAGTCGTTAAAATTTGAAAAATTTCACGAATTTAATACTTTGCTCTACATAATAGATATAGAAGAAAGTAAAAAAGTTTTGTTGATATGAAATCTAGTAAACCCAATACTTACCAGAGATGCTGACGACATTGGAATGCAGAGATAGATCTTCATGGCAGTCATTCGTGCTGCAGGGCACCAACTGCGAAAATTGAAGCAAACTCATTTGTGTACTTATAGTACAAGCTTCCCCCTGCTGCAAATTTCTACCACCATCTGTTTTTTGAACAGAACACAATTTTCATGCATAATTACGATGAAAAGAATACGTTTCTGCAGCGTAGCCAATCGTATACTGTTACAAGAAAATTTCATTTCAAGCATTGTAACCTACTAATTTATTTTTTTACTTTCAATGCAAAACGTATAGAAAAAAATTATTACTTGATCATTTAAAATGTTTGGATAATTTAAGAGACGGTGAACTTTAAGTTATTTATTTTTTTTTAGTTTTCACACTAGAGACTTAAGGTTTTGTGAGCATATGTATTTAAGCATAAACACATAGAGTGGCATACAAAAAAAAAGAAAGGAAGAAAAACCAACTCTTACTTATTTTAAAATTTAAAAATTTAAATTTTTTTGAAAAATTTAAAATGCTTTATGCGACTTAAATTTTTACATTTTTGCTAAATTTTCTCATTTTATTACAAAATAAATCATTGAAAAGAAAAATTGGTATTGATTAGTGAATTCCATAAAAATAAAAATTTTGAGAGTTTTTTTTTTTTTTAATACTTCGATTAAAAATTCCCGGAAATTTCTCTTGCTAGTAATTTTTAGTCAGTTTTTTTTAAACCTTCCTGAGGTTAAATTCTGTAATGTATACCAAGTTTTATTATTTGGTAAAACATGAGGCTAAATATTGAATTTCGTGTACTTTGAGCGAAAATTGTGTCGCATGGAGCATTTTGTTGGTATGAAAATCGAGAAAATTTCGTTTCGAGTAAAATGCAATTAAAGTAAAATTTTACACTTATCTTGAAAATTTAGTTTGCGAAACCTCTTTTTCTGTGTTTTTATTTGTCACTGAAGCATGTTTCAATACAAGAACAAGATTTATAATAATTTAATTAAAATAATAGAGGAGAAATTATTAAAATTTAACTTTTCCTGCTTTGTTTGCATCTGAACAGCCGAGTTTGCTAGGAGTATCTCATGAAAAATCGTTTTGTGTGCAAACTTTGAGCAATTGTAACTTTGGTGAAAAATGCTCAATCGCTATGCGGCTTTTTGAGTTAGGAAGAGAAATGTTTAAAGTACAACAAAACACAAAAACCAAAATTTTCATTTTTTTTAGTCAATTTTCACCGAATTCAAGGTCCACTGTCCCCTTAAATCATTAAATAGTTAACTTGAAATAGAAGTCTTCTTACGATTAAAAATTAATACCCGTTCAAGAAAGTCAGATAAAAGCCTGTGTATGTAAACTTTCAAGCTATTTCTCTGTGAGCATAAAGAAAATTCTGGTGTAACCCTACGTAGAAATGAGTGAGACGTTACGCTATAGCTACATTACCATGGTATAACCTTCCACAGACGATCTGTTACCTTACACCAGTATATCAGGTAAGTTACTCCAGAGCAGTGGAATCAGCTAAACTGCTACCGAATTTATAGAGTAAGGTTACATAAAATTGTTTACAGTGTAGTTGCGTGGGAGCTAAAAATCCCTTACTGGTGAACAGCGTCTATTTGAGCCATCCATGCTTACTGATGAAAATTAGTGAAACAGGTGCATTTTTTTAACATTATTTTAGAAAACTCAACATCAGAAAGACAAGATTACAGAAAAAACGAGCTGATGTGTGCATCACATGACTTCCTTTTACTCCAATTTAATGTCATTTCCTCATTGTTGGCAATTTTAATGTGATTCACTAGTTTAATCTCTAAATATAACCAACAGCGGCGAATTTAAAACCAAACTTTTTTTAAAAAAATCGTCGAATTTGAAGCCAAATTGGCGACAAATCTTGGCTACCAAAAGGCTGGCGATATATCGCCAAGTGCCCGACAAATTATAACACCACTTGAGTTTACATCGACATTAACACTGATTTCCCCCCAAAAAGGGGCAAAGGACCCCTTTAAGAACACCTGAATGCAACCAAAAGGGGAGGTGCACAACTAGACCCTACTAGGAGTCTACGTACCAAAGTTCAACATTCTAGGACATACCGTTCTTGAGTTATGCGACATAAATACGCATATACGCACATACATACATACATACGCACATACATACATACGTACATACAGGCGTCACGAGAAAACTCGTTGTAATTAACTCGGAAATCGTCAAAATGGATATTTCGCGTGTCTATACGTTTTTAGGCACTTATCAACCTGTGGTCGAGTCGAAAAAAACACTTAACATTTATTCGGGGGTGAGCAAAATAAAAATTAAGGTCGATTTTTGAGTGAAAATTTTTTCGCGATACAATACTTCCTTTTTTGTAAAAAAGACCATTTCAAATATAATAAAGTATTAAGTGTTGTATCAAAGGTAAAGGTAAAAGTATCGTAAACCAACAAAACCAAAGGCCATTTTTCGAATCGATTAGATTACGTACCAGAATGCAGAAATATCCATCTGGTAAGTCAGAAAAAACCCTGACGATGGTCTGAAAAAGAAATTTTCTGTTCAACCTAAGTGTAGGGGGAAGAACATTTCGCATGATTCATTGAAAGTAATATTAAATAACTTTTTGATATGAGTTAAAACAACAAAAATTTCTTAAAGAAATGTTTGAATGATACTATTTCGCAATGAAATATTAATCAGGAGAAGTTTTGATATGAAAATACATGCAAAATTTTAGTATAAAATGCTTACTATTATTTTGATGCACTTAAAAATGCATTTTGCTGCTACTTCAGATCCATGAACCATTGCTAAAAGAAAGCGATAATAGACAAACCTTACCCAACTGGGTGAAAAATACACATAAATAGCGCACTTTTTTTTTCTCATGGTTTTTAATCTGCTGTAATACATATTGGAAACATATGCATAAAGAAGCCTTACTTTTGCTCGATTATCAATGAGGGCAACAATGGAAATGTAATGTTTTTTTTTTTTTTTGTAGTAGTTGTTTTTTCAGACATTTGATGCTAAACTCTTGTTTTTTTTCATGGTTCATTAACTAATTATAGTCAATATGTCATTAGGGTTGAATCCTACTTGAAACGCATGGTTTTTTCTAAATATTAATTCATTTCAAAGTTCTGCCTTTTGGGAAAACAAAAAATGACTTTCTTTGCTAATAATAAAGCTCAAAGTCTCTCTGTCTGGATATCTGTAGGATGTCTGGATCTCTGTGACGCACATAGCGCCTAGACCGTTCGGCCGATTTTCATGAAATTTGGCACAAAGTTAGTTTGTAGCATGGGGGTGTGCACCTCGAAGCGATTTTTCGAAAATTCGATTTTGTTCTTTTTCTATTTCAATTTTAAGAACTTTTCCAGGGCAAAATTATCATAAGATGGACGAGTAAATTACGAAATTATCATGACGTGGAATAGGAGAGTGAGTGAACATAGCCAATAGGCGAGAAATTCGTCATCCATTATTTGTAAATATATAGGGGAACAGAATAACCTTTTAATTTTCAACTACGGGCAAAGTCATGAGGGTACCACTAGTGATATTATAAAGTGCTCTTTATTAGATTACCATGCCATGAAAATAGCGAAAAGTTACAAATAATAAACACACATCTCGTTAGTTTTTAATGCAAAATGCAAGAATGTATTTCACTTGAAATCTTAACATTATATACTTTTAGTTAAAAGTCTACCTGTTTGGAAAAAGGAAATAATTTTTACAAAATCAGTTTTTTTGTAGAGTTAAAGAGAGTAATAACTTCTGTCGTACTCGGATCGCTAATCTTGAAATTGTTGCCCTCATCCACCATCCTTTAAGTTTTAATATTGAGTTATAAAGGGAAAAAAAGAACACAGAAAAAAGGTGAATTTGTCGCCCTCCCCCCTCGGATAATTGACTAGAGAATTGAAATGAAAAGAAAGTTTTTTAGTTTGGCAAAATCCCATAGGTGATTACAATCTTATTTCATTGAATATATCGTAGTTTCGGGAGCATGCGCCGCATCGTAATATTTATTAAAGAAGTAAAAAAAAAATTAGTGTATGTGCCGCACCTGAAGTTAAAACAATGTAAAATAAAATTTTTTGTTAGTTGTTTTCTTGAGAAAAAAAAAACGGAACGCAATTCAAATACATTAAATGCTCAAAAGGTATTTTTTATTTACTGTAAATAATTATGGTTAATTAGCCTACATACGAAAACCACAAACATTGACGAATTTCATATCGCTGTTAAAAATTTTGACATTGCGCATGAAAAAACACTGCACGATCAACTCAATGGATGTTTAAAAAAGTTATGAACTTTCTTTGAAATAGCTGCGGTAAATACTCATTTAAAATTCTGCACTTAAGTCCAAAAAACTACGTTTAAAGCTGATGCATCGATTTATTCGCGAGATAAAAGTTCCGACAATTTTTCGCTAACTACACACAATTTGGACATTCCCGATTTTAACTCAGTCCTATCATCTAAACATTAAAGATATAAATATTGTGGCACATTCTGGCAAAATTTTATATTGTCTGTTTGTTAAATTAAAGACTTTAATTACAGTAGAAGCTTGACTGTGAAAATCTAGGAAACGCCGAATTAAAAATTCTTCAATTTTTTGCATGGTTGATCTCTTGGAAATTATATCGATAAAAATGTACGTGGAATAAAGCTACAAGAAATTTAAAAGGTAAACTTTGTTGATTTTTATTCAATTGAAAGCAACAATTAGCATTAAAAAAAATGCGCAAACTAATCCGTTTCGAAAATCAGGATTGCAAAAATTTCACCTTTCAAACACAAGATTAAAAATTGGACGCATTTCTGATCACTTCAAAGCAAGTTCATTACATTTTGTTCTCCTTCCTTTCAAAATAGTTTATTTTTTATCCGCTGCGGTAAACCATAAAACAATTATTAAAAAATATATATACAACAATAAAAACCCATCACATGCGCCGTACCCGCTGTATCCGCCGCATCGGCCATTTTTTTAAGTTTTTTCCCCCTCGTAAGAGTCCCCACGCTTACACCTGAAAATACGGTACATATACTGCTGTGCTGGTTCCTGGTAGCTGTCTAAAAAGTTTAATGAGTTGTCCTTGCCTCATTGTAGGGAATAACGAGTTGAGTTGAATGGCTTCTGATCCCAGAGGTTGGACGGCATTCCTCAGAGCGAAGAGAGTATAGTTGGAGTTGATAAAACTTAAAGCAGCCAGACAACTTCTTCATTCCAGCACATAACCTCAAGTGAATAGAAATCGTTTTCCTGAAGGAGAAATGAAATAACCTCATCAGTTGGCCAATTTTTATATATTGACATCTGCTGCCATTATCCGAAGTTAAATTCTAAACAAGAAGCGCATTAAAAGATCCAAGAGTAATGTGTTTCTAGAAAATACACAGTAAAGTCACATTAATGTGACCACCACGTACTTTCGGCGTCGACGTTAAATAACCAATCACAGAAGGCACGTGGCAGCACAGTGTAGTTGAGGAAATATAAAGGGTATATGAGGGCTCCGGAAAACATTTCAATCATTGGCGTAATACAGAAACAAAGCGATTTATCCGACGTCCAAATGGGCATGATCATTGGCTTTCGGGAAAAGGGGGGGGGGGGGCATTTTCGAAACGGCGGAGTTTGTGAACTGTTCACGCGCCGTCGAGGTAAAACTGTACCCTGCATGGCAAAATGGGACTGTCCGAAATCAGCAACGTGACAAATTTGGTGCAACATGGGCCATAGGTGACAGAAACAAACGACGGCTGCGGGAATGCGTTCGAGCAAACAAACGTGCTACCACTGAGCAACTGACCACCCAGATGAACCAACTAGCTACCAACAGTGTCTCCCAAACTACTGTTCAGCGAACGTTGCTGCGTTTGAGTCTCCGAAGCTCAACTCAAACGACTGGTTCGTGCACCTATGCTGACTGATGTTCACCGACGACGAAAGCTGGGATTGTTACGTCAGTTTACCTCAGCTGGACGCCCACTAAGTGGCGACAGGTAGCGTTTTCCGATGAATCACCCTTTTTAGTCCATCGGACAGATGGACGTTGGCGTATAAGGCGTGAAAGCTCTGAAAGCAAACACCCTGCAACCATTGCCGGAACGGTTCAAGCTAGAGGTGGGAGCATTATGGTCTAGGTAATGTTTTCCTGGCGTTCTCTGTGTTCACGCATCATTGTGGAAGGCACGTTGAATCAATATAAATACGCATCTGTCCTTGCGGACCATATCCAGCCCAATATGTGCATTGGGTTTTTTTTTTTTTTTTTTCAACCAGACAATACGAAGTGCCATACTGCTGGCATGTACTTGCAAAGCTTATCAAAGAGCACCAGGATGAGTTTACCGTTCTCCCCTGGCCATCAAACTCACCTGACTTAAACTCAATCGAGAATGTGTGGGACCATCTAGATCGGGTTGTTCGCGCCATGGATCCTCAACAGTGTAATCTAGCGCAGCTGGCCACGGCATTGGAGTCGGCATGGCTCAACATCCCAGTGACCACCTTCAGGAACCTATTGACTTTCTTCCTAATCGTCTCGCAGCAGTCCGCTCTGCGAAAGGTGGTTATTCTGGCTATTGACAGATGGTCACATTAATGTAACTACACTCTGTAATATCTTATGGACCTTATTTTGTTCAAGATTCGTTAGTCTTCTCAAACTAAAGACAGAGGGGGATGATTTTCTGCCATATGAAGTAGTTTTAACAGAATTTTTATAGATAATAAGCGAACACTAAAAGACCTCGGCCCTATCTGGAAACATTCAACTCACTTGGATGAGTCACCTGTCAGAAGCACGGACACATTCCAATGTCTGCAAAGAACAGGTGAAAATGTATCGTACCTTAACAGTTGATTCTCTGGAATGTCTGGAAATGAAAAGAACAATTAAAATAAAACTAAACAGAAATTAAAGAGTCACATTCTCAGTTTCAATAGAAAGGTTATGATATTTCGTGACAGATAAGAATGCATCTAAAATGCTTTTTTTTTTTTTTTAAATTTTTCCCCATAACAACTAATGTAAGTATAATGCATCTGAATCCGTTAAGCTACAGAGTTTTTTTTTCAAATCACTTACATTGAAAAATAAACAGTTCTTGTCGATTTCCAAGTCCTTTGATGCATGTTGCAAAAGGTTTCAACGATACCTATAAAGCAAATAAAATATGTACATTCATTGAAACAAAATAAAGACAATCTGCCTCAAAAACCGTCAATTATGAAGAGTGACGTTTTATTTATTTGCAGTTACTTATTTATTTATTTCATTTATTAATTTTATTTATTTATTTCTATTCAGCTTTACTTATTTTAAGTTAATACATCATTTGAAAGTAATTAAGGGGTTACAGTGCCTCAAAAATGACCAAACGATCAAAAAAAAAATTTATTGCTTATTTCAAAACCAAACACTAGTCCAAACACAGGGGAAAAGTTTCATTGCTTTAGCTCAAATATTTAAAAAGTTATGAATGGTTTTAGGTCATGCTCGCTATGTGTTCTTATGCAAAAAAAACTTTAAATTGATTTTTCTCGATGATCGTTTTTTTGTGTTTTCGTGTCATAAGAATCCCTAAGGATTTTTTTCTGTTAAAGATACATCTTTAAAGTAATACTTTTTACAATTAAAATAATAGATTTAACAAAACTGTACATTGAATAAGCATTTTATAAATTATTCATATGTTTAGAGCATGTTATACTAACAGGCAAATAAATGGACTTTCTCATTTAGATTACGATTCCAGGCTTAGAATGCTAAAAGTGTACAGTCTTGAGCAAAGAAGAGACCGAGGGGACATGATTCAGTTGTTTAAATTTATTAAAATGAAAGATGTTACGGGGCTGAAGTTTAGCACTGAAAACAGGACAAGGCGTCATTGTTTTAAGCTATTTAAATCTCAGGCTAACATGGATATTAGGAAAAATTATTATTTTAGCAGGGTAGTGGAACCTTGGAACAGCTTGCCGGAAGAGGTGGTAATGAGAAAGGGAGTAGATAGTTTCAAGAGGGCCATTGATCTTCACTGGGGATTGTAAATTGACTAGGACCAGCCTAGCTGGACCCAGAGTCTGTTGCTGGTCGTCACTTTTGTATTTATATTTGTATTTGTATAACTAGTACCAGTAAAGTGCTGATCAGGTTTTATCAATTATTCTTTTTCTTAATATTATTCTTGAGTTTACATACTGAATTCTGATTCAAGACAACATTATTGTAAATGTTTAGTTGTTTTCTCATTAACTTACAAGTAGTGGGGGAAAATTTCCTGTGAAACATGTTTTCACTCATAGGACTGGGAATGTAACATGTACTTACCGATACACAGTACTTCTTAAAATACTCCAACATTCTCTTACTGCAGTGGAGAACCAGAAGCGACTGTGGAAAGGGAACGAGTAGTAAGAAGGAAAAAGTCTCAACTCAACACATATACACATGGCTAAAAATTTTAAAATAACATTCAGTATTTTTTCACATTTTTAGCTTTGGTTACTTCATTTATCCTTACTTAAAAAGTTATCTTTACCTGCCAAATTTACAGAGCATGGGGCCTCAAGCACAATTACCTCTCCTTAACCCAAGCATTCAAATAATAAGAAATCAAAAATTTTTGAACTAGATGCCTAAAATTCAATTTGGATCATTACATTTGTCATTTATGTGTCTTAATATTGGTAATTTAAAGTAAAGAATGAAATTTTAAGCATCAGTTATTTCATTGAAAAATGGCTTTTCAAAGTGCTAAATAATCACTTTTAGCATATATATGTATATATATATATATATATATATATATATATATATATATATATATATATATATATATATATATATATATATATATATATATATATATATATATATATATATATATATATATATATATATATGTATTTTTTTTTCGTAAAAGTAAGGGCAAGTACTAGATTGTTCTTCCCCACGAGCTTGATTTCGGCAAAGAGTATTGACTAATTTATTATCAAAAATTACATACAATTTGCAGCTGCAGTCGCCAACCTGCAAATTCTCAGGAGTGGTGCGTGCCGTGGCTTTTGCACGCACGTAACACTTACTATGAGTTTACAACTTACTATACGTTTGTTTCATTTTTAATAAATGTTTGTGTTTCAAAGATGAGTAGGTATGTTATTGTAGTACAAAAATAACTACAAGTTCCCCAACTAGTGACCCGTGTGTGTGATCTGTGTGATCTGAAATGCAACTTTTCTGATTTACCTTAAAGGAAAATTTGCACAGAGTATTTCAAAAATACCTATTGTATTCTCTATAGAATAAAGTTAAGATTTCAAAACCACAAAAGCTTACACTATTAGCCACACCGATCCAAGAATGGAGTGGTTTGGCTTCCACATCAGGAGCGCCACTAGTACAGTCATAGAGGGTCACTTGGTAAGACATCTCACACATGTCAAAGGCCATATCCTGGAGTTTCACATAAAAGTTCAAATGATCGAACGAGCAGCTCAATTGCAGAGTTCTTACTTCAAATGATTGTGAACTGTTAAAAGCTGGAAAAAAAAATTGCAACTAAAAGGGAAAATAAGCAAATTAATGGATATAAACTTGTGAAACATAACACCTAGGCAAACCATTAGGATGTGTAAGGTAATTTAGTTTTTTTTTTTTTTTTTTTTTTTTGTATTACTTTGCAAAACACTTCACAAATCATAAAGTTGTCTGTATATGATATGTTGCTGTGAAAGTCTGAAATCAGGTAAATATCGACTATAGCCGGTGAATAGCAACATTCAGCTACCAAATTCACTGGCAGTAGACAATGTTTTCGAAGAATCACAGGTGAAAGTCTTCATTCTCTTTTTTTTTTTTTTTTGGTCTTTCACGGTGACATATAAACGTATACACACACACCTAGTCCAACTTCATTTAAATAAGCTAAAAAAAGAAATGAGTTTTGTAAATGTGGTTTCTCTGCTGGAGCAGTGTCAATGTGGGAAAGCAACTTGTCTTTGCACACCTACACCTAGTCCAACTTCATTTAAATAAGCTAAAAAAAGAAATAAGTTTTGTAAATGTTGTTTCTCTGCTAGGACAGCGTCAATGTAGGGAAAACAGCTTGTCTTTGCACGCTATAATTTGAAGTGCCAATTTTAACTTTTGATGATTAAGCTAATAAAAGAAATAATTCCCAAAATCAAAAAATACAGCTGACAATATTCAAAAATTAAAACTACAAATTAAATGATAGGATGCTCAGAGTTCACACATTAGGCAAACGCACTAAATGCTACAATGTAGCTAATTCTCTCAGTATTTTTTCTTGCTATCATTGTATGTGAAACATGAAGCTTTTCAAAGTTTCATGTTTCATACACAACGATTGCCGCTATTCAAAGTTTCAATATTAAAACTTCGAACAACGGCAACCCTATAATTGAAGCACTTTTGCTTAGGTAACCCTATACCATCTGTTTTGTAATCTTTTTACCTACTATATTTTATATAACTTATGTGGAACTCGATAAGGGTAAATTACTCATTTATGGGCACCTTTTAGCCCCTGGCAACCCTGATTAGTTCACACGCAACAGGTAGGCAACCAAACTTTAAAGTTTTCTTTACACCTTTTACTCTTCATTTATGACAACAATTTTTGGAAACTCGATGAGGGTAAATTACTCATTTTTGGGCACTTTTTAGCCTCTGGCAACCCTGCTTGGGGACCGGAAAAAGATAGGCAACCTTACATTAGCATTTTATTTACCGCTTTAACACTTCATTTACGACAAAAATTTCCGGAAACTCGATGAGGGATAAATTATCTCCCTCATTGAAAGCTTTTATCCCTGAAAATCCTGATTATCGAGCTGAAAAAGATATGAAACCTTAGTTTAGCATTTTATCTCCATCTTTTACTCTTCATTTATGATAACGACTTTCGGAAACTCGATGAAGGTAAATTACTCATTTTTAGGCACCTTTCAACCCCTGGAACCCTAATTGGTTCACGTGAAAGAGGTAGAAATTCTTACTTTCACGTTTTATTTATAAATTTTTCTCTTTATCTATGGTAACAATTTTAGAAAATTCGATGAGCATAGGTCAAGCCTAGTGGGATCTGGTACTACTTATCTTGAACTTCAATTAAGACATTTTCAAGCGTCTTGGAAGTAATATCACTTTGGCATCCACAAATAATAATTTTCCACTTCACAAACTAAAAAAAATGCTGTCAACACTTGTTCGCAAGATTTATGACTCTTAATTAACTTTTGGTCGACTTTGGAAATGGTGAAAAATTTTACAATAAAGGGTTTTTGGGCAAGAAGATGGAAGTCAATAGAAAGGTATGAATTCCAAAAACATGATTCGCTTCAACTTAGATTTGCTTATTAAAAATGAGACTCACATACACTTAATATCGCGCTAACCAAAAATTTCTAACTTCCTTATTAAATCCAGATTTCTTTCAAATTAGGGTTTGTTAAAAGTAAGTTTGATTGTACAGTGCACTTGCAAAATATTCCCATATTTAGTAGTGTCAAAACCAATACAGTTGATTTAATGTTTATTTAAGTGATCAATTAATTAAATCCAAACAAATGGTGTTCACAGTTGGTAAAGCCTGGAATCCTTTAGAACAACACACGTCACAAAATTTCAGGAAAAACATCGCCATTAAAGGTAGAAGTAAATCTCTATTCACATCCAATAAATGTAGTAAATGTAAATTTGAACAGTATCCTTAAGTTTAAAGTATTCCATAATTTTCCAATCTTTTATTTCAAAAACCATTAAGCGAAAAATTGCTAATTTTAAGAAAACACCTTTATCACTATTTTAAATTATTCAGCTTCTGGATGAAAAGGCATCCGAGAAAAGCAACACGGTGGATCAGAAGACAGTATAAATACCAAAAAAATAGAAATTTACCATGATAAAAAAGACAAAATGACACATGGAGCCGAAATTTATTATATAATTCCATCAGGAACGAAACCGTTAAGTAATAAATTTCCACGAAATCCCATAAACAATGCAAATAGTCTAAAAATGAAACCACTCTGAATAAATTAGCAATAAATTTACCGACGGGAAAAACTATGTACGGAAGCAATGTAACAAATGGAGAAAATGCAGAAAAAAAAAACGAATTAATTCCGATTTGATTAAAACAAATTAATTCCAATTTAATCCCTAATTCCAATTTGAAGAATAAACAAATTGGAATAAGTTGATCACAAAACGAAATACGAAAGCAAAAATCAAAAAAATAAAAGTACGAAATGTACGACGTTTACATAAAAATAATAGAAAAACTAAACCAATTTTAAACGAGCTGATGTGTGCATCACATGACTTCCTTTTACTCTATATTAATGCCATTTTCTCATTATTAGCAATTTTAATGTGATTCAATAGTTTACTCTCTAAAAATCACCAACAGTGGCCAAATTGAAACCAGATTTAAAAATTAAAAAATCGCCAAATTTGTAGCCAAGTTGGCGACAAAACTTGGCGACCAAAAGATTGGCGATCTATCGCCAAGTGTCCGCCAAATTATAACACCACTTGAGTTTACATCGAAACTAACGATGATTTCCCCTCAAAAAGGGGCAAAAAAACCCCTTTAGAAACCCCCGAATGCAACAAAACGAGGAGGTGCACAACTAGACTCCACTAGGAGTCTACGTACCAAATTTCAATTTTCTAGGACATACCATTCTTGAGTTATGCGACATACATACGCACATACGCATATACGCACATTCATACATACGTACATACAGACGTCACGAGAAAACTCGTTGTAATTAATTCGGGAATCGTCAAAATGGATATTTCGCGTGTCTATACGTTCTTAGGCACTTATCCACGTGTGGTCGAGTCGAAAGAATAACTCAACATTCATTCGGGGTTGAGCAAAATGGAAATTAAGGTCGATTTTTGAGTGAAATTTTTTTTACGAATACAATACTTCCTGTTTTGTAAAAGGAAGTAAAAAGGGGTCCACACAGAAGAAAAATACGAAATTGCAGTAAGATCGTTAACAAAATTATACCGGTTCCTCAGGATGTGGAAGGATCCCCAAAAATCAAGATCAAGGAATTGGGGCATTTTTGGATAATTTGATAAGAGTTAAAATCAAAACTGTGATTCGATTCCCAACTGTGTTGAGCAATACTGGATTTATTCAGCTGCTGTTTCTTCACATAGCTTTGATGCTCTTTTAAGTGAAATTTCAAAGAACGGTGAGTCCGTCTAATGTATTCGAATCCGCAATTGCAAACAATTTTATAGATCTCACAACAATTAAGAGGGTGAATAGAATCTTTAAGAGAAGAGAACGAAAGTTAATTAAAGGGAGAAAACACTACTTGGAATTGGAATCAGGGGCGGCATTTCAGCATTTCATTTGGACGGTCGAGTTTCTTAAATATGTATTACCACAGTGTGGTCCCAAACACACATTAGCTAACATAAAGTGGTCATAAAATCGGTTTAATATTAATAAAAGTTAGTGTTTGGAAACAATTAAAATTTTGATTCACTTTTTAATAAGTTATCATATAAAACATCTCGATACTAAAGTTTTTATACCTTGTGGAAAAGTTTTAATGCATGACTTTTGGAATTCGGAAGAGCAGGGAATCGTGTTACTAATCTATCAGTGACCAGTGCCGTGCTGTTTTGCCAGTACAGCTAAGAGAGAATGTTTTTTTTCCCATTGTACTTCGAAAATAATTCCTTAACCTCCTTAGACGTAAAAAAAAATCTTTCTCTACTAGCTGAGCTGATTCGTTAGTTCGCTCGAGCTGAGGAATCGTTAAAAAATAATTAAAGTAACAAAGTTATGTATGAAAACACTTTTTATATCTTGCTCTTCAAAATCACCCTGGCAACTTCAAAAATTGTGAGGGGCTTAGTTTTTACTCATTGAATAATTTAATCTCGTCGGCGCTCTTAGCTTCAATGAGATGTCATCTTCCTCCTGCTCTGTTATTCATTATTCCAGACTGATGAGTCCATAACAAAGACGAAATTGCATTCTCTTGATATGATAACCAGGGTTGCCAGACGTCCCGGATTTCAAGGGACAGTCCCGTATTTTGAAAAAGGTCCCGTGTCCCGGGGAACTTCCATACGGGACGGCTTAGGTCCCGTATTTTAGCTAATAACAATATTTTATAACACGAGACAGTATTTTAAGGCAAAAAAATAAAGTCAAACGATAAATGTGATTGAACTAATTAGCACCTGTTCCTATCAACATCGATCTGTATGCTGAACTTCATTCTACTGCTTGATTTATCCTTTCAGTTCCTCCAAAAGTGCACTCACAAATAAACATACTGAGAGGAATCTTTCGAAAGTTATTGAAACATGATTGTTTACCACCCCTTAAAAATACATCATAACCAGTAATTGCATTCAGCCACAAAAATATCACATCCCCCCCCCCCTTCCACTCTTAGAAGTCTGTTCCGTATTTACTGTTTTTAAATCTGGCAACCCTGGTGATAACGGTCTTTCTGTAGATTGCTTGTAATTTTCTTGCCTCATGCTAAAAATGTTACTCATTATTGAAACAATTTATTTTTCGTTTTCAGAACCCAATCCAGATAATATATAGAGCCAATCATACAGAAAACTAATTATCATCAAATCTTGTGTTAATTTCATTCAAAACTGAATCTATTACTTCATACAAAATATTAAAAAATCAATGTTTGACTTCACATCATCATATGGATTTTGTCTTTTTTACTTCCTTTTACAAAAAAGGAAGTATTGTATTCGCGAAAAAATTTTCACTCAAAAATCGCCCTTAATTTCCATTTTGCTCACCCCCAAATGAATGTTGAGTTTTTGTTTCGATTCGACCACATGCGGAAAAGTGCCTAAGAATGTATAGACACGCGAAATATCCATTTTGACCATCACCGAGGTAATTACAACGACTTTTCTCGTGACGTCTGTATGTATGTGCGTATGTGTGTATGTGCGTATGTGCGTATGTGCGTATGTGCGTATGTATCTCGCATAACTCAAAAATGGTATGTCCTAGAAAGTTGAAATTTGGTACATAGACTCGTAGTGGGGTCTAGTTGTGCACCTCCCCTTTTGGGGGGAAATCATTGTTAATATCAATGCAAACTTAAGTGGTGTTACAATTTGGCGGACACTTGGCGATATATCGCCAGTCTT
Source organism: Uloborus diversus (assembly GCF_026930045.1). Taxonomy (NCBI): domain Eukaryota; kingdom Metazoa; phylum Arthropoda; class Arachnida; order Araneae; family Uloboridae; genus Uloborus; species Uloborus diversus. Next base: position 183,823,877 of record NC_072732.1, on the reverse strand, counting down.
TCGGTCGTCAAGTTTTGTCGCCAACTTGGCGGAAAATTTGGCGATTTTTTTTTATCTGGTTTTAATTTGGCCATCGTTTTTAATATTTAGAGATTAAACTATTGAATCACATTAAAATTGCCAATAATGGGAAAATGACATTAAAATGGAGTAAAAGGAAGTCATGTGAGGCACACATCAGCTCGTTTTTTTTTTCTTTTTTGGCGCCTTTTCAAAATTGGCTCGGAGGATGATTTTTTTTGAAAAGTTTCACGATTGATTGAAATATACATCTATGTAAAATCTATTTTCAGTTTCAATTGTAGATTGAACTATGGTAGTATGGTGCACAGATCAATTGTAGATTGAACTGTGGCTTGAATAATCCGAAAATTAAGGGTAGCGGATTGAAGATGTTTTAATAAAGTAAAGCATTTTTCAAAACTTTCCTCAATACAAACAAATTGAATAAAATTCAAACGAAGTAATTCATACTAAAGAGCATGAACGTTTTCACCATTGAAAGAATCGTTTTGCAATAACTCTTCCAATCGTCAAATCACTGCTTTGAAGTTATAGAGAAATGTTTTTACGGTTTTAACTCTTGAAGACCATTTTGTGTCACTCCGAGATTGCATAAATATAGGGCTCCATAAAAGCTATTTATTGATAGGGTTTTTTTTTATTATTATTATTATTCAGTAATCACATGCATTTTTAAGAAGCTGCTATGAAAGCATATAATGCATTGAACAGCTGAAACGTGTTTCTAGCAAAAGAAAGCGATGAACACTCATAAAATAAACATACACTTAAAAACAAAGCATAAAAGTGAATGTAAAATATCAAAGAATTTAATTTTCTTGAGAAAACCATGCAGCCACACCACTTTGCATGGGCCTCTCATATTGAACATGCCATCGTTACACTGGGCACACAAGTGTGAAATATTTTGCCTATATGAGGAAATGTCCTCTTTAGTTAAAAATAACTATGGTTCTCTATCAGTTTTCTATTTTCTGAAAAAGCCGAAAAATACTTCATGAATTTCTAAGTCATCATCCAAATACGAAAAAGTTTTTCTGGGAATGTGTCGAGTTTCATCAAATAGTTACTGAGAACCAACGAGATTTCTTTTAATGAACATTCCTTTCCGACTTACATAAATTGAGTTCACCCATTTTCTATCATGCTGCTCAAAACATTTGGGGGTGCGATCGCCCATTTTTGGCCCACCTATTTGCCGCCCCTGATTGGAATCGCTTCAGAATCTTAGCAACCTGAAAACTAATACCAGGGAAGAAGAAGTTAAACCCAGTATTGCTCAACACTGTTGGGAATCGAATCACTCTTTTGATTTTAACTCTTATCAAATTATCCAAAAGTGCCCCAATTCATTGGATCTTGATTTTTAAGAATATTTCCACATCCTTAGGAACTGGTCTAGTTTAGTTAACGATCTTACTGCAATTCCATATTTTTCTTCTGGGTGGACTCCTTTTTTTAAAATTGGTTTAGTTTTTCTATTATTTTTATGTAAACGTCGTACATTTCTTACTTTTAGTTTTTCCTTTTTTGCTTTCTTATTTCGTTTTGTGATCAACAAATTCCAAATTGTTTATCCTTCACTCTTTTTTTTTTTTTTTTTGGCATTTCTCCATTTGTTACATTGCTTCCAAAAACAGTTTTCCCGTCAATAAATTTATTGCTAATTTATTCAGAGTGGTTTCATTTTTGGACTATTTGCATTGTTTATGGGTTTTCGTGAACTTTTATTACTTAACGCTTTTTTTCTGATGGAATTATATAATAATAAATTGAGGTTCCAGGCGTCATTTTGTCTTTTATGTTTTGTTAAATTTCTTTCTTTTTTGGGGGAGGGGGATTTATACTGTCTTCTGTTCCACCGTGTTGCTTATCTCCGATGACTTTTCAACAACTCCGATGACTTTTCAACTCATGCCTACACAAACATACATACCCCCCTCACACACACATACACGCCTACATACACACATACATACACGCCTACATACACCCACACTCGTGACTGCGAAAAACATAATTTGAATTCAAGATATCAAAGTTCAAATGATTTTATTTATTTATTTATTTATTATTCATTTATTTATTTATTTATTTATTTGAAATTTTAGAGTTGCTACTTGACTGGTTTTTGAAATAAACGGTACAATTATAGAACACGCATAAAAACAGCAATGCACATGGCAAAAATCTGCATAATCAAAAAATTAATTTAGAAAGAAAATATAAGACAGTTTATAGTGTTAGGTATAGTGTGAGGTAGTATAAGCATGACATGTGCACAAATAGAATGATTGCTGCTGGATATTATGAATTGCTTACTCGATGTCACAAAATCTTGTTTGTGGACAGACAACATTTCCATGCCCTCATCTGCCAGTTTGAAGGATGTTGAAAGTTGAAGCTCCAAATAGCCATGGACAAGCTCAGTCCTCAGACATGGAAGGTTAAATGGGCTCTGTAAATTAATGAACTGTGAAAGTTAATTCAATTTGTTAAATAGTAATGGTACCCGCACGGCTTTGCTCGTAGAAGAAAATTAAAAGGTCATTTGGTTCGCCTGTATATTTACAAATAATGGATGGTGAATTTCTCGCCAATTTGCTCACTCATGATACGGTTCCTCGTTTTGATAATTTGGTAAGTTACTCGTCCACGTTATGATAATTTGCTCGGTAAAATGCTCTTAAAATTGGCATAGAAAAAGAACAAAACCGAATTTTCGAAAAATCGTTTCGAGGTGCTCTCTCCTATGCTACGAACTCATTTTGTGCCAAATTTCATGAAAATCGGCCGAACGTCTAGGCGCTATGCGCGTGACAGAGATCCAGAGACACAGACTTTCAGTTTTATTATTTGTGTAACTAGCGCGGTAACCACACGGCTTTGCCCGTAGTAGAAAATTTTGGTTGACTTGTATATTAACAAATAATGGATGATGAATTTCTCGCCAATGTGCTATGTTCATTTGCTCGCCCATGTTCCACGTTATGATAATTTCCTCGTCCACCACGTAATTTTCACTCTTCCACGTTATGATAATTTGCTCGGTAAAAGTTTCTTAAAATTGTAATAGATAAAGAACAAAATCGAATTTTCGAAAAATCGCTACGAGGTGCACATTCTCATGCTATAAACTGATTGTGTGCCAAATTTCATGAAAATCGGCCGAACGGTCTAGGCGCTATGCACGTCACAGACATCCAAACAGAGATCCAGACTTTCGGCTTTATTATTAGTAAAGAAGATTAGAAACAATAAGGAAGTTCATCCTTGCATTTGTCCTTTGTCAAGTTTTGCATGCCAGTATTTCAAAATATATAAATCATTTGAAAAATCAAAGCATTTACAGATAAATGAATAAAATGAATAAAATTTATTCAGCTCAAAAAACTGTTTTATTTTTGTTCAATTTATCTTTTTACTTCCTTCTATATCTAATATATAAAAAAATTGGATTCGTGCAAATTTTCGAATTTCGAAGGACTTGAACGTTTTGAGGTGTGCTGAGTCCATTTTGACTATTTTTGGAAAATGTCTGTCCGTCTGTGTGTCCGTAGTGTGTGACTGGTTTTATGTGGTCGCTCTACAGCAAAAACTACCGCATGAAATCGAACGAAATTTTGTACACATATGTGTCCCTGTGTAAACTTGTGCCCATTGGTTTTTGGCGCGAATTCCTCCAAGGGGGGTGGAGCAATGGAACGTTTCTTGAGCTATATGTGCCTGCTATTTCCCAGGAAGTAACTGGCGAAATGAATTAAAATTTGGTTCATATGTATCCCCTAACATGTACAGGTGCTGATTCAATTTTGTTGTTATAGCTCAAACGGGGCTGAGCTATAGAATGCTTTTTGTCGTCACTTGTGACTGCTATATCTCAAGAAATAATGAACGGAATCAGACAAAAATGTATTGACAAGTAGCCCTTAGAGGGTACAAGAGCAGATTCTATTTTGGCGTCAATATCTGAAAAGGGGGGGGTGCAATCGAACACTTTCTTTTTCATTGCGAGTGCTATATCTCAAGAAGTAATTCTACGTTATGAATGAACCTATATGTAAACAGGCGTTGGTTCAATTTTGGCGCCAATCACTCCAAGAGGGGCTGACTTTTTTTTTCGTGCGAATAAAAATAGATTTATTAATGTAGCAGTAAGAAAGATAAATCGTAATTGTAGAGTAAAGACAAAATTTACATAGAGAGGCCATGTCTGTGGTAAAAAGGAGATGAAATTGAAGCCGGAATTATGGTACACACCGGTGAAATGATGAGCGGTGTTACGATAACATGGTCACTTCGCGAGAATAGTTTTCACCAATTTCGCAAAGACACCGAATAAAGTAGCTGTCGGAATGGTTTGCATTTTAATTCATACTTTAATGCAGTTTCAAAAACGTGCATCATAAATTTGCAACAATATCTAAATTTAAATTAACAAACAATTGAGATTCAGTAATGGAATGTTTTGAATCAAAATGTATCTTAATATATTTAGTAAGAATCTAAGGATTTTGGGATACAGTGGTGCAACTTCCGGCTTCAATTTCTTAGTATAACGGGGCCTCTCTATATAATTTCTTTACTCTATGATCGTAATCGACTGTCGTCTGCGTATTTCACTTGATTTTAATTGTTGGGAAATAATCGGAAATTTCATCTCAATGATTAAAAAATTTTTAATGTTGACATCTTATGTTTGTTAACAAATTAATTAGTTCAAGGCTTTTTAAAAAAACTTTTAAGTTTCGTTCTTTGTTTTGCTTTAGCGATAATTCGGAAATTGGGGCGGCCGTCACGTTTTTGTGTGATTTTTTTTCTGGGAATATTGCTTTTTTGTCAAGCATAGAAAGAAATCAGAATTCTTAAGAAAGATATGGAAGACAGTTTCGTGATGCATGGCCACAACATACTAGTTTTTTTTTACTTATTGTTACTGTACAATTTCATTTCAATTCTTCAGTTGAAACTATTTGTTCAATTAAAGTTTTTTTTTATGAAGAATATTTATGTTTACATTCAATTCAACAGGCTACTCTTATGTTACAGGTTCGAGTGATTTTCAGGAAGATACATTTTCCTAAAACTTTTTTAGATTAATTTATTGGTATAACAATCGTAATTGAATAACATGATAAATTACATAACTATTTTCCTTATATTTAATCATGAATTATTTTTTAAAAATTGAAGCGTACATTCTTAAATGAGTTAAATCCCAACACTAAAAAGGAAAATGAAATAAAATAAAGAGCAGTTGACTAATAATACTAATAACATTTTAAAAGAGAGAGTTCAGAAAAAAAAAAAAATTCCATGTTAATAATTTTTCAGTTTATGTTTTTTCTCAGTCTTATAATGGTTCTTTTACTTCCCCCCCCCCCCCAACTCCCATCCTTATTTCATCAGAATTATTAGTTTTCCTGAGAACTTATTTGTACAGAAAGGAGACAAAAATATACGAAAAATGATCTTCCAATGCTTACGTTCGACAAGCACGACCGGGAGCGACCGGTTGACAACTAATGATCACGTGCTCCAATCAACCAATCAACAGCTTAAAATGGTAACCGGTGAGGTAACCGATAGATGATAGAACGCTGCGGTTTGTAACCAGTTACTTACCGGCAAACTGGTTAAATCACTTAGTGATAGGTACAGTGAGCCCCCGGAGAATGAGGTTACAAACCGGTCTACCGGTAAGTAACCTCACCGGTCGACCGGTGAGGTTCGTCGAACGCAACCAATAAAACAGCTTCCCCTGAATTTTGGAATGACCATGTTCAAAAAGTCAACGGGTTTTATTTTAGTTAGTTTTAAAAGTGTATTAAATTTATAGCTTTTGCATTTGAAACCTTTTAGTTAGTTGTGCTCATTGTAGAGTGATATTAAATAATACTAAAGTGAAAAAACAAAAGACCTGTGGGATCTGTGAAGCCAATAGGAAAAATTGGTGGCAGGTTTCATTGCCAAGGAGCACTTCAAAAACAAAAATTCCAGCGGCTGAAAGTTAAAAGAAGACATTTTTCAAAAACACTACAATAAGCATACAACGGAAGAATCATAATCATTCAGTTTTGGTATATATTCATTTGGGGAAGCCCAATGAATAAATACACTTCACATTTGTTGGATGCCATTTTCATAATAGTGTACAGTGACAAATGAGGCGGTGAGAAGCAAAGGGATGCAAGTGTCAAAATTAAAAATTTGGAGATAACCACAACCAGTACACATGGTAGGTGAACCTCTCCTATGTCTTTGGGCAAGAGATGGTACTAGTAGCCCTGGCAGTTGCTGCTATACAGCATGATTTAGAAAAATATCAATCAAAGCCCACATAGGAGCTAATCTTTAAACGCGTTTTACTCAAAACTTGAAAATGTCCACTTGCATCCCTCTGCTTCTCTCTGCCTCAAATGACATATCCAGGACATGTTCTTACCAGTGATGTAGTAAGCAGGGTTCACATTCAGTCAGACAGACATGTAACAGTTTTTAGAGAAGGGAAAATCAAGTTTTATAACAGAGAGAAAAAACATCTGAAAAAACTTTTTTATATTTTAAGAACTTAATAAAAAAAGAAACAGAAAGAGAAATGAAACAGTTGCAGTTTTTGCATCAAATTGGAATATTGAGTTGTTGCTCAGTTTGGGTTTTTAACCGTTAAAAAAATTATTTTTTGAGTCCAAGTCGGTTGCGTAAACTTGCCCCAAACATGGGGCACTTTTACGCATATTTATTTTGACACCTAACGTGGTTCTGTTAGTGTTTTGAACATAATGTCTTATCATCATTAAAATAAAGCAAATTTATTACAAACTGAATAGTGTGTAAAGTAAGAACTGAACGGGCATGAAGACAGGCCTGCATGATTGTAAGCTATAATATACGAATTTGTAACTCAATTAAAAATTAAATGGTGCAATTCGAAACTAAATAGCGTGAAAATACTAAAAAGTTTTGAGACAGTTCGGAGCGAAAAAAGCGTCATGGCGTGTTTAGAAATGAAGCACAGTAGGAACGTGCGTAAAGGTGCTCAGACGTCAACGCGTAAACTAGCCCTGTCGTCAAGTTTGGATTTATTTTTAACGTGCAAACATTTTTAATAATATTTCAGTTCGCACAATTACGTTACTCAAAAAAGAATAAAATTCTGTTAATTTTTATACATTTGTTCTTTTTTAACTACGTATATTATTTATTCAGAATACGCTTCAAAACGTTGAACTCAAAATTTACTCGACTTGGCAAAAAACAGATTATATTTTCTGTATGCTAGATCGCACTTTGACTGATGCACAAAAACTTGTGAGGATATTTGCTAGGGAGCAGCATCAATATGTTAAGACTGTTGGCTCTCCAGTTATAATTCGTTTCGAAAAAAGGGCACTTTGTAAACGTGCCCCAGTCTACCTTACACTTACAATTAATGCACCCCTGTTTAATGTGACATACATGTCAAGCATCATCATCACACAACTTTAACATCAATTAAAAAGAAAAAGTTCTAACTTGGGGGAAATATTTACCATCCACATTTACCTGAAATGAGGTGCGCAAAGGCCACTGAATACTTTTATCTCTACTATTTGCCTCTCTTTTCAGGCTATCCTGATTATTTCATTTGTTTTTCTAATTCAGTAAGTTCTATAATCTATTCATACCAATATAATACAAAAATATTTTTACCTGGAAACTGAATGGTAGGATGAGGGGATAACTCCAAAACTAGTTCTATCTGTGATGCTCGACCATTTTCAAACACTTTGACTTCTTTCAGTATGGAATTCCGGAGTGCAAAAGAAGAGAACAAGTTACATGAGGATCCAGGATCTGTAAGTAGTAATGACCTTTTATTTATGCTATACTTTTGTAAAGCATAAAAAGAGTAAAAAGTTATGGTACGTATTTCAACCCACGGGACCGTTGAGAGCCAAGGGCTTTGACAGCGTGGTCACCGGGCCATTAGTTTTCAACTAGGCTGACATGGCCTCTTGTCGGCCCTGCAAGGTCATAATCCAGTTTTTGCCTCAACAAAAAGATGTCTCATATCTATTGCCAAAGCTTGAAGTTCCAATTATAAGCTGCAACCCCACAACTTGGTCTTTACTTTAAGAAGTTGTGCTATTTATGAAGAATGGACACAGCTCAAATAGATCATTCATTATCCACCTTGCAGTTCTTGGGGAGTATCTCACCCATTTAAGCTGGGTGTAAGCGCGTTTCTTTATATTATGTTAGTGCTCGCATTTCTGTCTTTTCCCTGCCCTAGAGATCTGTGAGACAAAATAGAATTTCAAATGATTTCTTTTAGCCTTTGCTTCAATTAATAGTATAGGTATCATTTACTACATAAAAATATGCAATGAAGAACAATACTTACATACGCTGAAGGAATAACTGTCGGGGACCTGACTAGATTGTCGAGCTATTAGTCTAAATGACCAACATACATTTCCAAAAGCTATGCAACCTTGAAATACTGAAAGAAATTCTCAAAAATATGTATGAGGGTTGAGGAGTGACTCAAGGTCAGCTACACAGATGGGCTACATTTTATCAATGTAAAGGGTGGTGACATAAAGCAAAATATATGACATTGGGTGGGGAATAGACCAATACGCGACTGCTAAAGGGTTAACATGTAACTCTGGGACTGCCCAACCGCAAGGTGTTTAAAAACTTTCCAACGTAATACATTCGCTTCATTAAAAATACAGACTCAAACTAGTGCCATTGGCATGAGTATAAAACTGGGAAACCAATTTTACTTACCAAGCTCTGAACAAATCTGGTCCTTGTAACATATAACATTTCCACTCTGCAATTACAATGGATATATTATTTAATTTGAGGAATAAATTCCACAAAAGAATTGATAGTTAACGTTTTTAAATGATGAATTTACAACATAAAATTTCAAAATTTCACAAATCCAAACTGCAAAAGTTATCTTGGTACAAATTTATTATATTATAATTTTTAGTGGTCTTAATTTTAAGTGTGCTTAAATTAATAGAAAAATGCTCTAATTTTCAAACTCCATTCAGAAACTCCTCACTTTAAAAACTGTTATAAAAACAACTGCTTAATTACAGTTTTTGCTAAAACATAATGATTTAGATAAAATTACATCCAATAGCACCTAATAAATTAGATGGCTGCCACTGAGTTATGGTCCTAAAAATAGTCGTTTTAGTAGCTTCTTAAATGAAAAATAGTCTGCAAAATAGTCATCAAACAAGAAAAATAGTATCTAAAATAGTTTTCTATTATTTTTTAAATATTATTGATATTAAATTATGCCACGTATACTTTGACGAATAGACATATCCCAGCTGCATGATATATGGGAAGGATCACCTGGACAACAGGAGCTCTCTTCAGTTACACACAAATGATGTTCTCGATATGGTTTCATACCAATCTTATTTCAATAACAAGAATGACATTTAGGGATATAGTAGAGACATTTATAAAATAATTAAAACATTACAGCAGGGAATTACTTTTTTGAAATGTCTCAAAACACAATAATTTAGAAAAAAAAAAAACTACATTTTTGTTCTTTCAAGTACTAATTAGTCACTTTTCTCTCTTAAATGAAGCAACTTTTCATCCCTATTGCTCTGTATACACATAAAACAAAGCAAAATTTTTGCCAATTATCACTATATGGTATGAGGGATAACCCAATAATCTGTTACAAGGTTCGTGATTTTTTTTTTTTTCAATCAAAAAAGTTGGATTTTTTAAATTTAAATCAGATTTTTTTTAATTTAAACCAAATTTTTTAAATTATCTTAAATCTTAAAAATTTGTAGATATTAATTGCTTTAAATTTATAAACATAATATATTTCATTCAATAGATGAATCCATTCAGCTTACTTTTTAACCGACCTCAAAAAGAAGACGGTTATGAATTCATACCGTATGCATTTCTTTTTTTTTTTTTTTTTTTTTTTTTTTTTTTTGTCCACTCACAGCGTTTTACCTAGTGAACCGATTTTGATGATTATTTTTTTAATAGATAGGGGATGGCTTGATTTAGGTCCTATTACTTTGTTTGACGATATTTGTTCATTAGAAAAAAAAAGTTATGGGTAAAAAAATCAATTTCATGCAATTTCCCTGTTAAAAATGATCAAATATAGAGCCTCGGCTCCAGACTAAGGATTTGGGAGGGGAACTTTTTTAGAAATTATGTTCATCGAGGGTATATGAAATGTATTACGTTACAGTAGAATCTCGTTTATCCGGCCCTCGTTCGTCCGGATAAAATTTTCTGTAAAAACACTTTTATCGTTGTACAATAAATTACGGTTCTCTAACAAAGAGACTGTCCTTAAGAAAACTCCAAAACTAACGTCAAAAATCGCATTTTAGGCTTTTTTTTTTTTTTTTTTTGATAACGTAAGTGGAAGACAGGGAGCAGTGATTTTGTCTCGAAATTTTTTTGAAAATTGTAATTACTGGTGACGTCATCAGTCGGGAGCATTTACTGAAACGTCTTTGATAGGGCGATTTAGTTGTTTGGGAACATTCTTCCAGTTTCCGCTTCGTGGATCCGCCCCTCCCCCCCCCCCCCATAATAAAAATCCGTTGTTGCAAAAGTTTGCTACCATATAACAGTGATACTAACAGTAATTGTTATGACAATGTTGAGTGAAGGTTTCTCTGAAGCACGCATCAAGCTTATTCCCTGTCATTGTTCTATAGTGGGGGCAAACTTAACCTGAAAGCAAGGAGAACCACCTATGCCAATAACAGATATTGAGGCTAAATAAGGAAGTTTGGGATTGTGTTACAAGCAACTTGTATGTTGTGAAATATAAATTAGTTTGGGAAACCATTTCATATTTAAATGGTTATAATTAAATTAACACACAAATGAATCCCAGAGAGGAACAAGGACAATTTTTTTATGCCAATCGCTTCAAGTTTAAGGCTTGTTTATAGATTTTTTTTTTTTTTAGTATGGAGCATTTTTATGAAAAAATAAAATGAAGTTTCGTGATGGTAACTTTGTGGTAACTTTGAACTTTGTACTGATAATGAAATACATTTACACTAAAAAGAGTGAAATAAAATAATTTTGAGAAAAAAAATAGAACCGACTTCAAAATTGCTCTAAAAAGTGAAAAATAATTTTATTCTTTGAATACCATCGATAATACTTTCAAACGTAATTTTTGAAGTTGGCACAAAAACTATAGATAAAATCATAAGTAGCCATAATTCAACTATAACAACTATAAATTTAACCGGGCCCAGTTTCTTCATTACTACTAGCATACATTATGTACTGATTACACATGATTTTACGTTTTGTTTTTGCGCCAACTTCAAAAATTACGTTTGAAAGTATTATCGATGGTGTTCAAAGAATAAAATTATTTTTCACTTTTTAGAGCAATTTTGAAGTCGGTTCCTTTCTTTCCAAAATTATTTTTAAATTACAATAAGTTCTATAATAACTATTCGATACATTTTCAAAAAATTATACATGCGTTATAATGTTTAGATAAGATGTGATTTTGTTTTATGCTTTGCTTAAAGATAATGTTTCCGTCATCATGTACGTTTTTAGTGTAAAATAATACGTTGAACAATTTCTTTTCTTAACTATATAACTCATGGTGTATAAGAAACACTGCAAATTTTATCTTGTTCTGAACTGTAATTTTGGACTAAAAACAATATTGCTAGAGTGAGAATCTGTTACGCACACTGAGAAAAAGGGATTTATGTAGTTTTGTTTTTTGAAGTTAAGATAGTATAATGCAGTGTGTGTATAAATTTAGAGCATTACATTCCAAAGATGCAAAGTTAATCTATAAAAATAAAATCAACTGATTTTAATTCATGGTTTTGTTAAAAAAAATAACTTGATTTAATTCATGATTTTAATCATGATTTAAATCAAGCTGATTTAAATCAACGAACCCTGGTTAAAAAACCATTTGCTGTTTACCATATTGCACCATGGAAAGGAAAGTGAAACAGCTCAATTCCAATTGCATTGGGGAAAAAACAAGGTTTTACAAATTAGTAGTTTTAAGGGATTGAGTCCCCAATATTACAATACAAGCAGAAGAATTACAATTTGATGCTAACTAGTTGGTTTTCGTTATTTAAATTAGTAATGCATGCTTAGAGTTCGAAATTATTTGTTCTAATTTATAAAAATTTAAATGATTTAACCCTATTAATTCAGGGGTCGATCCAGGTTTTATTTTTTGGGTCCCCATTTTGTGAAAAGGCAAAATATTTTTGTGAAATTTCGTTATTTTTGTGAAAAAGCAAAATATTTTTGTGAATTTTCTTTATTTTTGTAAAAAAGACCTCGTGATTTTTTTCTTGGAAAAGATTATATTAAAGCATTTTTAGCTGTCGTATCGTTATAGAAAAGCCCTAGACAGGTTTCAGGGGTGATTGCAAGTTCTTGAAGAATACCTGAAAGCTGTCAAGAGAAAATGCGCTGGGGGAGGGGGGAAGTAAGACCCTTAACATTTTATTCGTAATTTGACACATACATTACATTTATTGCTTTTTACAAATATACATATGCAAGGCACACTTTCTTAAGGTGAAAGTCTCACAACAGATTTCCTGTTTGCCCCTCTCAAATACTTTAATAAGAGCAATGAAAATTGCACATGCTGCTGAACGTAATGATAACTCCTAATAAATACAATATGAACAGACTCAAAGATATCACATATTTCTTAACACAGAAGTGAAATACTCATTAAAGATTCCATGTATGTGTTTGAAAAACTTAAAAGTAATTAAAACCCAAAATAATACTGCACCAGCATTCAGCGTTTAATTTTTTGACTTTTGACGTTCTTACAGAGTAGGTATTTCGTTTAAAAACTTTGCAATTTAATGATGTTAATAAATATATAAGAAATTTTATTTGTTTGCCTCTTAACAAGGTACAGTAAACATCAAAAATGCGAAAAATTCGTTTACCATGGCTGATGTAAGGAAATCAAGATCTTCAAAACAAATAAAAATATAAAAAACAGCATGTAAAATAATTTTATTTTAAGTAAAGTCATTTTAGAATTGGATTTTGAAACTCAACACAAATTAATGCTAAATATATATTGCGTAATCAAAGTAAAATTTAAGATTTTCCTGAAAACAAGCTACCAATCACAAGTGTCCCTCTCCCGTCCCCCCTCTGACGCTCTCAAGCAAAAACACCTCACGCAGCAAGCAAAAAGATAAGATGGGGGAAGGTGGAAGAGGCTCCCGAAAGGCTGCCTTTTTATAAATTTTTGTGAAGGAGCTGCTTTTACGACGCGGAATTTTGTGAATGGGGCCGCTTTTGCGATGGGGGAATTTTGTGAATGGGGCCGCTTTTGCGATGGGGAATTTTGTGAATGGGGCCGCTTCTGCGATGGGGAATTTTGTGAATGGGGCCGCTTCTGCGACGCGGAATTTTGTGAATGGGGCCGTTTCTGCCATGCGGAATTTTGTGAAGGGGCAGCAAAGCGGCCCCAATTTGGCGCTGGATCGACCCCTGTAATTATATCGTTCATACGCCACCACGCACCAGTTACGTAAGCTAACTTTGAGCAAGTTTTGTGGCAAGAAAGAGCATTTAATTTAGATGTTGAGTCAGTACGTATTACACTTTTTGCAAGTTTTGAGTTATGTCACTTTCCTTGCCAGGGTGCTATACGTCAACTGCAGTTAAACACTTTTCTGTTTCAAAACAGTGCTCACATCCTAGTTATTTTTCTTTTAAGGTACAACAGACTTTTAAATTTAAAAAAATCTCTAAATACTTATAAAATTCCCAATCACGCATATAAAGCACCCAAAGCTCTTATTTCTAGCTAAATTTACACATTAAAGTTTATTTACATTTACAGTAAAATGAAAATAATGACATCAGGCTTTTAAATCACGCACAAAGAAATGCTTAACTCTATTAAATCTAGTATCACTTTTGCAGATAAAATAATCGTTAGCTTTTAATTACATTTACACACTTAAGTTTTATTTACATTTACATAAAAATGAAAATAATATAAATGACAAGGCTGAATACTCTATGTTTGTTAAATAACATCGTCCAAATATTGTAGCTGCAGAGAACATCAAACAGAGAAAAAGTTAGGGTTTCCCAGAAGTTAATGATCCAGAGTAACCTAAAATACCTTTAAAAAAAAAAAAAAAAAAGCCATTTTTGTCCCCTTTAACTTTGCTTTGCCACTGAATCAGTTAATAATCTACTTACTACATATTTCCTTCCCAATCAGGAAGTTCAAGGTACAAGGTTGTAATTGCCAACCCCCAAAACCAAAACTTAGATTCCCCATCACAGCGTTAATATTATTATTCTGAGTTTATTATTATTCTTCTTATTGACAAAAAATTGGGTGCTTAATGGCATCAGGAGAAAAAATACAAAAAGGGCTGTTATATTTTTTTCTTGGCAATAAATAAATAAGGCCAAACTAGCCCATTTGGCGGCTTTTCGCGTAATTTAGCAGAGTGAGTTTCAAAATAAAGGTTCGGCAGATGATACTTGAAGCTGTTTTTTTTTTTTTTTTACGTTCCTAGTACTTTTTACATTTTAGTCGCTTTTTGGCCAAGATAGTAGCAGTTTTTTACAAAATAGTCGTTTTTGGCTTCATTTTGGCTGAAATAGTCGGCATAGTCTGCAAATCTTCAAAATAGTCGCTTTTTAGTCTGCAGTGACAGACCTGAAATTACTCAGAGGCGTGCGCATGGGGGTCACCAGGGGTACTGCGGTAATCCCATTAGCTCAAAAAAAAAAAGACGACGAGGTCAAAAGTCCAGAGTAACATAAAGTTTTGCTGTGGCTGAGTGTCAAGGAAGCTTCTCCTAACCAGCTTCTACATCACACAGCTTTCATCATATCATTTATTCTATGATAGTTTATTTATTTATTTTATTTTTTCATGAAACGGTGTTGCAGACAGGAAGAACTAATGTCCCGAGAAACCAAGTCAGATTCTAAATTGAATGGGAACTCTCTCTGACTACCTTTAAATGAATTTTTACCCCATTTTAACACTTAGTAAAAATAACAGGGAATATCATGCTTTTCACAAAAGCAAAATACAGATTCCCGTGTGAAAATTAAAGGTGTTCCTAAGGGATCTATAGCACCCCTGGTGAACTTAAAAGATAGCGTCCTCCCCTCATACCATACAGTTTTATAGAAATTCATTATTGAAAATAACACTCGCAATCCATTATGAAATATTAGAACCTGATCATAAGTAAAATATTCACGCTGAACTAGGGGAATCCTGGGATTTCTCCATTGGGAAAGTCTCGAAATTGTAGTTGTAAAAAACGCAATTTTAGATGATTTTTGATAGTGTTAGGTCTTGGGTGTGGAGAAGTTCGGATTCCCTCCCCCCGAAAGTTTTGCGATTGAATTTCTAAAAACGCAATTGTGGATTACCTTCGACTATTTTAGACGGGGAGGGGGAGGGGTTTTCCCCCGTCATTTTCGAAATTATTGCTCGAAAAACGTAGGTTTAAACAATTTTGGGTGATGTTAGAGGGAGGAGAGATTCAAAGCCCTCTCTGGAAACTTCGAAATTGGAGCTCCAGATATGTTATTTAAGCCGACCTTCGATAATGTTAGGGGAGGAGTTTTCGGGAACTCACTCGGAACATTTACGAAATTAAATTCAAAATTTAATATGATCTTGAATGAACGAAAGAAGGTGAGACACTCCTCCAGAAAATTTTTGAAGTTTTCGCTTTAAAAACGCAAAAGCAGTCTATCTTTTGAAATATTTCTGGGAGGAGTTTGCTCCCTTTTTAATTTGTAATCTATATTGTGTCGCATTTGAATAATGTTCCAAAATATTTCTTTTCACATTTAAAGTTAAAATGCCGCCCCCTTTTCGAAAAAGAGGGATTATCCTGGGCGGAAAGTCGTCCCTCACCACTCTAAGTTCCGTCAATACAATATAGAATTATTAAACAAACCCAGGAAATTCAAGCATTTAAACTCATAATATTTTTTTTAAAATTATCTTGACAAATTACGGCCTCTCTTCCTGTTGCACTCTAGGCGAGAGCCACTCCTGTATCACTGAAATGTATCACCGCGGTCTAAAATGTTAAATTGTTTTTTACTGAGACCGCAAACGCTCGTATTTAAAACAAATAAAAATATCAATCTGGAAATTGAAAATTTCATTATTTATAACCAAAAAATACTCAAATGGTTTTGAAAAAGAAAAACTCGGGAAGGAGTTTCCACAATATTTGTATCAGCATTAAAACAAAAGAGAAGATAGGGAAAAAAGAAGAAAGGGAATCCCCAAAACTTATTCCTTTATATGACGTTACCAAAAGTAGCCTAGAAGAACGTTTTTGAAACTTTGGTTTTGAAAGAACTCCGGGGAAGAGTTTCCAAGCAATATACTTTCAACTATCAGCATCAGAAATGGCTGTTGCACATTTAGGACGTAATTCTGAAAAGCTTCAAGAATAGTGCTACTACTAAAATCTTCGAGAAACGCCCAAAACCTAAATCCGCGGGAAATGCACCCTATTCATCATTAATGATTGTCTAAAATTTCTTTTTAGGACCTCAATTTGTAAAATTTTCCGCGAATCTCCGAACCGCACCTCGAATTAATATCAACAAAGATCGACTAAAAAATTTTTTTAGAGCTTCCATTTCAAAAAAAATTCCGGGGGAGTGCACCCAAACTCCCTGATAATATCATTGAAGATCATCTACAATTGCATTTCTGGAATTTCAAATTTCGGAAAATACTGAGGCGGTCCACGAACTTTTCCGCCCCCCCTAACATCACCATAGATCCTGTAAAAACTGAGTTTTAAAAGCTAACTTCGAAAATTTTCCGAGAGAGCGTTCCCCTCTCGCCAACATCGTAGATTATAGTCTTAAACTTTGTTTTTAAGTTCTTCGATAAATTTCGAAAACGTTCTGATAGAGAGTCCTCGAATCTCTCCTCCCCACATCATCAAAGATCGTCTAAAATAGCATTGTCAGAGCAACACGTTCGAGCAGTTCTGGGGAATCTTTCCCTTAACCCCCCACTTTTCAACATAATCGGAGATAACAACCGCGTTGTTAAAAGTTTCAATTTCAAAAAATGAGCGGGGGAAGCGTCCCTGAACCTTTTTCATCTAACACCACCAAAGATAATCTAGGAAGCATTTTTAAAGACTACAACTTCGAAAAATATTCGGTGGAGAAACCCCCAAAACCCGCCATTACTAAGTGAATATTATGCTTATGATTACGTTCATATTTCTAATTCTCAGTTTTAGTTTTGACTCACTGCTGCCTCTATTTTAAAAATTCCCTCACTATATTTAAGTTGTTTTTGAAAAAAAATTCAGATGCTATAAATTTCCTACACTCACCTAATTTTGTCCCCCTTTTCCGTCTGTTATCTAAACCCCAGGCTCCCTGGTATACCCCATTACTAAAGCTCTACGCACACCCCTGAAATTACTAAGGAAAAATACATAACACAAGCAAATGATCTCATACACAAACATATTACAAAAGGAAGAATTTATTGGAACAATATAATGGGGGGGGGGGGAGGATAATCAATAAGGTGTAAGGAGATAATCAATAAGGTGTTCATTTGCATCACTTATTCAATCACTACCAAGTGAAAACTACATTTCACATATTTAATTGGAATATTATTTGTATTATACATGCAACATTCAGTACATTATTCCAGGGGTGCCCATCCCCCCCAAGCTCAATGGCGCAAATTCCCCCCCAAAAATTTTCTCGCTGTCGAATCGGGTTAAACATAGCAGTTTTTAGAGTGTTTAATTTCCAGTCAAATTCATGGTTTACAACGTGAACCTTGAGTAAACAAGTTTTGGGTACTCCTGAATTTTTCTATACCTTTTTTTTTCCAAACATATGAATAATTACAGGGAGAGTGGATTCAATTTTCTGGCTTGGGATGGAGTCATTACTAGATGTACATGTATACAATATGAATATTGAACGGAAATTTATTGTCACATAGGTAAGGAGTCCGGGGGTTTCTCTCCCGGAAAACTGTAGAAATTGTAGTTTTAAAAATCACAGTTTTAGACGATCTCTGGTGATGTAAGTGGGATAAAAGGTTTGGCGACCTCTTCCCGGTAATTTTCAATATTGAAACTTTAAAAGCGCAATTGCAGATAGTCTAATGTTGTGTTAAGGAGGGCTCTCTTTTGCTTTCAAAATAGTAGTTCTAAAAACGCAGTTTTAGACTATCTGTGGTGATGTTAGGAAAAGAAGAGATCCTAGGGCTCGCCCCAGGAACATTTTCAAAATTGAAGTCTTAAAAACGCTATCTATGGTTGGGGGAAAAGCAGTTTTCTGAAATTGAAGCTCTAAAATCGCTATTGTAGCCGACTTTGTGACGTTAAGAAAAAGAGTTTTCGGAAACTCTCGCGGAATTTTTTTGAAATTGAAGCCCTGAAAACCAAATTTAAGACGATGTTTTAATAATGTTGACGAGAATGAGGGGGGGGAGGTGCTCTACTTAAATTTTCGAAATTGTAGCTTTAAAAACGCAGTTTTAATAGATCTTGATAATGTTAGTGGAAGGTGAATTTCGGTGCCCCCGGCAATTTTTTGAAATTGATACTCCAAAAATGCAATTCTAGGCTTGTCTTTGATCGTGTTAAGGAAAGAGGGAGGAATCAGGCGTTCTCTAATAAAATTTATCAAAATTGCAGTACTAGAAATGTAGTTTTAGATTACTCTTGATGATAAAGAGGATGTTATTCTGGCGTTACAGTGGGGGTGCTCTCCTGGAAGTTTTCCAAAATTGAAGTCGCATAGCCAAAAAAGATGGATCACACACACCGTGACAGATATTTTCCGGAAATCCTCAAAAATGGATTCAGCTATTCAGTACACATTGAAAATTAGAACTCGAGAATTTTAACGAATCAAATATCCTTCTATACATATCAGATATAAAAGAAAGTAAATATGATTTATGAAAAATAATTTAAACACCTTAAGAACAGACTGTTCTACTTCCATCAGCGAAAACCAACATCACTGAAAAAATTCTTTATAAGCTTAAGATAGCTAATAAAGAAAATAGATTAATTGCCGATTGGAGGGATAAAAAATATGTTATTCGCAAACTTCAAAACTAGTGCTTAACGATTGTCAAGTTGGAAATGAATCAATGAATCTAGAGCATACTAGTCAGAATTATTTCAAACAATAAAACATTTTTGTCCTCTCTCCCTCTCATCATTGTCACACGTATTCATCATGAAAATTGTGCTACTTCCAGAAAATTTATACAAGATTGATAAGAAATCAAATCGTGTGATCCAGCTTTGAAACCCACACCAACTCCATGCCGTCTTTGATGTGTTCCCTTCATTGAAAAAGACACGGTCATTAAATTTTGGAAAGAGTACCAGGGCCGTCGCTATAGAGAGAGAGAGAGATTTGGCTTCCGGTTTAACAGGGGTAGTCATAATTTAGTAGACCTTAGTACTAGTAATATAAATTTAATCGTAAGGATAATAATCAGTCAGAATTAGGGGATGTCGGAGGGCTATCTTTTTGCCTTATTTCAAAATTAAAGACAAAAAAACGCAGTTTGAGACTATATTTTAAGTTTGGGAGGAATGGGAGAGGAGGTCCAGGATATCCTCTCCCGATATTTTTTCCAAATTTTGAAGTTCAAAACACAATTATACGTTATATTTAATTATGTTCAGAAATCGGGGTCCGAAGGCTCTCCCCCGGGGATTTTTAAGATTGTTATTTGAAAAACACAATTTTAGACGATCTGTGGTGATGTTAAGGGAGAAGAGACTCAGGGTCATTGTTCTATAATTTTAGAAAATGCAAACTTCAATCACGCATTCCCAATTCTGAAGTATTTCTTTTTGTGGCACGTAAAGAGAGTTTCGGCGGCTCTCCCCCGGGAAAAATTTGGAAATTGTAATTCGAAAAATGCAGTTTTAGACGATCTATGGTGATAGTAAGAGAAAGAGAGATGCAGCCCCCTCCCGAAATTTTTTAAAATTTTGAAGCCTTAAAAACGCGATTGTAGACTTTTTTTTTTTTTGTTAAAATTTAGTGCACCGCCAGTTTCTTGAAATTAAAGCTCCGAAAAAGTAATCTAACCCAAACTTTTGATGAAAGGAGGGGGGGGGGATTTTGAAGGGGCTCGTGACCAGAAATGTTTCGTTATTGAAGCACTAAAAGCGAGATTTAGGACATTTTTCGATGATAATGGCGAGAGAGAGAGAGAGAGGGGGGGGGGGGGTATTCTCTCAAAAAAATTTCGATCGGTTGAAACCGCAGTTTTAGAATATTTTCGGTAATGTTAATGGGTGGAGAGATTCGGTGTCCTCTCCTGGCAAATTTTCAAAATTGAAATTCAGTTAACGCAATCGTAGACGCTTTTAAATGCTGTTAAAGGGGTACAAGGTTTTGGAGATTTCCCCCGAAAAAAAATTCTGAATTGAAGCCTTAACAATGAAATTTTTGAGCATCTTCGGTAATATTTGGAGAATGACAGTTTCGGGGCCTCACAGAAAGTTTTTTTTTTTTTTAAATTTAAGTCCAAAAGACGAAATTTAATCGACCTTGAATGATGATGAATGAGTAATTGAGAGGGCGTTTCTCGGAGGTTACGTTGGGAGCACACTCACGGTTTTTCGAAATTGCAGTCCTAAATAATCAGGTGTAGGTCATCTTTAATGATGTTAGGTCAGGGATTGGGGTTTGAAAACGTTTTCCCGGGATTTTTTCAAAACCTAAGTTTTAAAAACTCACTTCCAGACCAGTTTTTGGGACGTAAAAAGAAAAGTTTGGAGTTCCCCACTCTTCCTTTCAGTTTGGCTACGTCCCTCGTACCTTCATTGTAAATTTTAATGGTTGATAAATATAATTGTGGTAATATTTTCTGCCAATTTTCTTTTGCCAAACACGATCATTTGCTTGGATTTTCCATAATAAAGTTTTCGATTTCCCAGCTAATATTTTTGTTTTCTTGCAATACAAGCGTTTGCGGCTTTGGAAAAAGGACTTAACATTTTGAACGGATGTGGTAATTTTCTGTGACACTTTAGATCTCTATTCCACTTCATTTTATTTTGAACTAGTGGCACCCTCACGGCTTCGCCCGTAATAGAAAAATTAAAGGTCTTTTGGTTCGCCTGTATATTTACAAATAATGTGTGGTGAATTTTCTCGCCAATTGGCTTGTACCGACGTTACAGTTCCACGTTATGATAATTTCGTATCTCGCTAATTGGCTTGTGCCCATGTTACGGTTCCACGTTATGATAATTTCGTAATTTATGATAGTTTTTTTCTAAAAATTGGAATAAAAAAAGAACCACATCGAATTTTCGAAAAATCGCTTCGAGGTGCACACCCCCATGCTACAAACTAACTTTGTGCCAAATTTCATGAAAATCGGCCGAACGGTTTAGGCGCTATGCGCGTCACAGACATCCTACAGACATCCAGACATCCAGATATCCTCCGGACAGAGAGACTTTCAGCTTTATTATTAGTAAAGATATGCCACCTGCATCTCTTGATCAAGCTTTTATTTACATACGATTTTTACATTCAAACATTTAGAACTTTTGTTGTGAGTATTCATTACAATGCTTTACATCTCTCTTTGCATTTAACTGTTTTTTTTTTTTTTTTCCTCTCTCTCTCTATTTCAACTTTATTTAGGTAACCCATACATTTTTCTCCACTTTGCAATGATTTTCAGGACAACATTTTTCATCAAAAAAAGGAAAGAATGTTTCGGCGACCCCTATCCTATGGTTTGTCCTAATGAAGATGTCCTATTTATTTATGTATTTTTTTTAAACTGAAGAACATTGGAGTATGGTTTTGAATAACCAGGGCCGCCGAGAGACAAGGCGTGCGCCATGTTAGTTTTGTCTAACCGGTCCTCCCTCCCATTATGCTAATTTTTTCTCTATGCATAATACTTTAATTTGAGCCGAGCCCATAGTTTCCGACTAGGCAGACATACCCACTCTGCGGCCTAGTGTACAGTGTACTGTACTCAATACTTTTTTTTTTGCGTTAATAAAAATGTTTGAAGCGTACATTTCTGCGGCCCTTACTTATAGACAGTCTTAATAAAAGAGAATCGTGGATGTTCCTAAATTGTCTTTTAAGATTACATTGTCTATTCGAATTTTACAGAAAAAATGCCTTTTGTCACTATTATTTCAATTGTTCATTTATAATTACTATTTTATTTTTTCAAAACAACGAAGAGTTAGCCTTTTTCTTCGTCAGTTGCATCGCTAAAATGAAATTGGCGGCCCCACTTTTGAAAAACCAGGGAGGGGGGTGCTACGGCGACGCCCCTGAAGAGTACGTGAAATGACGTTCTTATTGAATGAGTTTAAATATTTTTTCTTTCCGAATTTCAAAATTTTCATGCTTTAAAGAAAAAAAAAACCTTCTGGAAAAAAAATCCCCCCCAAAAATTTTGATGGCGCAACTTGTGGGCACCCCTGCATTATTCTTTTCAGTTAAGCAGTAGGGAGGGAAATTGGAGAGCCAGTTAAGGAAATGGGTATACCCATTTATTGGGTATATAGCACTCTACCCATACCCACATATGTGTCTGAAAATAGAACTTACATTTAGATATTTTACATATAGATATATTAGAAGATTTTACCTATAGAACTTACATTTTTTCATAGACGCAGAATTATAGAATTTACATTTGTAATAGACACATATAGAATATGCATTTTAATTTTCTGTATTGTATGCATGGATAATAATGTAGATAAATAGATAGAAGTAATGAGTAATGTACTTATCTCTATTGTTGCAATCTATATTTATGTATCTACTAGTGGTACCCGCACGGCTTTGCAAGTAGTAGAAAATTAAAAGGTCATTTGGTTCACCTCTATATTTACAAATAATGGGTGATGAATTTCTTGCCAATTTGCTATGTTAAATGGATCGCCCATGTTACGGTTCCACGTTATGATAATTTCGTAATTTACTATTCCACGTTGGGATAATTTGCTCGATAAAATTTTCTTAAAACTTGAATAAAAAAGAACAAAATCGAATTTTCGAAAAATCGCTTCGAGGTGCACACCCTCATGCTACAAACTAAATTTCATGAAAATCGGCCGAACAGTCTAGGCGTTATGCGCGTCACAGACATCCAGACAGACAGAGAGACTTTCAGCTTTATTATTAGTAAAGAAAAGATACATGGACAAATATTTAAAAATGTTTCGGGATTGCTCAAATTACCCTTGCATTATTTCCGAGAAATAAATGCATCAAACCCATTTGATACTCAGTCATCTAGTAGGAAAAATAAATTAAATATAAACACACACAAATGAAAACAAACATACTTGATAAGGAGGTTTCACATCAAAGCAACTACTATTCGAGCTGATGCATGTACTTCTGGCGATTGAATTTACCACTGAATCAGAAATCGTCAACAAAAGGATAAAAACAGAAACTTCCAGCTCGTATAATGCTATTTCAAGGCAAGTTTTAGCAGAGATAAGCATCTACGACTTAACGTATAAGATAAGAAATGTACCTCAGATCGGGTGAATTAAATGAAATGATTGCATGCAGAATCTTTCCAGTGCATGTAAAAATCTTTTATCAAAATGTGTTTTTGCAAAGAAAAATCTAAGAAGGAAAAGACTTATCTTTTACCATAAAAAAACATTTTACAAGTGCTTCGATTGCAGTAATAGTAGCAGTACATGTGCGGACAAGATTCGTCTGCTAGAAAACGTGTTGTTGTTTGTGTTTGCTTTTTTTTTTTTTTTTCAAATTTTTTTCTGGCTCTGATGCAGAACTACAATTTAGCACGTAACTGGTTACAGATTATTTCATGAAAATCATCACCATTTAGTTTTTAAGCTTTCTTTGTCAATAACTTCAAAAAGGGGTGCGTTCGCATACCTTGACTGGTCTACCGGTGACTAACCAAAGCGTTCTATGATCCACCGATTGAAACCAATTTAAGGTAGTTGATTGGTTGATTGAAACACGTGACATTTTTGACCAATAAGAAGTATTTTATCTCCTGCGTGTTAGTCTTGCTTTCATGTGATCAACCTAACCGGTAGCTACCGGTTAAGGTATGCGAACGTAGCCTAATTAAATTTGCTAAGTTTTCAGCTTCACTGTAACTTTCAAATATGTCAATGGATGAATGGATGATGATGATGATGACTTGCTTGTTTGTTAGTAAATGCTAATGCTTTGTTTCATATAAAATACACTAACTAAAAAATATACTCTGAGTGATCAGTAAAAATATACATGTGATTACTCCCAAGTAATCTAAATCCATGTATGCAAATTGATTTATTTCATTGAAAATAACTGGAAGCCGTTTTTCAACAACATATAATTAGCATTTAAATAAATTTCAGTATGACTACCAAAGCTACTTACCTGGAGCACTACCTCGACAGTGAGTTATTTATTCCACTGATTGATTATTTTTCGATAATTGCGTAGAGTGGTTTGTGTATCAATGTGTAAATATGTTGTTGGCCGTACCAAATTTTTCATTTATACAGTCGAATCTGTCACTCTCGAATTTCAATAGGCGAAAACTTCGAGATACAGAGTTTTTGATAAAGTTATAAAAGCAAGCAATTGAAACAAAATAAAAAGTTTATTTTTCTTTTGCATTCACATTTGTTGTTGAAAATTGTACTGTATTTATTGTAATTCCATGTTTCCATCGCAACGAGTATTTGCCCAAATGCCCGCATAGCCAGTTCGTCCCTGCCCTCAAGACTTGGAAGATTATATGACTACTGATATTAGGCAAGGACGGATGCAAGGGAAAGGCGATTGTCCCTCCCTTGAGGGACCTTTCACCGGCATTTTTTTCCGAATTGAGGTCCTAAAGCAAAAATGTAGGTTATCTTTGATACAATGTTGATTGAAGGAATTGGGCTCGAATCTCTTGGAAACTTTTTGGAATTGAAGTTTTAAAACGGCAATTTTAGACGATCTTTAGTGGTTTTAGATGGAGTTTGGAAGCCCTTCCTCCAGACATCTCTCAAAATGTAAGTCCAAAAGACGTGATTGTGGACATTTTATGTTTAGTCAGGAATGGGTTCAGTAACTTTCCTCCAGTAATTTCCCAGAACTGAATTCCAAAAAAACGCAAGTTTAGACGACCTTCAATGATGTTAAGGGGATTGGGTTTCAAAACGTTCCACTAGATTCATTATGAAATTGACCTTCTAAAAGTCAATTTTTAAAATACTTTATCAATTGAAAAAAAAAAGGAATTTGCTTGGGAACCTCCTCGGCTAAATCTCTATACAGTCGACTCGAGCTACAACGCGATTCGACTGACGCAAAAGGGCTATAACGCAAATTTTTCACGAGAACGAATTTTAGAGCTAGCACGAATTCCTGGTCGACTATACAAATGTTTTGGAAAGGAAGTATCAGCTTTGTTACTGGCTACGAAATATTGATTTCATGAAACTTTACTAACATCTCTTTAGCATCACTGACAGCAAAAGTTCTCACACCAAACTAGTCTGTTAGTGCATCAAAGACCCACTCAGCATCATTCTTTTTTTTTTTCATTTGAATCATTAAAGTTGATGTAATGTTACCTTAGTGTGCTGTTTCATCCAAAGTTTGAAGACTGGAAGAAAAATAAGATTCTGCCAAAAAAAGGTTAAGATTCTCTATATGCTTGAACAATTACAAAACGTCACATCATTAAGTATGAGTGAATCTGGAACAAATCTGATATACCCCCCTCTTGGCGACTTTTTCCTGTTGGCGCCAAAAAAGCGTCGCCAAGAAAACTATGTATGACGTCATATGCCATACATTGTTCTTAGCGATGCTTTTTTAGCGCCAACAGGAAAAATTCAAATTATGTCATTAATTATTTAATGAAATTAATGCATTAATTTTTTTCCGTTGTTTCTCCGGGATACGAGCCCTCGGTCTCATAGTACTTTCGTAATGAGACCTCGGCTCGCCGGCCCTGCCTCGGTCTCATTACGAAAGTACTATGAGACCTCGGGCTCGTTATCCCTCCGACTTTTAATATACATCACAGTCGGATATAAGTCACAGATCTCCTCCGTTCAGTATACAATAAAGTCACAGATTTTATGTGAAATTAACACCATTTTTGTGCTACAAAAATGCCAACCAGACCAAAATACAAACTACCAGAAACACACTAAAAACACAATAATTCAAAATATGTTCACTTACCTTTTTTACTTTTCTTTTACTTCCTCACGTGAGGCAGTGCACATATGTTCCGCTCTTAGGGAAATTATCCCATTTTTTATTATCATTACTTTACAAAAATATTTAAATTATGTTTGTTTTGACAAAAAAAATTCCATAAAAAACAACCTTATTTTACTTGTATTTTGTACTCCACCCAATTAATTTCGCGAATTTAAATATAAAAAATCTATTTAGGACTCCGGTACGTCCAAACGTTGGACGACCTGACGAAAAAGAAAAAGAAGATTCATTCAAAAATTTCAATTGATACATTTGGACAACATCACAAACCGAACTCATAATTAAAATAGAAAATTCAACTAAATTAACATTAAAAAACAACAAGAAAAAGAATACTCTAAAATAAAGTTTGAATTGAAACTTTATTTTAGAGTATTCAACTTAAAATCTCCCTAAGAGCGGAACATGTGAGCACCTACCTCCTACCACACTTCGAGAAACTACTTTCCAGCGTTCAAGTTGCAAAACCAGGGTTGCCAAGTTATCGCCTTATTGGCGATTTTCGTATCGAGCGAAAAATTAAAATCTCGCCAAGAGGGGGGCATATCAGAGGAGAGCCGTGAATCTTCCATACTTACCATTAAAAGTCGAAACAAAAAGATATCCATTAAAAGTTCAGAACTTAGTTTCAGTATTGAAGCTTGGCAAAGCAATGTCTAATCAAAGCAAATATGCATTATAAAAATGGAAGCTGCTCTTGTACAGTGAATTAAAGAGATCAGGAAGAGAAGTTGCTGCATAAATGAAAATGTTATAAAAGGAAAAGCAAAGCAAACCTATTTAAATATGCATTAAAAAAGAATAACGATCTGATCATGGAGCATAAATAATCACTATCTTAATTTTTCAACTCATGAATATTATTACTGTATCTACTGTACAGTAGGGTGCGCCAAAAAAACTCATTTTTTTATTTCGAAGTTGTAATAGCACGGAAAAGTTGCGAATTATAAAGCAAACAAAGGAAAAAAAGAATTATGGAAATTGATCGATATCTTCTGTTCGTGCATGGGGCCTAAAGTTTGACAAAATATGAAAAAAATATCATTTTTGAGATTTTTTAAAAAAATTTTAATTAAATGTTTTCTTATTGTAATACTTTGTAACGTCTTTAAACAGAGCCTCAAAGCATTGTGTTTAAATTTGGTTTTGATCAGCTAATATCTTTCGATCGCGCATAGGCCCTAAAATTTTCCAAAATGATTAAAAAGTTATATTTTTATGGGTTTTCAGTATTTGATGAATAATCAGTATTTAAATATTATAGATGAAGTATTTTTTCTGTCAAACTGAAAATGAGATAGAAAAAAAACTGGCAGGTTCAGTCAATGTTTTCCGGTAGCGCAAAGCCTTAGAAACTCTCCTGCACAGACGTCAGACAGCAATCCAGACAACGTCACTCGCCTGGCTGGGGAGCTCCACTCCCCGCCATCCTAGAACTGTCTCCCAACATTGTTTTTTCATTCTGCATCTTTCAGTACTCATCTCTAAACTATTATTTAGTTCAATCTAGCTGTTTTAGTTCTGCAAATCTTGGTAATTTTCTGTCATGATATACGACTATGCAATGAGCAGTTTGTCTCTTCCATTTCAATGAGTTGCCATTCCACCACATGTTTCAGCTCTTTGATGGCAAGACAACGGGGTCTAGTACCTCTAAAGGGTCAGTTGGGGAAAAAGTTAGTTGACTGCCAGAATCTTCCATGAGTTAACTTTCAGACTATCAACTACCTAGTCCCAGAGATGGACCGAAACGTGTTCAGCGAAGATCAGCATCATTAATTTGATATTTCAAAGGCAATTGAATCGGGAACCTGTAAAGAAGATTTGGCTGCACGGAATCCTCAACGTTTATCACATTTGAGGTGGTTGACAAAGGCAAATAGAACTCTCAGACTGTGTATGTAAGTGAAGAAAGCCTCGCATCTGAACTTCAAGAATTAGTATAGTGTACATTGAAATCATTCATGCCAATGTGGTTTTCTATCAAACCATTTTAAGACAGCATAAAACTTGTTTACCAAGCAATAAAATATATCAGGTACTTGCCAAAACCTTTGCTTATGTTGTCAACCCTGCGATCGAAAACCAGTAGCTAAGTCAACCCCCTACTTTCAGAAAAAACTCAGAAGTTTTGCTGCATTTTTTGAAAATAATTGTTTTAAGAAGAAGGAAAATGAAATTTAACTGCTGGAACCACTTGAGTACAGCTGATTCTACTTCAGGAAAGGTGCACATCTTCATTCGTTTATAATTCGTATTCATGCATTCTACCGCTTTAGAAATTTCTCTTTTAATATCATTGACAGAGTACTTGCTTAGACATCTTTAATAGTAAAGAAAACTCACTCTGTCTCTCAGGAAGTTATCAGCAAAGGGTCGAACTAAAGAATGAAGGGGAAAGCATCTTAACTTAGGCTAGTCTTAGAATAAAGGTACAATCATTGACTTGACAGCTTAAAAGCGAATTTTCAGTTTAGCAACATTTAAAAAAACTAAACAGTACAGTACAACAAAAGAAAACAAGCTAACTCATTTCCGCACGTGTAACTCCTTTATTGCACATTGGTTCAACAGGTGTTCTTCTTGCTTTAGACAGAAGTCTATTGTGCAAGAATTGCAATTGAAGGTGAATTAATTTTTCTCTCATAGTCACTTAGTCCTTTCTTTTTTTTTTTTTTTTTTTCATTCTTTCGAAATAAATTTCGAGTCATCTTTGAAAAAACATCGAGTTAAAGGAAGTTAATTTTGAGCTACTGAGAAACACTAGCATGTAATTAAAGACAAAGGGGTCGGGACTTGATAAAAACTTCGTGTTATCGGACTTCAAATTATCGCGAATTGACTGCTGTTTTTTTTTTTTCGTAAAAACATTTTGTTATGATTTTTTAAATTGCCCATTGTAACGATCTTATTTTTTATTTATTGCTGCTGTTATTTTAAATTGACATAAAAAAATATTGTTTTTTTTTTTTTTTTTTTTTTTTGAGCAATCACGATTGCTCATTGTTCTTACTTGATTGTTTTGAATTCCTATCATTTTTTTCCCACCAGCACCCTCTGCCAGCACCATCATCACGTCGACCGGCCTCACGATGCTGCTCCTCATGCGAAAACCGTCTTCAGGTTGCATCCATATCGTACACACACACTCATGCCTGTGCACAGACACAAACACACATTCCTACACATACACACACTCCTACACACACACACGCATACACATACACACACTCATGCCTGCACACAGACACAAACACATATGCCTACATACATACATACACGAGTGTAAGCACACAGCACTTCATACACAACACACACACACATGCGCCTACACAAACACACACACGCATTCATACACACACACGCTCCTGATTGCGAAAAACATAATTTGAATTCTAAATGTCAAAAATTCAAATTAATTTTTTTTTTTTAAACAGTTGTTGCAAAAATCTTAAATCTGGCATTTTTAGTACTTTTGATGTACTAAAAGGTAATGTAAAGGTGTTTTCTTTTTTTTTTCGTTATTAAATTTTAATTTCATAATCAGGGTCAGACATGGGGGTCTAAATTTACATCAGATTTACCATATCAGATGATACCAGTATATTTTTTATACTGTATTCAAAGAATTGTATTCAATTCTGCAGTATTATATCATTTCATGCAAACTGAGTGTTTTCATGTTAGATGTATTTTACTATGTTTAGAAATTTATAAAATGAATCTCATTTAGGTAAAAGTAATTCATAAAAAGCTTTCCCTGCTAAAAATTCCATACAAATTTTGAAGCTATAACAAACTTTAATGCATTAATTTTCTGATCAAATCATTAATAATAAGTTTTTTTATTCATTTATACTCTTAGGTTTGGAAACATTGCCCAAGGAACTTCAAAGAAATTTTAATTTGATGCGAGATCTTGATATGAGAGCTCAAGGTAGAAAATTATTTCTTTTATTTGTGTTTCTTTTTTTTATCTCCCTCTATCTTGCTGAGTTTTGTAGGTGTTTATTTGTACTCCATAGCTTCTTATTATCCAGACCAGTACATAGCACCCCTGTCCCTCCCTGAAAAAATAACTACCTATCAACTTTTTTTATCTTATGGTGGGGGGTTTGCAATTATAAATCTTTTAGGGGGGGGGGGGGGGGGAGCTGCACCGAAGTCTATATGTATGCTACTGATACAGATATTTGAAAAACTTCTTAATATCAAAACCAACTCCAAAAAAAAAAAAGTTACTCCCTAGTTCTTTAAATTTCTGTTTTTTCTATGTAGTGTAATGCAAGTTCAACACTGTATCTAAAATTAGAATTAGATGTTTGTCTGTAGGAAATTGTAGCACATTTCCTGTGAAAACAATAAGGCCTAAAAGCAGAGGTTGTAGACCACAAAGTTTAAATTTTGATGAATGCTTGGAGAAAAATATAGTTAATGGATAGTTCTCAAAAGGTTAATTCTGAGCAATTTTTAAAATTTTGAAATTTGACATCAGTTTTGTTTTTATTGTATAGTATGGACACCTAGAACACCATGTACAAATATAAAAATACAGCAGGTATTTATGAAAATTAATAAATAGTAAATTTGATGATCGGTCTGTAGGTAACAGATTTAGGATATACTTGTCCAGTAGGTAACAAATTTTGGACATCTTCATAATGTAAGTTTCAGTTTTTGAACTTTTCCAATGAAAATTTTATCTATTTTTAAGTTCTGCAATGAAAAATAGAGGATTTAAAGTACTTGAATGACTTTATATACTGGTCTTTAAGTAATAAAATTTTGTTATGGTTTCCTAGAATCTGAAAAAAAACCATCCATTTTGCGAGCACAAATGATAAAGTCGCCAAAACATGCTGTTGGCGAAAACCGGAATTCCCCGCTGGTAACCCTTTACTTATCGTACGCTGTGAGTTGTTGCCAGTTGGGGTTTGCTTGGGGATTTTTGTGCGAAGAGAGAAATATCTAAATATTAGAACATTGAAGAATTATTTATTAAATAATTGCTGTTTAGATATTGATTTTTTGTCGTAATTTGAAAACATTTTATCCAATATGTTAGCAAAATAACAGATAATCATATTCGAAATGTTGCAGAGTTATGAACTGCTGCCGTTTTGTTTACTTCAATGCGTTCGTTACGATCAAAAGTTGTGTTTCTACTGTTATTTATGTAATGTTCCATGCATAACGTATTAATTGTGCAAAATACCAATGGATTTAAGAAATTAACATTATAATAGCCTTTTTTGTTAAGGTTACAAGACAGAAGATCATTTATAATAATAAATAAATGGACAGAATTATCGGCATCTAGATCGTAACGCAATTTGGACATCTCACATATATGTTTAAGAAAAATGATTTTGCCTCATAGATACTGCATAAAAACATATGAAAACCCTTTAAAATAATAAAAAATTGATTTTGAAGAACAAAAAATACCTTTAAGACATATTAATCATATATTTAGTTCTCAAATAATAGCATTGTCCAGATCCTAACTTTTGGACATACATCAAACTTCCAACTTCCTTTTTTTCTAAAATAGTTTACAAAATAAATAATATGTCTTTACTTTTTTAATTTATGAAAGATATTACCAAAAAATTATTCAGTTTGAAATTCATACCTTTATTTATTATTTTTTTTTTTTTTTGAAATGTATGGAAATAATTTATTTATTTTATTTATTTATTTATTTATTTATTTTATTTATTTATTATTTTATTTTTTTTTTTTTTTTTTTTTGATGTTACATTTGTTCAATTAATGTTTTGAATGTCCAAAATTGTGCCTTTTAGCAAAAAAAAAATACTTTTTAAGGGTATTTGAAGAGCATTTTTTCCATAATTTATGTCAATTCTTATCTCATACAGTATTATAATTTTACTCAAAAATTTTTGAGTTAATTAAAATGAAAGTTGTTTGATGTTGAAGCTTCAGAGTTGAGGTCTGTGTTTGCTCCCACCTTTTGAGAACTGCCCTAATGTTTTATGTGATTTTTTAACAGTCGTACGAATTTGTAGCACATTTCCTGTGAAAACAATAAGGCCTAAAAGCAGATGTTGTAGACCCCAAAGTTTAAGTTTCGATGAATACTTAGAGAAAAATATAGTTAATATTTTATGTGATTTTTTAACAGTTTTACTCTGCAGACTCTAAACTATTTCCATCAGAGAAGTAATTTTTGTAGCTGAGGTTTGGCAATTCAACTTCAAGCTTTATGGAGAAAAAAAATTGCAAACAGAGTGATTTTTGTATCATTTATGAATTTTTGAAAACTATGCTCAGATTTTCATATTTTTTTTTCTCAACTCATCAAACAAAAAGTGTAAAGGCTCACTTTTCCATTACTACGTACGTTAATTTTTAAACAATTCGCTCTCTTCAAAAATTTTTTATTCAAAAACATGAAATAATTAAGTACAGAAGAAGATGCAGTTTCACTCATCATCAAAACACAGGATTTTTAACTTTTCCTCTTTTGCAGTGACATCATTCACATGTGAGCTTACTGGAGACACTTGCTCCCCCCCCCCCCCCATCCTTCTTTGGAAAGATATATTTTCACACTTTTTTTTTCTTTTACTTTTCTTACATTAAAAAGGGTTGCCGTTTTAGTTATGATGCTTTTTTTTTTTTTTTTTTCAACCACAGCTTGCAACATTTTTGCTATATTTATTTTTAGTTTTTTTTTTTATCCTTTTTAATTAAATAAATACTGTTTTGTTTGTTTGTTTTAATATTTTATGTCAAAATGATTTTGCAGGTCCCTCTGACTTCATTAAAATATAAGCCGACTGTATATATAGGAGAAAAAGAGAAAATTCTTTTAGTTTTTGCAAATTTATAACAAGTTAAAATTCTTTAATATATTACCTTGTATGGTTTTATTGACAACCTTTTTATGAATATTAGTGATGATTGTCATCACTAAAACTCCTCAATTTCTTTATCAAATTATGAGCATGAACCACATTTCAGACTAATAAATCTTGTTCTTAAAACTTCTCAGATGACCTGAGGACCATCGACACCCTCTCGGCAGACTTCCTGAAGAACATTCGTGAGCTGCCTTCCGATGCCAAGGCCGAGCAGATGGCCAAGATCAAGAAGCTCTTCAAGAAAGCTCAAGACTATGGAGATGACAAGGTGCAGCTTGCTATGCAGACCTACGAGATGGTGAGGGTATTAATTAAAGCTACTACTTATTGATTTTTTTTACAGAATGATGATTGTGTGGTAGATGGTAGTTAAAGTGATACCATATTGCCCCGCATTAGATGGCATGCCGCGAAATTCGTGGATCACCAGAGTTTCAATAACATTTGCCTGGTCCTTTCTGGCATGCCGGAATATTCAAAGTTAGGAAAAAAAATAATACTATAAAAAATACGTTTTTAGCTTAAAAGTAAATTTAAGTTCTACTGTAATTAAGTTCTATATAAAAAGTATTAATAAACGGTTTAATTTTGCAAAAATATTTACCAGCAATGTCACTTGTTATTTTAACAAAAAAAATTTTTTTAACGAATATTTTTATAAAAATTAAATTAAAACCAAGCAAACATTTAAGCAAAAAGTTACCGCCCATAAACCGGTGCTAAAGAATTGACCGTAGCTATTCAATAAATAAAATTAAACTTGCCTCTCTAAAAGGAACCTAAAATGATTTATTTAAAAAAATTTTAAACAAATCGCAGCAACAATTGTTGCTTCCAAATTGATTTCTTTACTGGCATATAATTAAATCCGTTAATAATCATGTACTATAAGTAACAAGATTATATGCAATCACAATTTTTTTAAAGGAGGTTACTTTTGGGATTATTAATTTTTGTACTTACAACGTTTTACTTTCTGATTGGAACTGAATGGGGAAATTTACTTTTGTTTTGTTGTAAAATAGACTTCATATTATCCTGCTAATCAACCTCACTTTTTTCCGGAATACCGACTAATGCGGGGTAATACAGTAGATACTGAATTCAGTTTATTGGTTTTGTACATTTATGCTTCACATGACAACAGTAGGCCAACTCTACAGATAAACATTGCAAGTAGTTCTCGGCAAACTT
Organism: Uloborus diversus; assembly: GCF_026930045.1. Classification (NCBI taxonomy): domain Eukaryota; kingdom Metazoa; phylum Arthropoda; class Arachnida; order Araneae; family Uloboridae; genus Uloborus; species Uloborus diversus. The sequence continues at coordinate 183,789,426 of NC_072732.1, read as the reverse complement.
GTTCATTGTTTTAACTGCAAAACTCACCACAGTCTGTGATGTTTCATCTTGTTCTGAGTTCTGCCCACTCAAATTCTGCAATGTACTACACTTAGTTCAAGAAGGGAGTAGCTCTACATTTTAAAGACTTTCAAGGCTCTCAAAAAACAATTTTCAAAAAACTCATTTTTAAAGATTTTGTCTTTATGCTTAATGATGCTAGAATTTGCCCTTACGTAACCGATTTCCATGACATTTTAATAAACTTATGCTACCTGTGTGTGATTAGTTGTTACGTATTGGAACTCTCCTTTTCTTGATCTAAATGCATATAATGCACAATTTGGCTTTTTCATGTTGATTGAGTGAATATTTACACATGGGGATATTTTTTATCCTAATGGGGCTCCATTTGCAGACCTGGTCTGTCATGGAAAAGTGAAGAGTAGTATCTGCAATGCTGTATCTCAGAGCCAGACTAATGTAAGTCCAAAAATTTAGATTTTCTGTTTATTAGTGCATTTCATGTAGAATCTTATTCGACATTGAGCCGTGTCAATATAATTCTTTTTTTTTTTTTGAAACTCTTTTTAATAGTTAATCAGTGGTAAAAGAGCATGCCTCCCATCCTTTACATGTGCCAGACAAATGTTTTCCCTTTATCCGGTAAAGTAGTTAATTATGTGACTTACGTCAGTCTGACTCTGTGGTACAGACTTTATTGCTGAGAAATATGTTAGTGATATGAGTGGCTCTTGTTTAAAATATTTACATGACTTTACAGGTTGACAAGCACATAAGACGACTGGATGCTGACCTTGCCAGATTTGAGGCAGACCTCAAAGAGAAGACTCTCAACCCAAATCCCCCAGATGCAGATCCCTCCCAAAAGAGTAAGTGTCACTATCAAGGTTGATAAAAAAAACCGGTTTTTTTTTCAAAAAAAAAACAAAAAAAAAGCGGTTTTTTTTGGTTTAAACCAGGTTTCTTTTGTTTTACATACTATTTGCAAGAAAAACAATTAATTTTCGGAAGGTAATTAAGGTTCCATGTAATTATCAGTTATTCAATAGTCACATTATACCTAATTTCTTGATTAATTAAAGAGATAAGAACAAAATCTTGTAACTAAATTAAATAATTAAAATAGCTTTCTGCGGGGAAATATTGATTGAAATGTTTGACTCGATTAACTTATTAGTATGCATGTATATATAGACCCTTTTATGATACGAAATACTTCAAGAAGTGGTTGTGATGCGGGTTAAGATAAAATATAATGAAGATCCAAGAAAAAAACTTTATAAAACCAACATAATATGAATAATTATCGAATAAAGGTAAAAGTTATATTTTTAAGCATAATCTTTTCAAAAGAACAATTTTCATATTTTTTCTTTCTGATCTTACATAATGCTGATTTTTATATACACAATGTCGCAAAAATTGAAGTAAAGCAAAATGTACAACAGTACATGATTGAACAGTTAAAAAAATTGATTGCTGTTGTACTGACAAAGTTTTAAAAAAAGTGCTGCTCTATATTCGACTCCGTTCTTATTTTGGAAAGACTTGGAAAAGATATCGACTATCGCTAAAACAAAGAACCAAATCAAAAATAAAAAAATTGGAGTAATATGGCTTAAATTACAGCTTATTTACTGGCATACATGTTGCATCCAGCATTGAAGTTTAAAAAATATTAAATGCAAACTCTTTAGAACAAATAAATGTGTAGCAAATTCTATTTCAAGAAAAAAATTTTTGCCAAAAACGTTATATCTTCTGCAACAGTGACTGAGTGGTGGAAAAGCCAGGAAAAAGAATTTGAAAAATGCAATGCAACCGTCTTTAAAAGTCTTCAACATTACTAAAACCAGCATCAGAAAAGTGCAGTGCATATTTAAAAATTTGTCTTTTAATCTTCCTACATTATAATATAAGGAACTATTATGTATCATAATATGAAGTATAAACTTTTTTTTTTAATTTGATTCAAAAAATATTATTTGTGTTCACCTGCAGAACAAATCTTAATTTTTAGGTGCAAACAATTAAGTTAGACTGTTGATTACCTTACAAGTCAAAGTTAAAATTCCAGGAAAGTGCAAATAAATGGGCAAAAATGTCAAACCCCTGCAACAGGAGTGAGCAATATAATGGATTGCATCTACAATAAAAGATTCAATCCTTAGTAAATCTTAACTAATCATGCAAATTAAGCATAATGATGGAAGTTGACTGAAATCTGCTTTATGGCACATATATGAAATAAAAAATATATTAATATTTTTTTTCGATTAAAGCTTGTAATACATTTTGAAGAAGCAACTTTGCAATTTTAGTATTTATCTCTGTAACTTAGCTAGGAACTTAGCATAAATGGAATTTTACATTTTTCAATATGTGTGGGAAAATCAATGTAAACCTGTAAAATGGATTTTTTTTTTTTTTTTTTTTTTTTTTGGCTTTTAAAAAAAAAAAAAAAAAACATTTTTTAAAAAAACCCTATGGTTTATTTTTAAAAACCAATTGTTTTAAACCATGGTTTAAACCAACGTGGTTTAAACCAAACAACCCTGGTCACTATGTGTAGCAACTGTATCACAACACAAAGTTTTATTTTCTACACAACATTTAAGCTTTTGTTTCAATCGCCAGTTGCTTCGAATACTCCAGTATTCAATTGTGACCAAAGTGAAACTGACTCTGATAGTGGTGCACACAAGAAGTTTTCAAAGGGGAATCCGGGATCGAAGCTGCACCATCCTCCTATCATACTCCAACATGCTCCAAACATATTCTTTTGAGTTGATTGATTGTTGGGAATAAAGACATTTTAAAAAAATATTGAATAATTACTTAGCATTAGTTAATAAAATTAAATGATTAATAACAAGCACCTAATTAAAATACCATTAAGCACAAGATTGAATGTATCTGGGGGCATAGCAGTGCCTCTGCTAAGTAGAGCTTTACTTTTCTCATAATTAAAAATAAAACTAGCGTCGTAAAATCATTGTTATAGAACAATTTAGGTTCACATACGGTTAAATTTTGCAGGGAAAGAAAGGGGGAAAATAAATTTTATTTTTTCAATAATTAAATCTGAAATTATTTATACCTTTGCTTGGAATTATTTTAGATAATACATACATAGGATTATAGTAAAAAAACACCTCTTAGGGGTGAGGGGGGGGTTGGACCCCCAGAACACTCCCCTTGTGTGCGCCACTGCTCTAATAACTACAACATTTCCATAGAAATTGTGCAAAATGCATGATGTAAAAAAGTTCCTTTAAAGGCATTGAATAGGATTTTTTTCAGGAATTGGAATATTTTTCAGCATCATGGTTCTCATAATTTAAGCCAACTATTTTTTTTTTTTTTTTTTCCTTTTTAGGAAAGTTTTTAACGTTCTCATTTTTTCATAACTTAGACACATTTTGTATTATTTTATTGTAAATAGCTCGTATTTTTTCCAAGATCATGTTTTGAACTAGTACAACAAAAGCCAACTTTTGAGGAAGAAAAATTTTAGTATGACAGAAGTAAAACAAAGGATAGAATTTAGTGTTAGATTACATTTTGATTTTGATATTATTAGCCTCAGGTTAAAATAGCTTGTACTATTGTTTTTTTTTAAGTATGGTTTCAACCTCAAAATTTCTGCTTTTTTTTCCCTTCCAATTCTCCAGAATTTCTGAAGACTAAAATTATTTACTATTGCCTTAAATTACCAAAATATTTAAAAAAAACAAATTCATGACTTATTTTTGCGATTGCAATCAATTAGTTCTGCAAAGAATATATGTCACAGCAGTGAATTAATTGACTTTGTTTACATCAAATTGAATCAATGTTGGGATTAGACATGGTATACCTTTCTTGATCTTTGCCTTACATATGTATTCTGAAGCTTTTTTTTTTTTTTTCAATTTTAATTATTATTTGAATGCTAATGCATTTTGTTCAAATTCCTCGCTGTTAAGTCAGTATGGAGCCTCATTTGTTTCACCATTTTTCAGAGAAAGGTCGAAAAACTGCTGAAAAGGAGAAAAAGAAAGGGAGGAAGGCAGCATCAGATGATGACGAGATTCCAAAATCTGTCCGTAAAAAAATGAAGGCTCAAGCTGTGGTTCAGTAAGTTTTTTAGTGTTTCTTCTAAAACTTGATTATTTTTTTGAATGCGCTTAGCACAATAATCATTTGAACCAAACATTAATGTTGAGATATTTACATTGGTCAAAATCTTTCTTTAACCCACATTTTTTGCTTTTAGCTGTTTATTTCTGAGTTTTGCTTAGTTTCCTATTTTCAATCCTCGTTTCACAAAATTTTTAGATCTACTGCCACTGGGAAATTAAACAATGGCTAGCTCTGATGCCTGAAATAAGAAAGTTTTAGCTTTGTTCCATGGGGTTAAAAAGAATTAAGTGAATTCTTCCTTTGTGACCACTTTATAGTTAAAATTGACTAGTACCTTGGTTTTCTTGTTGGGTATTTTCAGCCCTGAGCCTAAAAGCTTCTCAATACTAGACGTCACTTAAATTTCCGTTCGCTTTAATGTTGACTTTTCCCTCATTTGCTCTTTTTTTGTGTGTGTGTGATTTTTATTAATACTGTCAGCCGTGCATAATCGGGTAATGGATAAACCAATAACCCGCCTATACAAATAAAGTCTTCCTTAACTGAATATATCCCCATAGACACAATGTTAAAGATCCCCGCTTAATCGAATAAGTTTCCCAGATAATCGACTAATATTGTCAAGCAGCTGTTCTTATTTCTTGGCAGCTAAACTTAGTTAGAAATTGAATAATTCTTTTCAACTTCATCGAAAACCTTTGATTGAATAAAACATTGGTAATCACCACTAGTGGTCTCTTGTGCATTGTCTATGATGTCTGAATATAGGGCAGGCACTAAACAACCCTGAAGAGGTAAATAATTCTATGCACGAGTGTCGATCCAAAAGTAAAGTTCCCATCAGTTTTACAAATATACAGCACTGTCTATTCTCATTGAAATTTTCATCGTTGGAAAGAGAAAACTGTTACCTATTTTCATACATAATCACCATCTTTTTCTGTGCATTATTGTCGATGGTCCCATAACTTCTGTATCGAGTGTCACATAATTCCACCGCCAGAGTGGGACATGACAGCCAACAAACCACTCCGTTCTTGATTTCAGTCCAGAGCTCAAGTCTAGTGATTGCCCCTTGTTTCCTTAAGGAGCACTTTGATGGCCTACGTTTCCAGACCGACAACAAAGTCAAAAAAGGTGTGAAACGCTTCCTCAATGGGTTGGCGGTGGAATTCTGGGACACTCGATACAGAAGTTAGGGCACAGTCAACAATAATGCACAGAAAAAGATGGCAATTATGAATAAAAATAGAGAAGCGTGATATCTTTCCAATGATGTAAATTTCAATGAGAATAGACAGTGCTGTATATTTGTAAAATTGATGGGAATCTTACTTTTGGATCAACCCTCGTATAATCTGCGAATAATAGAGTGGTGCAAAAAGTGTCAGGTAATACAGGTGCAAGTGCAATTGTCATCAACTTAAAAGAAAATGGATAACTTTTGATCTTAGTGTTACCTTTCAACCTTTTCAGATACAATCTTTAAGATAAATAAACAAATTACCCTTACTCACTGCAGTTTCATGATCATTTCATGTTTTTTTCTCTTTTTTATGCATGTGTTTACTTGGTGTCCTTGTGTTAAGTATTGTATTGTCTTTGATTGATTATCAGAAACACAATACAAAAAAAAAAAATAAAAAAATAATGCAAGAGTCCAAAACTGATCTAATGCTTACTTTCACAATGCTTTGTGACTGGTGATTACCCACAATAACTGCAATCATTGTGTCACGTGTATGGTCTAAAATAGTCTCATTCAGCTTTGATTGCAGTTTTACAGATTGAAAAATAAACACATTTACCATTGCTTTTGGCACACTGGTTTATTCCTAGAATAATTATTTTAATGGACATTTCACTCTTTGCAGTTTAGCCTACATCTTGAAGTTTATTAATTTCAGTATTATTATTTTGCTTACAACCAAACAAGACTCTTTTCAGCTTTTTTTTTTTTTTTTTTTTTTTTTTTGTCTTCATTTCTGTATCATCCAGCCCCTGTAAAAGGGCCATATGACTGTCCTAAAAGGTTCAAACTGGGTTTGTTTGTCTTGTTAATTTCTACAGAAAAGATATAGAAAATGCATGACACAACTGAATGGATCATTTAGCGAGAGCTTATGCAATAAACTTATGTATTCAGACCTGTTATGTGTAGAGACCAATGAGTGTGGATGAATAGCTAAGCCATAAGGCTTTATGCTAAAAGGAAAAAAAATAAGTTTTTTTTTTTTTTAATTAAGTTTTAAAAGTTTTTTCTTACAGGGAATTATCAATAATAACTTTCTTCTGCACTTTTCAAAAAGGAATAACTAGAAAATACTGTGTTTCTTGCCTGATTGGGAATGTTCATTCACCCTTTTAGCGCTCTTCTTTTCTATTTCAATCAACAAAAATACCCAGCGCAGAACCGTAAAAGTTCTCCCAATTTGAAATATACTGATTATGTTTATCCATTAAAATGTTTTTACTGTCCTGTGCCAAATGCCAGTTTTTAACAAAATTTTGAATTATGCAAATGAAATTGTGATAAAGACTATCTACCATGAAATTTTAAAGGTAGCTGGTTCAGAGGAATCAAATTCAGACTGTGTATTTCTTTCAGTTTTTTGCTTAACACAGTGATTTCAATATCACAAGTAAAACTACACCTCCAGAGTCATTTTCAATGCAAAAAAAATTTTGGGCTAAAAATTTACAAATTTCTTGCAATAGTTCAAGTTTGAAAATGTTTGTTTCAAAAATTTATGATAAACTAATTATGTAGATACATATCGTCGCCTCAGAGCAACACTAAGACTAAGATATCCTACTTGCTCAGAGACAACGATATGTGCTAAGAGAAACATGTACTCAGTATGTCTATGGTAAAGTATATAGCTTGGTTATAATGATCGTTTAACAACTTGATGAAACTCCATGCTTACCATTGCCAGCCAGGAACTATAAGACATTTGTTTCTTTTTTTATTTTGCAGGCCGGAGATTGTACCTCTCCCAGCCACCCTGGAGTTTGGCCAACCCTCGGATGTCCTTGACATGCCTGTAGACCCAAATGAGCCCACTTACTGCTTCTGCCACCAGGTGTCCTATGGAGAGATGATCGGTTGTGACGATCCCGATGTGAGTATCTCCTCCCGATGGTTTTGAGAAATATAATGTTCAGCGTCTGCCTTCTGTGTTAGTGTCCTATCAACTAATATTCTACTTACCTAGAATTGACATCTTGGACTAAAAGTTTGCTGACATTTCTGATTTTATTTTAGCTGTGCCCGTTTGTTACTAAGTTGAAGGGACCAAAAAAAAAAAAATGTTATAGCCATAATTATGTTATAAAAAGTTGAAACACAGCAAAACAGTTCAGCTATTAATGGGCAGGACTAGAGTTGTTTCTGAAAAGAAAAAATGAACTGCAAAATTAACTGCATTTTCACAAAAATAATTGTAAATTTCTAAGCATAGACCTTAGGCATTCTTACAGCAGCACTGTTGCCAAAGTTCATGTAGTAAAATGTGAAAATAGGTATATTCTGAACTTAGTAGTTATAAAAGACCAGTTGTTTGGGTAGTTATAAGAGCTTGGCAGTTATAAAGAAACCCAGTAACTCAGTAGTAGTGCATCGTGCTCCCAAGCCACAGGCCCATGTTCTATTCCCGGGTTGGGCATGGTCGACTCTGGTGTTCATCCCTTCAGTGGATCGATAAAATGAGTACCGAGCGTACTTGGGAACCAAACACTGGGGGTTCCACCTTAGGCTGACCATTTAACCGGAAAATCTACCTTGCACCCCAGAGCCCCTGGTCATTAAAACCGAGTTGGGCACAGTAGGCCTTGGCCCTCATGAGCTGTCGTGCCACAGGAGCAGGGTAGTTATGAAGGTATGTCCTTGTAAAAAATTCGGGATGATGTTTTGATTGTAAAATAATGAGGTTTTCCACTTTTGGGCCCTATGCAAATGTGGTGTTTCTGGGCGATTCTTGAAAAAAAATGTCCCGTGCTTAACGCTAAGTTTTTTATTTTTTCCAGCTAACCAAAGCCTTCAAAAAATAATGTCATTGAGAAATACAACATGCTTTAATATACTATCAAAGCATAACATTTAATCCCATATTTAATTAATAGTTACTTGAATAAAATTAAAAATTTAGCTTTACGCACGGGCATTTTTTTGAGGACCGCCCTCCTCCAGATACATGAAATGCAGAGAACATCAGTTTTGTTCTTGTTTGGCAGGAGAGAGTCCCCTCTAGTTATCGATAGAGAGAAATCAACTATCCAATCTCATTGTGTGGTCACCTTTTCGTTTAACCTGAGTGATAAAATGCTCTGGTTATTGATGACTGGAAGCTCTTTCTTCCACTTATACCTTGGCAATTTCATGGTCATCAAGGCAAAATGAAATATATAACTCTGTTGTATATTATTGAGTTTAAAAAATAAAAAATTGTAGCTGGTAACATATGGCTTAAATGCGTGAAACCATTATAAAAGTTACACACAGTATACCAGACAGCCCGGTTATCACATCCAGAGACTGCAGTTTCGTTCTTTTTAGAACTCCTCAATGAGGAATAGTGAATATCCCACTGGAGGCAGATGTCATCTCATTGAAGCTGAGAGTGCCAACAATTCCTGACTGAGGAGTTCTAAAAAAATGAAACTGCAGTCTCAGGATGTGATAACTGGGCTGTCTGGTATATTGTGTGTAGTTCTGCCTTAGCTCTGGCTCCAGGGGCGGTAACTTACTGCAACATTATAAAAGTTGTTGTAGGTAAATGATTAGTGAGTTTGAAATCTGTTTCCAGATAGGCAAACTCCATTAAAACAATGATTCCTGTTGTTTTTCAGTGTCCTATCGAATGGTTCCATTTTGCATGCGTGGGGCTGACGAGCAAGCCGAAGGGGAAGTGGTTCTGTTCCAACTGCTCGGCCGATAGGAAGAAGAAGTGAGAACCGCCACCCCTTCGCTCTGCTCCACCAATTGGAGGACCAAAGACATGGTTGTCTGTCCTGTGAAAATCCTAGTGAGAACACAAGCATATCTTTGAAAGCATCTTGTTTTTATGCTGTAACCGGTAGTGGATATCATTGCGGTTGTCAATGTTTCTTTTACTTTATTATTCTTTTTAAATAATAAAAAAACTAAAATGTTCATTATTTTTTCCTCATTTTTTTCTTTTAAACATCTGTTCTGTATTGTATGATTTGCTGACGACATGCTAATAGCATGACAAATAGGTTGGAAAACTGTGAGACTGGGAATACAGTGTGCTTTTCTACCTATGAAATGGGGGGCTTGGGGTCACACAGATGTAACTACACTCACCATAAATTTTCAATAACACGAAGTCGTATCAACTGTTGCATTTATGTTTCTGTAAACAAGGTTAAACATTATGTGTAGATTAGGCATGCACAAATCAGAACTCGAGCCAGGTGAACATGCTCTCTTGTGACTCTTAAATAGATTGAAGTCTGATATGCCTGTTCCCAAAAGTAACAAAAAAAAATAATAATAATGTAGTTACGTTTGTGTGACCCTAAGCCCCCGAAATGTGAGCTGCCTTTCGTAAAGTGGCTAAAAGAGAAGAAAAATTTAGGACAACTTTCGCTAAAACAAGTTTTTTTCTAAATATTTTAAATTAATGCTGTGTTTTTTGAAAACAGATCTGAAGTAAATTTAAAACTGTCTGCAAAATCAAACACATTCTTTAAAATTTATTTTTCCTATATCTCTGCCAACAGTAAAAATGTAAAGTTGAATGCGAGTGGGATGTCACTATGTAACTATCAATTATATTATTTACTTCTTTTTCAGTATTATTCATTAGTGGCGCTGCAAAACTGGCAAGCAATATTTTTCACTCGCCAAAAAATCTTGGCCGATACAGAAATTGGCAAAAAAAACATCAAAACTTTCTGCAAATGGCGTCCACTTGCTCGTCTATGTTACCTGTATTTGCTCGAGAAAACATCTATTGAAGCCATTTTAAAAATAAAAAATGATAATGAACTTTTTAAGTAGTTAGAATTGTGATATTGTCATTCTTCCAAAGTGTATAAAATAGTTTCTATTTGTTTTATGCTACGCAATTAATAAAAAAATTTTGACTCATATGTGAATTACGAATGTAAGGGCAGTAATTTGCCTTAATGTTCCGGTTTTCTTTTAGAGACCATTCATAAATCATGTCACACTTTTTTTTTTAATTTTGTCCTCCCTCCCCCTCTATTTTGTCTCCAAGTGTCTCACTTCATCTTACCCTTTCCCTTCCCCTTGACACATGTCATCTTTTAATAAGCATATTACTATTAAGAAATGTATGTTGTCACACTTCTTGTTACATCCTTCTGTTGCAATGTCACAAAACTGCCTCCCCTCTCAAAATGTGACATCATTTGTAATCAACACCTTTCTTTACGTTTGGAAGTACAATTCTCGGTACTTTTCGTTGTAAGTACATGACTTGATGACTTATTTCACTTTCTCCATGTTAACCAGAATAGAAAAATAGTGTTTATGTCATCACCATGTTTGCTCCTCTTTTTTTATTTTACATTTTAATGAGTCTCAACGTATATCTTCAGTGGTTTATTCAAAATGTTTTTTTTTTTTTTTGTATATATATTTGGTGGACTATTTGAATCAAACTTTTCACATTACTTAATCTCTTTTTCGTTACATGGAGGCTTGTTTTACATTTTATTATGTTTCTTTAATAATTGGGAGGATTTTTTTCTCATTTTGATGGAACTTTTAAGCTTGTTTTAAGGCTTTTTTTTTTTTTTCCAAAGTCCTTTAAATAGGCAAAATAATGTGTGGTATCGCCAAACAAGTAGTTTCTGTGCAACTTTGACCAAACATGACAGCAATAACCAAATTGGAGAATGATCTCCAAGATTTAAAATGAGGCAAGTGAAGTACCAAGTAAAAGCGCCCAATTCTCTATGTTCATCAAACTTTTATGTGTGTAGAAAAATGTCTAAAAAGCTATTCATTTAAGAAATATTGCTTCTAATGTGCATACATGAATACACTCAACCTTTCTTTTGATTTATTTAAAACATCTATTTTTTAGCAGATGTAAAAGGAAGTAGTGTGGTGTTCCACATCAGATTTTTAATTTGAAAATTATGCTGATATATTTTTGCTTTAACTGTAAAACAAATTGTAAGTCAAAATTCATTTTCTTTTTGCTGTTATTATGGCACCAAGACAAAAAAATTCTTTTAAAACCGATTTTTTATTCTAAAAAATAAAAGAGATTTTCCCCTTTCCAAAAATATATAATTTATGTTTCTGGTCGACAGAAACCCGCAAAATACGAAGATTAAAACATGTGACAATAAAGGAAATTGCAAGGGTCGTAAATGTTTTTGCCCATTTTCTCGAAATGTGCTTTTTTAATGCTTAGGTACATTTTACAGAAGTTCTACTATTAATGTTTGAAATTCGGTACAATCGTCCATAGTACCTATAATCTTCTAGTGAACCTAAAAGTTTTAGAAATTTTGTTGAATATTTTTTGTAAGAACCCATTCTTTGATGATGAAAATTTCAAACATTTTTAAATGTTAAACTCTTTTTTTTTTTTTTTTTCAATTGGCAAAAATAACTTAAAATGAGGTTAGCGACATCAATTGCACTAATTAAGGATAAAATTTCAATTTAAAGTTTTATGTCATTTGTGAAAAAAGTAGGACTCGACCGATGCATCGGCTTAGCTGATGCATCGACGCCGATGGTTCAACAATTTAGCCATCGGCATCGGCGGCCGATGCTAACTTGCAGGAAACATCGGCCCATCGGCCTCAAAAAACATCGAAAAGCCGATGGAATTGGCCGATGTTTTTGAAAAAAAAAAGGACTTTAAGGACCTTTGTTGTTTTACTTTTTTAATACAAAGTAAAGGGAGTTATTATTTTCATATAAAATTGTTTACTTAAATTTCAGTATGAATTTCTATTTTAGTCACCCCTGAAAGAGTTTTTAATACTGCAGTTCAGGTACTAAACAAGTTAATTATCGCGTTGTTTCTTGCGGCTCGATGTACGTATGTATCTCTCATAAGTCATACCTTTAAAATGGTAAGGCTAGATTTTCGCATGTGGAGTGTGCGTACGTTCCAGTTGTGCACTTCCCTTTTTGTTTTTGATCGGGTGATCGGGTGTTCAAAAAAGGCTATTTACTCATTTTTTGTGGCTATTAATTACTTATTTGAATGTAAAACTTATATAGCGTATCAGACTGAAGATCATTTGGTGATATATTGCCGAATTGGAGACTATGGAAACAAATATGAGATGGCGAAACCGGTTTTGTTTCATTATGCTAGATTTCCGTTGAACCGACGGTAATTTCTAATTTTTCGATGTTTGTAATATGAATCACAGTAATGCAGTCTTTTCTGCATCGCTTCGGCGGAGCTACAAGTTGGAGACCCGTCGAAATACATTTTGGGGTCCTATTTCTCTATCACAGAAGTTGTAAAACATTTATCATAAGCATTTTTGTAACTCCTACGGTGCCCCTATGGTTATGGGGCCTCTCGCGCAATTGCAACATTTGCTATATTTTAAATCCGCCACTGCACGTCAAAACAAACACGGGTGCAAATTTTAAAAGGGTTTTTCTGCTCAATGTTTATGATTGTTTTGAACTCTATTTTTTACGACTATTTTTTGTATTTCTGAGAATACCTGCATGCCCCTCCTCCCACTCCCTCAATTTCTGAAATTAAACTCTAGTTGTACTTCTTAGTTGTTTAAAACTAACACCATTCACAAAGTTAGAGATTTTTTGTTCAAGCTTTATCTATTGTTTAGGAAGAATTTAGAGCATTAATGTAAGAAATTGATTAAAGACGTTTTGAATGGTGACATAATTCGGAAATCAAAGGAACTTTTGAATTTTTTCTTCGGAAGTGCTGAAGTAGATTCCGAAACTCTTCCGAGGCGTTGGTGGTAGCGGTTCTGTACTAAAAAAATGAAACCGAAGTTGGGACCGTAGTTTCATGTTGTGAGTTACTTCTAAATCAGAGGGTGATGCCCCTAACCCACCCTCGTCGTTTCAAGCATTTCTTAAACATTTAGCGATTATTTATTTTGGTCAAGAAATGTCATTTTGCGTATTTCTTATACTTGTTTCACATATATTTCGTAATGCGCCATCTTTTTTGCATTATTAATAGCGATCGATTTCTTTTATCTGTTGTAAGTAACTATTTTTATGTATTTATATAAAATCAATGAATAAGTTATTTTCGTTTTCATCATATTTTTAATAATATGTTATAGAAAAGTTTCAAGGATTTTCATTATGATATTTTTAAATTTCAGAAAATTATTGTTAAATTGGAAAATATAATTTGAACTTGTTTGTAGTGCTTCATAAAAGATTAAACAATCAAATTGCTCAATATTACGTGTGCAAACATCAGATCAAGTAGTATATGTATTCAGTTATTAACTTGGTGTAAATATTGAGTTTGTTTATTGTAGCTGCGTTTTAAGAACCTCGCTCTTTTCATGGCTATTCCTATTTTCCGCAAAATTTATGTCACTGTTATAGTTTTTATGAAAAATGCAAACTTTTCTATTAATAAATTTGAAATAAGTATAAAAATATTCCTATTATGATTTAATATTGTAATTTATCTGTTACCTTTTTTGTTTAATTTGATGACTAAAAAATGTCTACGTGCAATCTTTCCACTTTAATTGCGTAATCTATTGGCAGTTTCATAGTTTTATTAATTTTTTTGAATGATTAAACAACATAATTTAATGTTTTTTATGTTTAGTGTACCTAAATCCATACATTATTACAATATTACTGAAATCTTAGTTATATGTTCAATTAAAAAAACAAATCAATTGGTTACTAAACAGTCTCTTTGATTTTCTTTTTTTTTTTTTTGAGCAATCACGATTGCTTATTGTTCTCATTTGACTGTTTTTGGCGTTACGCTGATTTTTCCCATCGCCACCCTCCGCACCATCACCGCGGACCGGCTGGCTCCTCGCGATGCTGCTCCTATAGCGAAAGCCATCTCCAGGTTGCATCCATGTCCTACACACACGCGCATACATAAACAACTACACACACACACAAACACATACACACACAAACACATACACACACATACACACATACAAACACTTACACACACGCATACATACAGACACCCACACATACACAAATACCCACACATTCATGCATGCACACATACACATACCCCCCCACACACACATTCATACACATACGTCGAAATCTGATTTTTTTTTTTTTTTTTTTTTTTGTGTGTGATTACAATTCCTTATTCGTAGAAAGGAAGTAAGGTGAATTGAATCAATGATCCTTTAAATTCCTGACAATCTTATCAATTTATTTCTGTTAGATTTCTTTGAGCAATCACGATTGCTCATTGTTCTCATTTGACTGTCCTTGACGTTACGCTGAGTTTATTTACCCCCCCCCCCCTCCGCCTCCATCTGCAGCACTCCCGCTCACCGTCTTCCGCAGGCGCAGCTTCTCCGATCCTGAACAATGTCCCCCGAAATCCGCTTCTCCTGGTCGGTGGCGTCCATGTCCTACATACGCTCATACACACACAAACACACACACGCCTATGTACATGTCCATGCACACACAGGCCTACACATGAAAAGACTTACACACACACACACGCCTACGTGTATGCACAGGTCTGCGCACACACAAGCCTAAACATTCATGCGTGCCTACACACGCACAACTATACGCACGTAACCGCCCCAAGAGAATGGCAGGTTTGAGGGGACAGGAGCAGTTTCTAGAAACTAACTCCAATGAGTAGCGTCCTGTCGCAACTCGTGATTGCGAAAAACATAATTTGAATTAAAAATATCAGAATTCAAATTATTATTTTTTTTTACCTTTTTTTTTTGCCATCGGCCATCAGCATCGGCCATCGGCCATCGGCAATCGGCCATTTGGAGAAAAACATCGGCCATCGGCCATCTTTGAACAATCGGCCAACAATCGGCATCGGCCCATCGGCCAAAAAATGCCATCGGTCGAGCCCTAGAAAAAAGTGTCAAAGAAGTGTAGTGAAAAAAGTTCTTAATCAAAGTGTATATGATTATTTTGTTCTTGAAAAACTATATCTTAGTTCAGGCAATGTTTTAAAATATTTTTCTGCAAGTGAAAGTTTTAATTTACACTATCATGCTCCTAATAAGAGCTAAAAACACTAGAAAAAATTTCACTTTTAAATATTTTGTAAAAAGATAGGCAGGTTTAAAAAGTAACCGTTGTTCTGGAATTTGTCAAGTCAAGAACGTCTTGGACCCCTTAAAGTATTTAGCCAAATTATTTTTTGAATATTCAGTCAGATTAGCCAATCATCATCTGGCGAAGCCAAATATTTTCCCAAAGCGTTGAATGCACTTTAGAATCTTAATAGTTGTTATTTCTATTCTGTGAATAAAGTCTTAGCAATGTAATAACTTTTTAAAAAGCAGTTAAAGTACTGGAGTGCAAAATTAGCTTTAAAAACCTTATGTGATAGCCTCTGCGGAAAACGGAAAATTGTAAAATGTGTATATAAGTAAAAGCAACGAAACTGTTACGAACCAATTAGCACTTTAATTATCAAATCACATTCACATTTCAACAGTTACATCACAGACTGAACTTTTGATTTTTCTATTTTAAACAGCATTCTCTAAAATACCCAATTTCTTTTGATTAATTACTAACACTCAAGAAGCTGAAACGAAAACAAATGCAGGGTGGGAAAGAGGGAATATTTTACACGATAACAATTGCAGTTTTCATACAAAACACAGATACAATAAGTTTATCTTTAAAGGCAAGTTTAATCGTTTGTGGTAAACATATATATTTTGCTAATACACAGACATTTTTTTAAAACTAACCATTCAGTTATTAAAACGTTCTTCTTATTGGTTCTTAGGTTCTAAAACCACATTATTAACATCATTTCAGGTGTTTCAGTACAAAATATGCTGAAATTTAAATTATTTTAAGAATTGAATACAATTCTTAATTTATCCTTAAATGATAGGTTTATCTTAGATACATAAGTTTATTTTATAAATATTTTTATATAGTTTTATTGCCTAAAATATGTAAAAGAGGCACTCGACTTTTCTGAATATTTTTATAACAAAATGGCATTCACCTACGCAGACAAATTTGAACAAATAACACAAACAAGTATACATTGTCTAAAATGACTTGAAATAAGTGCTTCAAATTTGCATTGCGAATTATTTCAGAATCAGTTCTGTCTTGTGGTTTGTATGTAACCAGTTGTAATTTAAACATGCTACCACACCTGTATTATGTAGAAATGCAAATGTGAAAGAAAAAAAATTTTTCACTCCTGAATTTTACAAACCCTGAACTTTGGCATTACTCAGCCTTTTTTAATCTACCACCTTTTTGATGTTTCAAAATTATTGTTGTACAATGACTCTACAAGTGTACGTAATTTTCTTTCGAACTTGTGCCAAATCAGGCAAAAAAAAGTTGTTTGAATGAGCAAGTTGTTTTCTTTACTGAAAATTATATATATTTATTAATGTCAGAGGAGCTTTTGTTAAAATTTTGTTATGCCTAGAAATTAAAAAAAAATAATAAATAAATAATTCGAGAATGTCCTCCCAATTATATCTGGTCACAAAACCATACTTTTTGAATAATTAAACTAATACATTGCTATAGTGATACAGGAACAATAGAAAAAAAAGTGAAAAGTCCCATGTTGACTGCTGTGGAGATCATGGAGATCAAGGGAATATTGGTTTCAGCAAAGAAAAATCAGTCTGTGAAAGCAACTGTTGCATTGAAGGGAGAGATTCCAAGTGAAGCAGGGATCAGTTGGCCAATGAGAGGTTCGAATTTGGTCTTGGAGCAAGGCAATTTTAGTTTTTCGTTCCGATGGTTGCAGACTGTAGAAAACAGCAGTAAGTTCTTTAGGTGGCTTCTCTGGAATCACACTGGAAAAATAGAAGATGAAATAAGTCAAGTTTGATACTGTGTGTGTGTGTTTTTTTTGAAGCAGTTAAAAGACTGCCTATTTATTTTAGAATCCAATATTTTTAATTTTTAGTACTATAAGGGAAAGAGCTGTTCTAGAACCAGTGGCATAGAGTGGATGTAGAAGTAGAAAATGCTTAGACCAAACCTGTCAGTTTAGGGGTGGGTCAGTTAAAGCATGGAGCTGCTGCATTACGTACTGTCAGCTTTTGATAACTTGAAGACTTTTTAACTCGAATATTCCTCGTCTCAAAGTTTTCATTGGGTCCCAAACTTTGTGAGAACTTCCTATTACTCAAACTACCAATAACTTTGTTTTTAGCCAGTACCCTCAGTCCCTTGGGACTTCAAGTTTTCAAGAGTGAACTATATCTTGCAATCCCAATTTTTTGCAAAATGTTTTTTTTTTTTTTTCAGTTTTTTTATTGCAATACTTAGGTAGAATAACGACCTGAGACTGTCAGAGGTTTTCAAAATGATTCTATAAATGATTTAAACAAAACGGGAAAAGTTATTGCAGCTCATATCTCTTTGTAGCTACAGATAAGTGAATTTTCCTTAAATGTTTTTGGAGATACCTACCTTTGCTACTATACACTTCAATTGTTTCCTGACCATTAACAGCTCCTCTATGCATGTTGATGAGCGCATGATCCACGAAGAAATCTATACAATTAAAATCTGCGTAACTGTCTGAGATCAGTAACTCTCCTCCAGACTTTCAATGTCTACCAGGTCAGTAATGGTACCTTTGGATGCAGAACATCCAGGGAAAACCGATCCACCCTCTCTCACTCCTTTAACCTTAAATGGTTGGACATCTAGCCCCGAGGAGATCCAAGGATGTTATGACATTCCTGGATATCTGGAAGACATCCAGGAGTAAAAGCATTAAAGTCATAAATGATCATTCACAGTAGGCGACATTGAGACACCACAGTTGACAAATGATGATCCCTAGTAAATGGAATAAAGCTTGCAGCAAAATATGATTTAAATGCACTCCCAGTTATACTTTTGTTGATATCCAAGAAGAGTCCCCACTACCCTTCTTTCTAAATACTCTAATGCATAGCTAAAGTATTGTAGGGGTACTAAAAGTAATTGATATTTTCTTGATCTCGCGTGCGAACAAAGAAATGTCATTGAAAATCAGCTTACGGAACAGAACTGAAAGCAGGAGGGAAAAGCTGCACTCGGTATCATATCTTTTTCACATTTTCAGTGTGGTCTTTAAAACAAAAAGTTACTGCAGTTTGCTACTTTGCCACTGTTTTATCAGCAGCGGTTTTGAATAATTTTGGACCTACTATAAGCAAGTTGTAAAAAAGTCGCAGCGTCATTTTTTTTTAAATGAGAGAAACTGCAAAACTACAATTCTGTGGTAGGGGAGACGACCCAATTTTTGTTTTTTTACTTTCCATTGTTTTGTAGAATAGTTAGAATGAAATAAAAAAATATGCATTAATGCAGTTTTGCATTTTTCACATTACTATGGCTAAAAAAAGCATAATTCTATGTAGGAATGGTACAAAAAATTGTATTCCTCAAGTCCGCATATGGGTAAGGGAGACTTGATCCAACACTTAAAGAGAAATGCTTCCTTCATAAATGTAAGAAAACTCATAGATATTGAAATCAAAAACATAGGTTTGATGGGATTTTTTTTTTTTTTTTTTTTGTTGAATTAAGTGATACTTGAAATGAATAAACAAAATGTTGTTAACTCTTTAGGTGAAGTGTTTTTACTTCCTTTTACAAAAATGGAAGTATTGTATTCGCAAAAGAATTTTCACTCAAAAATCTATCCATGGGTGCAAGACCTTCCGTCTCAGGACGGATTTCCGTCTTGGACAAAATTTCCGAGACGGAGGTCGGGAGGAAAGAAATTCGATGAATTTTCTTTCAGTTTTTACTAAAAAAGAAAAATTAAGTGTTTGAAAAATATGCTTTAACCACTAGATCGTTCCATAGCCACGAATTTACATCGACATTCTCTCGATTTTTCGCCATGGGCTTGTTTTGTTTGCAACGTGCTTTTGGAGGAGTGGCTTTTTAGACTCGCGCCGTTTGACTTTTTTTTAATGTGTAAACTCTGTTATTTCTAACTCACCAGGGCCGATCCTAGGGTGTCGGCCGCCCATGTGCAAAGACCTGATGCGCCGCCCCTGAAGAGCAATTTGCATTTTTTGACTATAACGCCCACATAAATCTATATAAATCTTTCATTAAATTTCTGTATCAAGATCTAATTAAAAAAAAAAAACAGAAGAAGGATGAATTCATGTAAAAAGTAAGAAAAAACTCCTTAGATACAATTACATCTTTGAAAAAAGTAATAGGTACAAAAAATGTACTAGTCGTAAAAATACATTTTATAGTCTGTCTTTGGTGAGATCAGAGGAAAGACGGAGGAGGGAGAAACGGGGGGGGGGGGGGGGGGCTGGACGCATCCAGAAAACATTCAAAATTGGCTTATGAAAAATAGCTGTGTAATTAATCTTTGGTTGTGTTTGGTTTCTAGGACAAAAGAGTCGGGAACATCCAAGGTCCATGGAGAGATTTTCAATATTGACGTCAAAAATTGCAATTTTAGGAAATTTTTCGAGACTTGAGGGGAAAGTAATGTTTGAGTTCTTTCCTAAAATTCTTTAAAAATTCATGTTAAATTACAGCTATTTTTTGTAACCTTAGTTTAGAAAGGATCGGCGCTCTTCCAGAATTTTTTCTGAAACGGAAGTTTTAAGCAAGCAATTTTGGGTTATCTTTGTTGACGCTGTTGGAGGGAGGGAGATTCGGTCGTCTCTACGGTTACGTCTTGGTTACGATAGGGGGTCTGGCATCTTTCCTCTGGTAATTTATCGGAACTATTGTTTCAAAAACACATTTTTCGCTAGATTTGGACACGATAGGGGAAAATACTCCGAACTGAGAGAAATATTTTTCGGAATTAAAATCAATTTTAGGCTATTTTTGTGAAGAAAGGGTTTTGGGGCTCTAAAAAGCGCAATTTTGTACTACCTTTGGTGACGTTAAGGAAATCGAGAAGCTTCAGCGGATCTTTCTGAATATTTTTCGACATTAATATCTGAAAAATACAACTAAAGACTTGTCTCCGATTGATGGGGGATACCGGATGTCCTAGCGCCGTGAAAATTTACGTAAGACATCCGGAATTTTTTAGAAATGGAAGTCCCAAAATCGTATTTTAGGCATTGTTTGATAACGATGGGACAAAGAGCGGTTGGGGATTCAGTGTGCCCTCAAGAACTGTTTTTTGAAACTGGAATCAATTTCAGGCTATTTTACGCAGGAAGGGTTTGGTGGCTTCACGGAACCATCTAAAAACGAAAGTTTGAGCCATAGTGATTACGTTGGAGAAAAGGGGGATCCGCAGTATTTCCCCCAAAGTTCTTCGAAACTGATGATTGAAAAACGCAATTTTAGTTTGTTTTTGAATACGTTAAGTGAGAGGGGGTACGATTGGGGTCCTCTCTAGAGACGCTAATTCAAACCATCTTTGGTAGTAATGTTAGGGAATGGATTTCAAGGCCCTCTACCGCAAAAAATTCGAAAAAGAAATTCGAAAAATGCCATTGAGCAATTTTTGATGACGTTAGGAAGAGCTGTCCCCAGAAGAGACATTTTAAATTTTAGAGCCATCATTTTTAGGCTATGTTTGATTAAATTAAGGTAGAAAGAGTGAATAAGAGACTTAATTGGATCGTTAAGATCGGTGGTTCAACCAGCAAAATGTTCCGAAATTGAAGTTCTAAAAACGCAGTTTGAAGCCTTCTTTAGTCTTGTCAAAAAGGTCAAGGCATCCTTTTGGATCTTCGTTTTGGAGCCAATTTGTAACCCGGGGCAAGGGCCCTGTCCTCCTACCTGATATTAAACCGAGCAGTTCATTCGTGGTTTTAATTAAAAAAATTGCTGTAAAGGGGGAAAATTAAAAATTTTAGTTCGTTGATTATATATGTTTGACTCTCAGGGGAGTCGCAATTTTCCATTGTCTCTCCAGACTCCACGCATCCACGACTGCTGAACATAGAATTTGTTGTTTGAAATACTTGCGAGAGTATTCTATCAGCATAGTTTTTTTTTAACATAAAATATGTATGTCTTCATTGTTAAGGATCAATAAAAGCTTGGGAGGCTGGGGATGAGCATTAGTGGCCTTTAGAAGGCACCCTTTCATGCTTTGGGGGAGGGGATTTCCGTCATTGCCCCTCCCCTGCTAAAAAAAACCTGCTAAAGGAACTCAGCAGCTCCAATTTTTGCAGGTTTAAAATTGTTCGTAAGTCTGTTCCTTTGGTCACAATTTTAGAGAAGTAACAAAGCTACAACTATCAGTTAAACAAAACTAACATTTATTAACATAAAACAAATAGAATTATAACCATAAGAATGGTTCTTGCTGGTATTATAGGGCCCAGCGGCTCCCTTCGTAAATTCAACATCCTATTCCTGTTCAGAGTCACAATTGACTACAACTGTATTTATGTCAAGGACTGCATACTAAGTGCCTTGCCCCCATTATTTTATATACCGATAGATGGCAGCACCATCACCGGATCGAACAGTTCAAGAGAATTTAGAACTAGTTCAGGAGCTAATAGCTACCTGGTACTAGCACCCCCCAGAGGTATCGTTTCACTTGGAGGACATTGAGACCACGAGCATATTTAACGTCGCCCAGTCCCCTTTAATGACGATGGTGGGTCTTCGACCATCGAAGTTCGAACCCAGGACCCTCCGACCCCGAATCCGACACTCTACCGATCGGGCTACCACGGCCCAAATTCCTCATCAATCAATCTAAAATCCTAAAGCAATCTGAATCTGAACTGAGATTCTTTCAATTTAAACTTAGGTTTGCCATAAAACTGGCGAGATATTTAATCGCCAAAAGAAACTTAAATAACAGTATCCATGCCTGATTACCAGTTCTGTCACAAATTTTGCAATCAAACGAAGCATGTGAGCCTAACATTCCATTTTTCTTAATATGCTATGCTGTTGGAAAATTGGCACCTACTTTGATAATTGAACATTTAAAATTCTGTATATTTATTCGACTTATTATGTCATCTTGTGAGAAATTCTTGAGGAATTTTGCTTGATTAAAAGAACTACATGATGCGGCCTGCGGCCGCCCCTTGCTTTGGCCGCCCTTGTGCGGTGCACACTCTGCACACCTGCTAGGATCGGCCCTGTAACTCACTGCATTGCAGACCGCGGAGTAGCTCGCTATTCTCCCTGATTTTTCGAAATAATCGTCTGTAATTGAAATTTTAGCCTTTTCTCTTGCTAATTTCGATTATCCTTTCGTTTTTTTTTTTTTTTTCATTAGCAGTTTTTTTTTTTTTTTTTTTTTTTTTTCTGCATAACTTTACACGCATAAGTGAAAATTATCTGCGCTCTTAAAATGTCTTCAAGTTGAATCTGAATCATCGATTTAGAGTGATTGCTGATGAGATGAAATGTTTCCACCACAACAAAGGGCATCCAAAGGGAATTTTAGAAAGAATCGGGGTGAAATTTCAAGCGGGTTTGAAACATCGATAGGCAACCGTTCCTGCAGTTTTAACAATAGACTTGAGGAATTACAAAATTCCAATGTCATTCAATACAACATTCGCTAGAATGGAAATAGGGGGGGGGGGGAGAGAAAGAGAAATTAAACGAGAATAATAACGGCAGCACGAGTTTGCGAAAAACCCTGCTCTTGCAAAGAGGGTAAGTTCGCAAATTAACCAACGATATTGAGGTCTCAAATCGTTTATATCTTGGACAATCTAAGGGGGGGGCTACTCAAGGGCTGCAGTATAAAATATTGAAAAACTGAATTGAAAGCCATTTTTGAAGCTAGGAGTGCTTTATTATTTCTCCTCCGCAAACTCTTAAAAATTTAAAAGTCAAAAATGTTTAGGCTGTCTTCAACGATGCAAAAGTGGGGAGGGGGAGGTTTAAAAAAATAGAAAACTGGAGTATTAAAAACACTAGTTTAGGCAATTTTTTGGTGAATTTATGAGAGATGGTTTTGGTGTTCTAACATGAAAATGTTGTAGCTGATGTATTAAAATTTCTTTGAGACTATACTTAAATGGACCTAAGAGAAAGGGAATTTGGGACCCTCTTCCGAAAAGTGTTTGTAATTGAAGTCATAAAACTTTTAGGTTGTCTTTAGTAATGTCAAGAGGGGGAGGGGGCTCTCTTTAGGCGAAATTTCGAAAGTGGAGTCTTAAAAGTGCAACTTTAGACCGTCTTGGGGCTCGGGGTCCCCCTTCCCCGAAAATTATTCAAAGCTAAAGTATTCAGAACCATGAGCGCCCATATGCAAAATCATGGGTGCAAGACCTTCCGTCTCAGGACGGATTTCCGTCTTGGACAAATTTCCGAGACGGAGGTCGGGACGGAAAGAAATTCGATGCCTTTCTTTCAGTTTTTACTTAAAAAAGAGAAATTGAGTGTTTGGAAAATATGCTTTAATTACTGGACCGTTCCATAACCACGAATTTACATCGATATTCTCTCGGTTTTCCGCCATGGGCTTGTTTTGTTTGCAACGTGCTTTTGGAGGCGTGGCTTTTCGACTCGCGCCGTTTGACTAGGTATAGCTCTGTTATTTCCAACTCACTGCATTGCAGACCGATGAGTTACTCGCTATTCTCCCTGTTTTTTCGAAATAATTGGCTCTAATCGAAAATTTAGCCTTTTCTCATGCTATTTTCGATCATTCTTTCGTTTTTTTCATTTGCGGTTTTTTTTTTTTGCAAACTTTACACGCATAAATGAACATTATGTACACTCTTAAAATGTCTTAAAGAGCTGAATCTGAATCACCGATTGAGCGTGATTGCTGACAAGATGAAATGTTTTCGCCACATCAAAGGGCGTCCACATACCAGGTAAAACGGAAGCTATCAGTGATTTTTGAATATTTCGATGAAAATGGGAATTTTGGAAATAATCGAGAGGAAATCTCAAGCTGGTTCGAAACACCGATGAGCAAACGTTCCTGCATTTTTGACAAAGACTTTAAGAATCACTAAATTCCAATGTCATTGAATCTAGCAATCGCTAGAATGTAAATATGGGAGGGGGGGGAGAGAAAGAAAAGGAGAAAAATAACGGCAGCAAGAATTTGCGAAAAAACGCTGTTCTTGCAAAGAGGGTAATCAGTTCGCAAATTAACCCACGATACTGAGGTTTTAAAAAGTTGATATCTTGGACAATCTAAGAGGGGGGGGGAGGTGTTACTTAAGGGTTACAGTATAAACTATCGAAAAACTGAATTGAAAGCCATTTTTGAAGCTAGGAGTAGTTTGATATTTCTCCTCTGCAAACTCTTAAAACTTATTAGGCTGTCTTCAATAATGTAAAAGGGGGGAGGGGGACGTTTAAAAAAAAATCAAAAATTTGGAGTCTTAAAAACACTAATTTAGGCAATCTTTGGTGAATTTATGAGAGATGGTTTTGGTGTTTTAACATGAAAATGTTTTGTAGCTGATGTTTTAAAAACTATTTGAGGCTATAATTAAATGGACTTGAGTGAAATGGCATTTGGGACCCTCTCCCGAAAAGTGTTTGCAGTTGAAGTCTTAAAACTTTTAAGCTGTCTTTGGGAATGTCAAGAGGGAGGAAAGGGTCTCTCTTTAGGCGAAATTCCGACACTGGAGTCTTAAAAGAGCAACTTTAGACTGTCTTGGGGGTTCGGGGTTCCCCTTTCCCAAAAAATATTCAAAGCTGAAGTATTCAGAACTCAGTTTTAGGTAATCTTTAAAAGACTTAAGAAGAGGAAATTCGAAGGCTTTCTCTCAATAAGTTTTAATATTTTCGTTTCTGAAATTTTAAGAGCTTTGTTTTGGGCTATCTTTGGATGATTTAAGGGGAAAGGGCAGGGACGGCATTTCACCATTTCATTTGGGGGGTCGAGTTTCTGAAACATATATAACGCCAAAGCGAAACCAAACACACATTTGCTAACAAGATGTTGTCATAAAATCGGTTTAGTATGAATAAAATTAGTGTTTAGAAACAATTAAAATTTGATTCATTGACTAAAAATTTTTAAAAAACATCTTGCTGCTAAAGATTTTATACCTTTTGGAAAAGTTATAATGCATGATTTTTTGAATTCGGAAGAGCAGGGAATCGTGTTACTAATCTATCAGTGCCCAATGTCGTGCTGTTTTGCCAGTTCAGCTAAATAGAAAAGGTATGTTTTCCCCCTTTGTGCTTCGAAAATATTTCTCTAACCTTTTGAGACACAAAGAAGATCTTTCTCTACTAGCTGAACCGATTGTAATAGTTAAAAAATAATTGAAGCAACACAAAGTTATGTATAAAAACACTTTTTATATCTTGCTCTTCAAAATCACCCATGCTACTTCAAAAACTGTGAGGGGCTTAAACTTTTCATCATTGAATAATCTAGTCATGTCGGTGCTCGCAGCTTCAATGAGATATCATCTGCCTCCAGCTCTGTTATTCACTATTCCAGATTGATGAGCCCATAATAAGGTCGAAACTGAAGTCTCTGAATGTGAAAACCATTCTGTCGGTATACTTGCAATTTCTCTTTCCTCATGCTAAAAAATTTTACTCACAGTTGAAACATTTTATTTTTCGTTTTCAAAATCCAATCCAAATAACCATAATCCCAGCCAACCATACAGAAAAATAATTATCATCAAATTTTGTGTTAATTTCATTCGAAACTGAATCTATTACTTCATACAAAATATTCAAAAATTAATGTTTGACTTCACATCATCATGTGGATTTTTGTCACTTTTTTTTTTTTTTTTTTTTTTTTTTTTTTTGCGCCTCTTTAAAATTGGCTAGGAGGAAGAATTTTTTTTTTGAAAAATTTCACGATTGATTGAAATGTACACACAGATCAATTGTAGATTGAAGTGTGGTTTAAATAGTCGAGTAGCGGATTAAAGATACAGATTTTGATAGGGTAAAGCATTTTTCAAAAACCTTTTCTCGATGCAAACAAATCGGATAAAAATTCAAACGAAGTCATACATGCTAAAAGGCATGAGCTTTTTCACCATTGAAAGAATTGTTTTGCAATAATTCTTCCAGTCGTCAAATCACTGCTTTGAAGTTAGAGGGAAATGGTTTTATCGTTTTAACTCTTGAAAATTATCTTATGTCACTCCGCGATTGCATAATTATAGAGCCCCATAAAAGGTATTTGGTTAATATGTCTTTTTTTTTTTTTTTTTTTTCAATAATCACATGCATTTTGAAAAAGTTTCTATGAAAACATTATAGTATATTGAGCAGCTGAAACGTGTTTCTAGCAGAAGAAAGCGATGAACACTCATTAAATAAATATACACTTAAAAAATGAGCGTAAAAGTGAATGTAAAATATCAAGGAATGTTCTTGTGAAAACCATGCTGCCACACCACTTTTCACGAGCCTCTCGTATTGGACATACCATCGTAACACTGGGCACACAAGTGTGAAATATTTAGCCTATATAAGGCAATGTCGTCTTCAGTTAAAATTAGCCATGGTTTTCTATCAGTTTTCTATGTTCTGAAAAATCCGAAAATACTTCATGAATTTCTAAGTCATCATCCAAATAACGAAAAACACTTCTAGTCTGAGAATGTGTCGAGTTTTATCAAATAGTTGCTGAGAACCAGCGAGATTTCCTTTAGTGAACATTTATTTCCGACTTATATAAATTGAATTCATCCATTTTCTATCATTCTGCTCAAAAAATTTGGGGGTGCAACCGCCCCTCTTGACCCCCCTATTTGCCGCCCCTGGGAAAGGGTGTAGGAAGATTCTTTCAAAAAGTTTCCAAAATTAAAGTATTAAAACTTTTAGGCTGTCATAAGTCATGTTTATAGAAAACAATTTAGAAACTGAAGCCTTAAAAATTGAAATTTAGGACGTTTGTGGTGAACTCAAAGGAAGGATTTCGGGAGTTCTCTTCAGAAAATGTTTTGATGCTGAAAATTTAAAGGAATATTGGAAAGGATACCTTGTTTAAAAAATATATCTACTTCACTGAAGCGATTTTTTATTGCTAATTTCAACACCTGCTATCTTATAAAAGAATTCTTTTTCAAATGAAGACTGTGTGGGGGAATGGTGCCAATTCATTATCATTAGTCGGCCATACCCTTCCCCCACCTTTCCTTCATTTCTGGTTTGTTGGCGCTACCTTATGTAGGACATTCCGATCAGAACTGATTTATGTTGCGAAAGTTAAAACCTTATGTCCTAAGCGATTTTATTGCTGCAATAAAAATGTTTACGATCGGTAAAAACTAATGGTGCGGCGCTGCGAACGCTTTTACCCCTAACATTATCCAACATCGTCTAAAATTGCATTTTTGGAACTTCAATTTCGAAATATTGCCGAAGGAGGGTTCCTGAACTCCATCCCTTCCATAGTGCATTCAAAAAGCTTATAAACGTTATGAAAGATGGAGTACAATTTCATTTTTAAAACATCGATTTCTGGAAGAGCCCAGAGCACCCCCCCCCCCCTCCCTTTCTCTAATATTTTTGAAAGCTGCCCAATGTTGTTATTTTTGGACTATCAGTTTGAAATAATTGATGTAAGAGTTCCTGAACCCCTCCTTTCCCAAAACTTTACCAAAATGGCATACCATAGCGTTTTTTGGACTTCAATTTGAAAAATTTCTGGGGAGAGTCCCCCAGACTCCCCCCCCCCCCCCTCCACTTATTGCTGGATTTTAGATTTTTTCTAATTATGATGTCAAAACGCTTAATATTACAATTTAAAGGCTTAAAATTTAAATCGAAAAAACAGATTCCAAACCTGGCATTGTAAAATCTACAACATTAATACGCATAAATTTTTCCTTAAGCCTGCATGCGGGCAGGGGGGGGGGAGAGCTG
Source organism: Uloborus diversus (assembly GCF_026930045.1). NCBI lineage: Eukaryota > Metazoa > Arthropoda > Arachnida > Araneae > Uloboridae > Uloborus > Uloborus diversus. The sequence goes on along the minus strand of NC_072732.1, from coordinate 183,761,345 downwards.
AAAATATTTTCCGTCTTGAACACATCACCAAACTTGCACCCATGTGCAAAATTTAAAGGGGGGCTCAGATATTTTACTCATGGTTTAGCAGGATATTTTCCCCGTAGTTCAGTACAGATAAGAGTTATTAAAATTTGATATTTTTAATAACCTATTCATTATAGGCTGGAGAAGAAATGTTTTTCAGTTTTGCAAAGAAAAAGGTACTAAAAGCAAGGAAGTTCTAATTTTAAAGGGGGGGGGACTTGAGCTCCCACTTGCCCCCTGTTTGGGTGCCCTTGTTCAGAACTCAGCTTTAGGTCACCTTTGAAAGCCTTAATAAGGGGGAATTCGAAGGCTTTCTCTCAATAAATTTTGGAACTTAAATTCTTAAAACTTAGGTGATGAAAAGGGGGAACCGTAAATTTAAGTTAAATTTAGTGAACTTAGGGGAAGGAGTTCGGGTGCTCTCTCCCCCGAAAATTTCTCCATGCTGAAGTATTGAAAGGCTATTTTGGCTATTTTTGAGTGGAATTCAGGGGGGGGGGGGGGTCTTTCTCGAAACATTTTCGAAATTGAAGTCTTAAAATTTTGGGGAGTTGCTCTTTCAATAGAAAAATAAATCTCAAACACAAACTTACATTGCCTTTATTAAACACAATGAAGGGAGGGGGGGGGGTATTCCGTCGCCCAGCCCGAAATATTTCCGTTTCTAAAATTTTAAGAACTCTGTTTTGGGCTATCTTTGTATGATTTAAGGGGTAGGGTATAGGAAGAATCTTTCAAAAAGTTTCCGAAATTTAAAGTATTAAAACATTTAGGCGGTCATAAGTCATGTTTTAGGTAAGGAAGGGTACTATTCCTAGAAAAAAATTTAGAAACTGCATCCTTAAAAATTCAAATTTAGGACATTTGTGGTGAACTCAGAGGAAGGGGTTCGGGAGTTCTCTTCCGAAAATTTTTTGATGCTGAAATATTTAAAACGCCACTTTAGGCTATATTTGAGTGCCTTAAGAGGGATGTGATTCTGGTGCCCTGCCTGGTGTAAGGATTCAGTTACTCTATTTCTTTTTTTAATTAATGAATATTGGAAAGTGTACCTCGTTTAAAAAATATATCTACTTTACTGAAGCGGTTTTTTTATTGCTAATTTCACCACCTGCTATCTAAAAAAGAATTCTTTTTCAAATGAAGACTGTATGGGGGAATGGTGCCAGTCCATTATCATTAGTCGCCCATACCCTCCCCCCCCCCTTCCTTCTTTTCTGGCGCTACCTTGGGAAACTTTCCGATCAGAACTGATTTATGTTGCAAAAGTGAAAATCTTATGTCCCAAGCGATCTTATTGCTTGCAATAAAAATGTTTACGATCGGCAAAAAACTAATGGCGGGGAGCTGCGAACGCTTTTACCCCTTCCTTTTAAAACATCGTCTAAAATCGCGTTTTTAGAACTTCAATTTCGAAATATTGCTGAAGTAAGGTAGGGTTCCTGAACTCCAGCCCTTCGATAATGCATTCAAAAAGCATATAAACGTATGAAAAATGGAGTGCAATTTCGTTTTTAAAGCTTCAATTTCGGGAAGAGCGTCCCCCCCCCCCTCTTTCTCTATTATTTTTGAAGGTCGCCCAATATTGATTTTGGGACTATCAGTTAGAAATGATTGATGTAAGAGTCCCTAAGCCTCCTTTCCCTGAACGTTACCAAAATGTCCTGCCATTGCGTTTTTTGGACTTCAATTTAAAAAAATTTCTGGGGGAGAGCTCCCAGACCCCCCCCCCCCCCGTTATTGGCGGTTTTTAGGTTTTTGGAATTACGATAACGCTTAAATATTACAATTTAAAGACTTAAAATTCAAATTAAACACAGATTCAAAAATTGGCATTGTTAAAATCTACAACATTTATACACATAAATTTTTCCTTTAGCACGTATGCCGGGGGGGGGGGGGGGCTGAAAATATTTTCCGTCTTGAACACATTACCAAACTTGCACCCATGAATCTATCTTAATTTCCATTTTGCTCACCCCCCAAATGAATGTTGAGTTTTTTTTTTCGACTGGACCACATATGGATAAGTGCCTAAGAACATATAGACAAGCGAAATATTCATTTTGACGATTCTCGAGTTAATTACAACGAGTTTTCTCGTGACGTCTGTATGTATGTATGTGCGTATGTATGTTGCATAACTCAAGAACAGTATATCTTAGAAAGTTGAAATTTGGTACATAGACTCCTAGTGGGGTCTAGTTGTGCACCTCCCCTTTTGGTTGCATTCGGGTGTTTCTAAAGGGGTCTTTTGCCCCTTTTGGGGAAAATTATTGTTAATTTCGATGTAAACTCAAGTGGTTTTATAATTTGTCGGACACTTGGCGATATATCGCCATTCTTTTGGTTGCCAAATTTGGCGTTTTTTTTTAAATTTCATTTTAAATTGGCCACTGTTGGTGATATTTAGAGAGTAAACTATTCAATCACATTAAAATTGCCAATAATGAGGAAATGACATAAAATTGGAGTAAAAGGAAGTCATGTGATGCACACATTAGCTCATTTTTTTTGTTTTTTTATTTATTTATTTTTTATTCTTACACCATAGCAACAGGAAAGCAGAAGTCGAATTCAAAACTTTATCAGATCATACCTAAGCAACATGGGTGCAAGACCTTCCGTCTCAGGACGGATTTCCGTCTTGAACAAAATTTCCGAGACGGAGGTCGGGACGGAAAGAAATTCGATGACTTTCCTTCAGTTTTTACTTAAAAAAAAGAAAAATTGAATGTTTGAAAAATATGCTTTAATATTACTGGATTTTTCCATAACCACGAATTTACATCGACATTCTCTCGATTTTCCACCATGGGCTTGTTTTATTTGCAACGTGCTTTTGGACTCACGCCGTTTGACTTTTTTAGGTAGCTCTGGTTTTTCCAACTCACTACATTGCAGACCGCGGAGTTTCTCGCTAATTTATCGAATTGATGGCGTTTCGTCTTTCGTTTTCACTTGCTATTTTTGAGCATCCTTTCGTTTTTTTTTTTTTTTTTTTTTGTTCTCATTAGCGGTTTTTTTTTTGTTTTTTTTTTTTTTTTGCAAGCTTACGCATAAATGAAAATTATGTGCGCTCTTAAATTGTCTTAGAGTTGAATCTGAACCACCGGTTGAGTGTGATTGCTGGCGGGATGAAATGTTTACGCCACGTCAAAGGGCATCCACATACCTTGTAAAATGGGAACTATCAGGGATTTTGAAGATTTTTAATGAAAATGGGAATTGTGGAAAGAATCGGAGGCAAATTCCAAACTAGTTTGAAACACCGATGTGCAACTGTTTCTGCATCTTTGGCATGTTTCTGATAAAATATTCTTAGACTTAAAGAATCACTGAACTCCAATGACTTTCAATCTAACACTCGCTAGAATGGAAATTGGGGGGGGAAGTAGAGAAAGGAAACAAAAAAAGAAAAATAACGGCAACACGAGTTTGCGAAAAAATGCTGCTCTTGCAAAGAGGGCGAGTCCGCAATACTGAAGTCCTAACACATTTATATTTTGGAGAATCTAAGAGGGAGGGGGGGTACTCAAGGACTCCAGAATACAAAATCGAAAAACTAATTTTTAAGCCATTTTTGAAGCTAGGAGTGGTTTGGAATTTCTCCTCTGGAAACTAAAAAAGAGGTCAAAATTTTTTAGGCTGTTTTTAATAATGTAAAAGTGGGGAGGATGAGGTTTTAAGAAAAGTCGGAAACTGGAGTCTTAAAAACACTAATCTAGGCAATCTTTAGTGAATTGATGAGAGATGGTTTCGGTGTTCCAACCTAAAAATGTTTTGTAGCTGATGCATTAATAACAATTTGAGGCTTATTCTAAAATGACTTAAGAGAAAGGGTGTTTGGAACCCTCTCCCGAAAATGCTTGTAATTGAAGTCTTAAAACTTTTAGGCTGTCTTTGGCAATGTCAAGAGGGGGGGGGGGGTCTCTTTAAGTGAAATTCCGAAACTAGAGACTTAAAAACGCAACTTTAAACCATCTTTAATGAACATTGAGGGTGGGGTCCTTAAAACTTTGGATTATCTTTGGCGATGTGGGGAATGTTGCTCCTTCGATGGAAAAATAAATCTTAAACACAAACTTACACTGCCTTTAGTGTGCCTGCTTCACACAAGGAGAGAGAGAGGTATTCCGCCGCCCCCCCCCCCCCAGCCCGAAAAATTTTCGTTTCTGAGGTTTTAAGAACTCTGTTTTGTGCTATCTTTGGATGACTTGAATGGGAAGGGAGTCGGATTCACCAATACGGAAATTGAGGATTTAATTTTCCTTACCCGTACTTGTCTTAAGCAATGTTCTTTTGTTTTTAATGGGAAATTTTATATTATGTTAGATGGTCTGGCTATGGAAAACCCACTTAGCCCCATTCTTAGTGATATTTACATGCATTATTTTGAGGTTAAGCTGTTCCAAAAACTGCAGTTTCAATTTTATGTTCGGTATGTTGATGATTGTTTTGTTCTAATGAACCAGAATCAGTTTGAGAGTGATGAGGTTTTATCTATTTTAAACTCCATTGATCCTCATATTCAGTTTTCTTGTGAGAAAGAACGGTATAATTGCATTTCATTTCTTGATGTACTTGTTTCTCGTACTGAAATTGGTTTTGAAGCTACTGTTTATCGCAAACCTTTTGCTGTTTCTTTACCTCCTCATAGACTATCGTCTCATCCTCCAAATCAAAAATATTCTGCTTTCAATTCTTTTGTTTATCGCGCAATTAATATTTGTTCTTCGTCGGAACTTCTCAAAGTGGAACTTAATTATCTTAAAGCTGTGGCAATTGATAGAGACTATCCGCCAACTTTGATTGATTCCATTTATAAAAAACTTTCAAATAAATCCCAAACTAATGTTCTTAACCGAACCTTCATCAGAAAGAATTTGGTTGTTTTGCCATTCTTTCCATCTGTAAGCTATCAGGTTGCTAAGATTCTAAAACGTTTCCAATTCCAGGTGGTGTTCTCTCCTATTAATAAACTTTCATTCTCTTCTCTTAAAGATCCTATTCACCCTCTTAATTGTTGTGGACTTTATAGAATTAATTGTAGTTGTAAACTTGCCTATATTGGACAGACTCGGCGTGCTTTAAAAATTCGCTTGAAAGAGCATCAAAATTATGTGAAAAAACAACAATTAAATAAGTCTAGTATTGCTAAACACTGTTGGGATTCGAATCACTCTTTTGATTTTAACTCTTATCAGATTATCCAAAAATGCCCCAATTCATCAGATCTTGACTTTTGGGAATCCTTTCATATTTTGAGGAACAGTTCTAACTTAGTTAACGATCTTAGTGCAGTTCCATATTTTTCTAACATTTGGCTCCCATATCTTTAATACTGTCCTTTCCCCATTCCCCCCCCCTTTTTTTTCCCATTCATTTTTATCGATCTTCCTTTGTTTATTTTTACCTTTTTGTCTTGATTGACACTCCCCCCCCCCCCCCCAATTTTTCTTCTATTTATCTTTATTTTTCCTTTTTTCGAATATTTTTTGTTTCTGTTTATTTTATTTCATGGTTTTCCATTCTGCTTTTCCTTTCTTGCGGTTCATGGTTACTGACAATTTCTTTTCTTTTTGTTTAAGCTTCGGCTTAATCTTTGTCCAATTGAATTCTTTCTTCCTGGGTTCGTACCTAAGAGAAAGCTCTTGGCCTTTGCTTGCATTCCTATTGGTTCTTGATCGGTTTATAACTTTGTCATTGGTGTTTGGCTAATCTGCTGTTTTTATCTTTTAAGCTGCATGCTTATCTGCTCTTGGCTTTTGTCGGATGTCTTTTCATCCATAAGCTCATTATTTTTTGCATTGAAAAAGGCGTTCCCTGTAACGCCGAAACACGTGTCTGCTGTAATTTACAAATTTGTGCTTCTTCTAACGTTGTTCTGTCTTACTTTACTTCAATTTGTCTTTCCACTTGCCAGACAACGACACTTGTGATATTTGTGACAGATTAGATTGTGAATTAAAAAATGAGAGAACTGCGGAAAAATGCAACGAAATTAAAGTTAAAAAAGAAAAGCACTTGGGAAAAACTTCATTCAGACATGAGTTAAAAAGAGAAGATAAACAAAAAGGCCGTACTAATAATGGCTGGAGAGTCGTCATGTCTGATCTCCAAAAATGCCTTCCTACTCCAGACTTGAAGAACTCTCAAAATTTTTACTTAAGAAAACTCTGGACATTAAATAGTACTATTCTTGATACAACCGCCGACAAAACTTGCTGTATGATTTGGGATAAAGTGACAGTCGGGCGTGGAGGAAATGAAATTGCATTATGCTTATATTCACATGGGCAAATGAAGAACTTCAAAATTTTGAAAATCCTACTGAAAACTTAACGGTATGGACTGATAATTGCAGTGGCCAAAATAGGAATATCAATATGATGTTCATCTACATATGGATGTTAGAAAAAATTTCTATTTTAAAAGAAATAAACCACAAGTTTCTACTTACTGGACACACTCACATGGAAGTTGATGGAAAACATAGTGTTATAGAGCGAGCTAAAAAAACAATTAAAAAACCACACTATCTACACTACAAATGATTGGGCTAATTTTATTAGTTCGTGTTCAAGAAAAAACCCGTTTCTTGTAAGAAGGATGGGCCTTGAAGACTTTTTAGATTTTCTTTATTTGAGGAGCAAAGAGGCTCCTTTTGTTTCAAGAAAGACAAGCACTAATAAAGAGCCATTTTTGATATTGAACGCAGTTTGGTTGCAACTTCGAAAAGGAGACAGCAAATTGTATTATAAGACCAGCTTTGCAGATAAATCCTTTAAAGCAGTTGAATTAAAAAGAAATAAACGAGAAGAAAGGGTTGTTATGCCAAAGACAATTCCAAAATTAAGACTAACCACAAAAAAGATAAGTAATGAAAAGTACAGAGACCTTATGAATTTAATGCAGTGGATTCCTATAGAGTATAGACCTTACTTTGAAAATCTTCCACATGGAGAAAACGAAGGAAACTTTCCTGAAGATGATTCAACTGCTCTGGATTAATAAATCTTAAGATCATCTGCAGTTCATAGACGATCTCAGGTTTTCTTTTTACAAAATTTTAAAATTAAATACATTCTGCTTATATTCTAATTCTAACTGTCGATTACTTTTTGTATTAAAAGTATCATTAAACTTCTACTATGAACATTTGCAGTTTAATTTTAAAACCGTTTAAAAATTTCTAAAACAGTGTTTGGTGTAAAAATACAATAACGTAAGCTCAGTTCTAATATAATGAGCCATTTAATCTTTAATTATATAAATAATTGTTAAATTGTACGGAAATAGACTAATAAGGAGAATAGCATACATGTTTTTTTTTTCCAGTTAATATTCATATTTTGTCTATGTAACTAGGAAATGAAATCCTTCCTCCATCAGTTTTTACTAGGGACGCAAATTCGGAGCCTAATTAATTTTGGGGTAAAGGAATCGGATTTGGAGCCGGGATTCGATGGTTTGAAATTACAAACGTCGAAATTGGAGTTGGTCATTTTCTCTCTGGATTCGCTACTCTACTTGTGCTACGGAGTCAGTCAGAGTCGGAGTCTAAATAATTTTGGAGTAAAGGAGTCGGAGACAAAGGCTCTAAAATTCCCGGAGTAGGAGTTGGTCATTTTCAATCCGAACCCACAGCCCTGGTTTTTATACTCTCGTACAAAGTAGATTTATGTGACTTACGTTATTCTGGCCCTGAGGTACGGAACTGTTTTTGATGTTAAACCACAATAACGTAAGTCCAGTTCTGATATAGTGAATCATTTATTTTTTAATTTTATAAATAATTTTAAAATTGTGCAAAAATTAACCAACAAGACATGAAGTATACATATTTTTTTAGTATTAACGGTCATATTTTATAGCGTAATTTAAATAACAGCTTTGCAACAAGGCAACAAAATCAAAATTTTCTGTTTTTTCGCTCTACTGCAAAATTATCATAATGTGACTTACGTTTGTCTGGCTCTGAGGTACAGATATTAGGCCTCAATCACAATATTTATCTAATCAAAGATAAAAATTCGTTGGAAAAACATCAAATTAGTCTCAGGTTCAAGTCCCCCTAGTTATCTTGGGTCAAAGCTCCCTAGGTAACTTTCTTTTGTTAGCCTTAAATTTTTAGCTACTTAGATTAAAGTTATATAAATTTACTGTATATCAATAGATAGCTAGAAAAATGACTAAAACGTGTATACTTTCAAAATTCATTTCCCTCAAAACTGGAGATGAAAATCTAAAAAAATCCAACATCTTCAAACTTAACTTTTAAGGTGCAGTATCATTTATCACTGAATTTCTTGAAAACCACTGATATTTCTAAAATGGGTTGTCCCTGCAAAATACTGTTGTCAGACTTGTCAACCAATAAAATATGAATAAAATTTTCCCTAAATATCCTTTTCATGGAAAACATCCCTAGTCTCCTCTAATATCCCGTTCCTAAATTGTTCCAAAAAAGTAAAATTATAACCTTAATCAAGAAAAAGACGAAACTAAATAAAATAAATAAAGCAATCGATTTTTTTTTCAAGAACGATACATATTTCTTTCAGCTTTTTGCTATTAAGACGACCATAGGTGGCTCTTGCACCAAAAAAGTGGGAGGGGGGGAGCAGGTTAGGTTTGCAGTGTCCCTACAGCTGACTCTTTTTAACCTACCTTCTCAGGAAAAGAGGAAAAAAGCATGAAAGAAGTCTTAATGCATCTTTAAAATCTCGCGAAAAACAAAAACAAAGTCAAAAGTAATTAAATAAATATAGAAAAACTAAAAATCGGAAAGTAGGGTATTGAGACGGAGAAAAAATGTCTGTCTGTCTGCCCACCCCCCTCCCCCAAAAAAACCTGAATGAATAGTCCGATTCGAACAAACCTTTTTTTGTTCGAGAACACCTTTTTCCCACATTTCACTTTTTGATCCGAACAATTTTTTGTTCAATTTTGAACAATTCAAAAAAACTTAACATTAGCGCCTACGGGAAAATTCAAGGCAAATAAATGCCACACTTAAGGGGCGAATTTACTTCAAACAAACTTTGTTAGAAAAAGTTTTTGATGACGAACATGTATAGAAAATATCTTTTTGATTTGAACAATTTTTCGTTCAATTTGGAACAGTTCAAATCCTTTTATTCCTTTTTATTTCTTTTGGGGGAGAAATTCGGAGTCCTTTATGTTTTAACTTAAAAAAAAGTGTGGCCTTTTTTTTTGGATAATGAAAGATATTTTTTTTTAAGTTGACAGTCTATTGTTTTCAATTTATATTTTTGAAAGTACATTTTTATATTTTTATTGTTTGTTTTTTTAATTATTTTTTGTCAACAGAGGAAAAACAAATGATCTTTTTATATAATTTATTTCTTTTAATGAGCTTATTGTTAATTCTTTTTGGAAGCGATTAAAGATTTTTTTAATAATGTATTAGCTGCTTTTTTTAAAAGGTGATACTATTTAATTTGTTCGTTTATTTATTTTTTACGCATATATTTCTTCATATGAGCGAGGCATATTTTAGTTCTAATAATCAGCTTGAAATGTTAAAAAGTTATGTTTGAAATAATTTGCGATTTTAACTAATTTTGAAAATATTGATCAGATACTAGAAAGTCGATATTGGTAGACGGGAATGTAGGCTAGTTTAGTTCTGGACGGAACTTCTGGTTTATGAATTGAAGTTCAACGTAATTATTGATTAAATGACCTCTAAAAAAATAGGGATGTGACCTCAAAAGTCCTCATACTCCTTTACTCAAGTTTGAAGTTCTATTTTACTTTTTGTGACATAATAACTTGAGAAAAATATAAAACCCTCTCGTATCTTCATTGTTTGAACACGTGAACCGATCAATTTTATCCACCGCAACGAACTCGAAACAAATTCGAGTTACGTTTCATTTCTTTTCCTCCGCAACACTTTCACTTATAAAGCAACTAAAATTAGTTCCTTTCATTCCTCTCGCAGAGTGTTTTGTTTTTTTGTTTTTTTGAACAAAAAGCTAAACAATTATTTATTTGTAAACTAACTCCAACCTATTAATTAAGCCTCATTTTAACTTTTTTCCTAATTTTGGAAGGGGACCAGGCTACCCTAAAAAGCCCTTGTGGGGGAGAAGAGTTAGCAAATTTAAGTCAAATAATGACTACCTTGATTTAATTTATTTCCCTGACGCCCTTGACCGGTGCCTTGGATGTTTTTTTTTTTTTTTTTTTTTTTTTGCTGAAAATACTTCTTGCGATGTCTTGTATGTAAATAAGTAAAGAAGTCCAACCTGTAAAGACAGTACCCAATCTTCCCGTAATATTTAGTAGCTATGGACACGTCAATAACAAAAGGATTGATTTTAATACTGATTGCGATAAATAATTGATTTTTCTTGACTTGCACTGTTTTTAATTTCATGAAATTTGTGTCAAAAATATCTTGTGCAGTATGAATTAAGATCATATTTTTTTTGAAAATGCTCTAATGAAGGGTTTCTTATTCCAGGCTGACGACAGAACCTGGAAATCAGGGAGAAGTCCGGGCAGTTTATTGATCAGGGAAATATCAATGAAGTTCGAAAAAATAACAAAAAATCAGAGAAAATTGATTAAGTAAAGGTTTTTTTTTTTTTTTTTTGCTTTGCAAATATGAGTAATCTAATTCCTTACACATTATCCGCTATCTGAAAAAAAAAGTAAAGTAATGAGGTGCAAACTATGCGTGTATCTTTTTTCCTCAACGTCAAAGTATTGAACCTTAACTTATAAACCACACTTGCTAAGACTGCTTCTATGTCTGTAGGGCTGTTTACTTTAGTTAACTTGAATTTTCCTTTCACGCCTTCCATGCTATGTAAAATAAACAACTCAGCAGGCAAAGGAGAAGCTGTCGTTATTGCTTTAGCTCCCTTACCTCTCTTGAAGTAACTATAAGAGTATAATCAGGATTTTTCAAGACGAAGTCTTTATTTTTTAGATTACTTTTGATAAAAGCTTCAAAATTATCTTCGTGTTTTTAGTTTGATTGCTAAAATTGAATGTTAAATCAAAATCAACATTGCTTTTGCCATCGTACTATTCACTGTCGTCACAGATTATACAAACCTTTTTTTTTTTTCCCTTTAGACTTTTTTTCTTGAAATTCTTATGTTTAGTGTTTGCGGCAAGTAAAGAGTATTTGTTTTAAATTTCCTATAATATTTCCACGTAGATAATTTAATATGATGTTTTGTAGTTCTTTCTTTTTTTTCTTTTTTTTAAGAAAATTCACTTGATTTTTTTTTTTTTTTTTTTTTTTTTTGAATTATTATTTTAATAAAAAGGCGGCATCTTTTTACAATATATTTTTAATAAACAACTTAAATGTTTTAAATACTTTTTAAATACTTCATTTTAGATAAACATTTAATGGATTTCAAGTAGAGCAAAGTAAGGAAGCCATTCTTATTGGTAACTCTTATTGGAAACCATTTTTGGTGAACTTAATTAGGGAATTATTTTTTCACTGTTCCTGTCGCCGTCCTGTATTTGTCAATATATAAAAAAGTAACACATTAAATTTCATGCACAGCAATGCTTATTACGAAGAACACAGTTTCAATATTTATTCAGGGTGGCGATAGATCAGGGAAATATCAGGAAATTTCGAAAAAATAACAAAAATTCGGGGAAAATTGATCAAATGAAGGGAAAAAAATATTTTTCCTTGCAAAATGAAGTATACTTTGATTCCCTACGAATTTTCCGCCAATTATTTGTTTTAAAAAAGTAAAATTAATGAGGTGCGATTATACAGTGTCGCATATTTGTGAATCTTTTTTCCTCAAGGTCAAAGTATGCAATCTTAGGATGAACTTCCTAAGATTGGTTTTCTGTCTGTAAAGTTGTTTATTTTACCTTGCTTGAATTTTCTTTCCAAGCATTCCAAGCTACGTAAAATAAACAACCCTACAGGCAAAGAGGAAGAGGTCATTAATGACTTTGCTCCCTTGCCTTTACTCAGCAAATAATTAGCATACTGTTATCACGATTTCAAGAAAAAATCTTTGTTTTTTAAATTAATGCTGAAAAAATCTTAAAAGATGTCACTTGCCGTTTTTAATTTAATTGCTAAAATTGAATTTTGACTGAAAATCAATTTTTTTTTTGCCATGGCTTTATGCGCTGTCACTTCAGATTACACGAAGGTTTTTTTTCTTTAGATTTTAAAACTCTTTTATTTTAAAAGCATTTTGAAATTAATAACCGTTTTTGAATGTCAATGTTTGTTACTAAAAAGTAATCCAAGGGTTTTTTTTTTTTTTTTTTTTTTTTTTTTTTGACAATAGGGAAGTTGCAACCTATTAAATGTTCATATTTTGGCTATTGGATATTGTTAATTGACCCTCAAAACTAAAAAATTCACCATCGCCGACTTTTAAAACACCGTGGTTGATTTTTAATGAATTTTTAAAAATCCACGCGCAAAAGTGCGCGCTTCTGAAACGTCACTAGCCTACGTCACAGGGCGCGAACGGGCAGCCTTCCGCCGAAGATCCCTTGTTTTCGCTAGGAATATTTTGAGCGCGCTGATATTTATATTTTTTAGAAATTCAATAATCCTTTTGAACACACTATGGAGACCGGATTCGTTAAAGCACAATCTAAATAATCTTCCTCATGTAACATCAATGAGGATATTCGAATATTTCCGAGAGGATGAGAGGTTTAATGTTCCAGAAACGCGAGGAGTTAAATGCGAGGAGATAGCCTTTTACGTTTCGTCTTCGAAGTCGAATGCGTGACCTTCGGCTTCTGCCCTACCGGAAGGCGCATAACGTCACTTCCTATGCCATCTGACGTCACAGGCGCTTGAACTTTAAAAATTAATTTAAAAAAAACTACTTATCGTATCGCAAAAATTTTTCACCTATGATGTTCATACATGTTACTCTATCATATAAAAATAAAATTGAAAAATCGAAATCTTCCCTATTAATGAAATCATTTGAAATTGAGTTGTGTACATAAGTAAATATTTTTATTATTTTTTAATAGTTAAAAAATTATTAAAACCTAAGTTCCTTGATTAGAGAATAGCTCAATATGACTGGTTGTTGAAAGATATCAATTTGTTTTACATAAATATGTCTATTCTGCCGTGTGCAAGTAAAGGACAGTTACTGCACGTTTTTCTTTTTCCTTTTTTGCATTTTTGTCATCTATTGTTCGTTATCTTTATTGTACATACTCGCTTATTTGGTTTCCGCTGAAAAAGAAGCACGAAAAAAACCTTTAATTCCAACATTTTCCAATTGTTAGTATTGAATTCACCACACATTTCTTCAAATATCTCGAAAACTAATTTCTGCAGATACTGCAGTTTACCTGCACACGGCAGTATTATTTACGTAAGTAAAACTACATTACTTCTATACTTTAACTATCACTTGTTATTCTTGCAGCAACAATGATACTGCTTGAAAATTCAATTCAAGATTATTTCCATTTAAATGTTTTAGTTTTATCATGATTAGATATTTCTTTAAGAGTGGTTTTAATAATTTCTTAGAATTCTTATGTTAACTGGTTCCTGGAAGTAAAGTATTTGTTTTAGATCTCCTACAATATTTCTCTGTCGATAATTTAATACACTATTTTTACCAAAAAAAATAAAGGAGCATCTTTTCAAAATATATTTTTAATTAACAGCTTAAACCGTTCTAAACACTGTTTTCTATTTAATATGCAATGCTTTTCAGGTAGGGCAAAGAAAGGAAACCATTATCACTGATAACGTAAATCAAGGAAATTTGGTGAACTTTATCAGGGAAAAGTTAGGGAACTTTTTTTTCCAGTTCCTGTCGCCACCCTGTTATTAATAAACACTATACCGTCAATTGCAACCTCTGTAAATGTATCTATATTGAAGAATATATACTTCTTCAGCAGTTACTTTTCATTTTATAGAAAGAGTCCCTTTTCTATCCATCCGTCTTGTAACTTCATAAAATGCTTGATTGATTTTTCTTTTTTTATAACAAAAATTGATCTGCATTTATTAGAATCACATGGAAGTTCCAAAGTTCCAAAATAATTTCCTGCTTGTTGTCGGGTCGCTGCATACTTTTTGGAATGCCAAGGTCTTCGGGAATTACGGAGGGAAAAAAAAAAGAATTTCAATAAACCGTGAGGTAGATGCGACCAAAACAGTGGCAATTGCCGAGATTTACGGCCCAGATCGCATTTGAGTGGCGCCCATGAATTGTGGTTCATCCGTTGGTGACAATAAAAAAAACTCGCGTTTCTTTTTGTCACTCTCTGTTTTATGACTGAATGGGACTCCCTCGCTTATACGCTCTTTGTCTCGCTCTTTATTGGACAGGCCTTCTCACATTCCTTTATTTATGGAGCGTAAACACACTCCGCTCCATTGTAGGTACAACATTGTCTTCGCGATGTTTCTTTCCCTCTGCGTCGTCTCGGGAAGTTTTTTTAAAATAGTTTATTTTTTATCGTACGGTGAAGTATATTAAACTGGAAATGAGTTAATTTTTGAGCCACTATCTCGGGAGAAAAAAACTATTTTTGGATGTGTTCTCCTGAAAAAATGTAACACCTGTAAAATATATAAAATGAATAGAAATATATTTCCATTATAATGAATAAGTAATTTTTGAGAGGCAAGAAAAATATGGGCATAAAACGCGGTATTTTGCTTTGAAGTTGGTCAAATTAACTATAATATGAAAACTATGTATGAAATTTTAGTGCGACAAAGCTGGAGGTCGGGAGCAACAACTTTTTTTTTGCAAGGAAAGTGAAGGGAAAACACTGGCCTAGCTTAAACTTAAACGTATCAATGGTGGCGGGCCTCCTTAAAAATGATTTCCTTGCAATCGCAGTACAGTTGTCAAAAAACAAACTTTACAGAAGAGTTAGAGCAGTGAACGATTTCATCACTTGCCAAACCGATTAACTTTACTTTTTTTAAATTCCCCTATTTCAGCTTTAATAATGCTTTATTGACGTCTAATGTGTGAATTTATGCTTAAGTTTTGGTTTGGTACATTTCTGACCACTTAACGACAGAAAATGTAACCCGAGAATCAATTTGTTCCTTTGGATAACACCATCTTTACCACTTTTCTTCACTTTTTGTAAGATGAAGTTAATCGATTTAGTATGCGAAGTATTCAAATATCATTAACTAATTGTTTTCAAAATGAGTTTCGAACTAAAAATCTAAAAATTTCGAACTGACAACACATTTTAAAAACTAATTTTTTAATTATTTTTTTAAAGCATTTAAAACGGTTTTTTTTAATGATTTCTGTATGCATATTTGAAGAGTTTTTACAGGGGAGGAGAGGGTTCGAGCTTCCAAAAATTTCACTCCTCAGAAAATTTACTACAGTCCACTTATCACCCCTGATTTATATTTAAAAAACTTCACATTGAAACAGCTTGGATCAGAACTACCTTACACTTGAATCACGACAAATATTGATCACCGCTAACGTAGTATATGGTGTAAGCGTCTTGAATAGAGTCAGCAAGAAATATTTAAAAATTACATGTTACTTTTAAGGTAAATAAGTGCGGTATTGAGAAATTTAGCATTGAAAATCCTCCAAAGATCAGCAACAGTTTAATCTACTAAGTGACAATTTTGCTGTACTTAAAAAAAAGAAAAATTAATAAATTTGCATTTTGACATCTGGAATTCAAATTATGTTTTTCGCAATCACGAGTGTGTGTGTGTGTGTGTGTATGTGTGTGGGTAGATGTGTGTGTTCGTGTCTGTGTGCAGGCGTGTGTGCCTATGTGTATGTGTGTGTGTGGGTGTATATTTATGCGTCTGTATGTATTGGATATGAACGCAACCTAGAGACTGTTTTCGCTAAAGGAGCAGCATCGGGAGGGGCCGGTCGACCGTAGTGCTGCAGAGGGAGGCGGGGAGAAAATAAAATCACATAGGAATTCAAAACAGTCAAATGAGAACAATAAGCAATGTGATTGCTCAAAAAAGGTGAGGGGGCGCAAAGCAGTGCCACATCAGCAAGTAGTTCTGTAGTAACTCTACAATCTGCCTCTGCAATCGCGCCATGATGGCAATGGTAAAATAATAACCGCATGGTACGAGCTATCCGCCATTTTGGATCAGGAGAGTTTTCAGGATTATTCCACTAGGCGTGTTTTCGCGTTTTTCAACCTCAATCAATATTAGCGAACTGCGTCATTTTTTCTGAAAAATAGGGACTCAGATTTGCAAAACAATAATTGGCTTTAACGTTCGGGAGTGACCCATCCTTAAATTTTTAGTAAAGGGGGAATTGTCAATTTACGGAATGAAATTCCGAATTTTACAGAATGATAAAATACGAGAATGCACACACACATACCATGTCTAAATTATTTCTAATACGAAAGGACATTATGCAGCATAAAAATAAAATTAAAGAAGGAAAAATATCCGCAATGTTGTAATATTGTCTTCAAATTTTCCGAATCGTTAGCAAAATTTGCTGATTAAGGATATTATTTGGGAGGTCGCAGTGACCTAAAATGAGCTCCCATCGATACACCCCAGTTAATATTGTAACAGGTATGAAAGAAGAAAATAACTTAGCATACAAAGGAAAAAACCTACGTTTTCAATTTCAATTAATATACTAAACTTCTCAAAGTTGAAATTGTTTAAGTGTGTTTGCATATCATAGTTTTTAACAAGGCTGCAGAGTCAGAGTCGGACTGATTTTGGGGTAAAGGAGTCGGAGTCAAAGGTTCTAAAAGTCCCGGAGTCTGTCTCCCCCCCCCCCATTCCTCAGCCCACGTTTTTAGTGTTGGCAATATTTCATTTTGAGAAATTTTATGATACTTCATTATATGCAAATTTCCGCAGTAATAAAAAGAGAATATGTTTGACGCGATGTAACTTGACAATCACTGATTGTATGGAAAAGAGCCAGTGCTACAGTTGGGAAGGAGGACGACGTTCCTCGAGATATTTGGTATATTATTGTAAAAATAATGTAAATTGATTTCAAACCAACTTTTTCTAAAATAAATGTCTACTTTATACAATAATGTAATCGAAACTCGCCTTTTTTTACCCAACAAAAATCCGTCAACCACGACATCTACTATATGAAAAATCACGTTCCCCTAAACATTATTTGCCAACTAATGCACGGAACAGAGTGAGCTTTACTGTAAACATTTTGTTTCTCAAAGATTGCTACGAATTTTACTTCAACAGTTTAAGCAAACATAAAATGATAATTTAAAATAAGCAGATCACTAAACTAGAGTTTCCAGTCCCGAATCCAGCGGTATCTCGCATGGTATTTAGCGGGATTGAGGGGAAAATCCCGCAAATTTTTTGCATGCTAACTTCTTCCAACTTTTACCGCTCAAAAAACGACTATTTTCACAAGCATCATCTGAAGTTGGAATCACCTTCCTCGTATTTCTGCAAGAAGAGCAAGAAAAACTTTCTATTATATGTGATGTGCTGTGGATTTTCAGTTTAGGAACAGTATAAAAATGGAGTATATTTTTCTAAGGGCGAATAGGTATTTTCATTCGAGGTTTCAGTTTTCATTCGTTCAGTAATTTAGAAAATGCATAAAAATTAACAGTTTTGAAAACCATCTCTAAAATTTTATATTCAGAAGATTACGGTTAGAAAAAAACAAAGAAAATGCCACAATAGAGAAAGGAGCCACAACACGCGTTTTCATCAAGAACATTATTTTTTGAGCAAAAATCCTTTCCCATCCCATATGAGCGATGCTTTGTTAAGAATCATTGGATTTTTCTAGAGCACACTTTTGCGTACCAAACGATAATTGCTAATTGGGATCTGACTTTGTAGTGTTCTACAATCCTTCCCAAAAAGCGCAATATTTTCTTTTTGACATTAAAATTTGAGTTTTAGAAGAATAAAGTCAATCCCCCGGGATCCCACGGGATTGGCTCCTTACAATCCCGAAATCCCGCGGGACTGAATTCCGTGCGGGATTGGAAACCCTACACTAAACTATTTTTAAGATATGGCAGCTTCAGTTCATTGTATATGTTTGATTCAATCTTGTTAGTTAAAGATCAGAATTTGATAATTAGTAGAAACACGAGGGCTTACCATGTTCATGAACTGAATTTATAAATGCTACGTATTTAAATATCCAAAAAGAAGTTAACTAGCTATATTTTCGCCAACTTAGTATTTTTTGAAACTCAGAAATTAATGCATTTGGAACTGAACAATAAATATATTATTTGTAAGCGGAAAAAATTAAAATATTTTATTTAAATGCTTACATCATAACGAAACTGGTACTGGTAATTTACTTAAATAATGTTGACTTCTTTTGAATTGTGGGTTCTTTGTACTGCGAGTAACCGTCAATTATTTTTCTTTTTCTGATTTCTTCATGATTTTAAAACTTAAAGAAACCAAATTCTTTCTGTGTACCTTTATTACAGTTCACTGCGGCACAGTCACGTATTTTTATGCTCTTAACATTCAAGTTTATCTTCTTAAATAAACTTGAACGGTTCCAATTTCTCCCCTACTATTTAACGTTGCTCAATATTAGTGGTTCGAGAACTGAGAACTACTTAGATCCAAAATAGCGGACGCGTCGACTCTTTAGAACCTTAGATAAATCTAATGGTTGTTCTTAACGAATGAGGGAGGGAAGGTAACCTTGATAATGACTTGATGGATTCAAACCACATGGAAAACCGAAGGTAGTTTGAGTCAGCTCGGCCTGTAAGAGCCTTCGATGCCGATAAAGACTAAGTAGTGAGTTTTATGGATGGTCAGTAATATTTTATGAAAAGTTCATCATAACTTAGCACACGATTATAGTGTAGCTCTCATAAACGAAAGATGATTGGTCTACTCACCATAGAGGTCAATGGACGGATAGGACAAGGCAGGCGGTGGCTACGGAAACCAGCGTCGAGTAACTGGAGCTCACGAACAACGACGTTGCCTGTGGGAAGAATTAGAATTAGAACTTAAAAAGTTTCATCAAATACTGGAAGTACACCGTACACGATTATACTGTAGCTCTCATAAATTGAACCATGACCTAGACAATGTTTACCTTTTATAGGGGAAAAAAGTGAGTAATTATGGGGCTAAGTTAAGTTGGTTGCTTTCGTAGTAGAAAATGTCCTTACTCAAATCCGCTGCAATAACACAATTCAAATTCCCATCGGTAAACTAATTGCTAATTTATTCAGAGTGGTTTCATTTTTGAATAATTTGCATTGTTTATGGGTTTTCTTAAAAATTTATTACTTAACTATTTTTTCCTTATGAAATTGTAAAATAAATTTCGGCTCCAGGTGTCATTTTGTCTTTTTTATTTTGGTAAATTTCTATTTTTTGGTATTTATACTGTCTCCTGTTCCATCGTGTTGCTTTTCTTGGATGACTTTTCATCCAGAAGCTCACACGACTTTGCATTGAAAAAGGTGTTCCTTGTAACACCGAAACACGTGCCTGCAGTAATTTCCATTTTGTGTGCTTCAAAACGTTGGTTAATTGATTATTTTAATTTTTGGTTATTTTGTTTAATAAACAAAGACACCGCAGAAGAAGAGGTTGTTGATTTTCCCCATGAATTGTACTTTTTCCTCGTGATTCGAAACTCTTGCGGGGGAGGGAATCATCCGCGGGATGAAGTTCTTTCCACCAATAACACTATCCAACACCAAAAATGCATCCGGCCCGAAGTATTTTGCGTCGCTTCACACGAAAATGACCAAAAAGGTTTTTTTTAATTAATCATTGAACATATGTTGAAATTGGGAGAAAAAATATTTTTTTAAAGAAAAAGAGCTTTTAATTGATCAGATTAAATCAGTATTTTTCCTTATATAGCGCGTAAACAGAATCATTATTTTGCGAGTCTCAATTCTGAAAGGAATTCGGAAAATTAGTGATTCGAATAACAGGAATTCTGATAATTCCAGTTCTACTATGCTCAAATCAAAATATTTGATTCCCTAAATTAAAGAAAAATATAACTTTTATTTTTTTCAATTACAAATATTCAATACGAGAGCCTGTGGGAAACCCATCAATTCATCAGATCAGTACATGCAGAAGGAGAAATCCCAATTGCGCAATTATGGAAACCCCAATTGTGCAACCACTTGAAATATCACAAGGCTAACTGAGAATCTGCACTGGCAGTTAGAGGAAGATTATAACTGAAAGATTGAACATGTATTTTCATGTATTAAACTGATTTACCAAAACCCGAGTTAAGTAGTCAATATTCCACTTTTGGACACCACTTCATATACCACTTCAAGGACACCACTACAAGCCTTTTGTTATATAAACATCGGTAGTACAGTCTGTTTCACGCATTTTGTAGTACCATTCCATCAATGGTTGGTGGACAAATACGCTGCACAAATGCGTTCTTGAAGTTCTCGTCAGGTTTTCGGCATCGGTAATTGATAAATAGTGTCATTGACATAACCCCTTGAAAAAAAAAACCACACGATGTGTGGTTCGAACTGAATCACAGATTAGGTATTTGTTGCGTAACGAGGCTCCTGAGCTTTTTTTGTAGTTGAAAAAAATTTAGGGTATATTTCGTTAATTTCGTGTATCAACTACATTAATATGTGTTTTAACAGTTTCAAACGTTCTTTTGTGTCAATACTGCATTTATACGAAACTATCGTCATAATGAACAAGAAGAAACAACAGCGTTTAATGGGGTAGTTTCCAAAAATTTAAAGGTCTTTTTTTTCCGAAATAACATGTTTAAAAGCGTAGGATCTGACCTTTTTTTAAAATAATTTGCTTAAGTTTAAAATTTAAAAAAAATACTTAAATCAGTGCACTTTTATTGTTTATATTTCAGCCGATGACATCACAAATGATGAAATGCCATTCAGTGTTGCCACTCACAGAGCAAAATATTTAACTCGCATCTTTACTCTTGTGTATTGGCAGCGATATGGTTAATAGCAAGCGTAGAGCGCAATGTTTAATTCGCTTCTTGATTATCATAACGTGGAAACGCTGTAGAAAGATGCGCCAAAAGGCATCATTTGTGACGCCATCAAGACCACGCCTTGTTTGAAAAAACGGACATTTAAAAAAAATAATTAAAAAATAACTGTTGGGAAAATGAAAGTATTTTCTGGGCCCATGTTATTATTTTTTGCTTATTCTATCAATTTCAGTGGCTAAAAGTAGTACTTTTGACTGAAGGAAACCCCATTGCTCAAAAATCAAATTGCAGATTACTGCTGACACGTGTTTCGGGGTTACAATGATTTTCTTTTTCAATGCAAAATAATTGAGCTTGTAGATAAAATGACATGTCTTTTCATCCATAAGCTCACTTATTTTGCATTGGAAAGTGGATTCCGTAGAACCCCGAAATCCTTGTCAGCAGTAATCTGCAATTCGTGCAATTAAACTTTTTTTTTTTTTTTTTTGCTTAACAAGCACAAAGGTGTTTGTTCAACTTTATCCCCCTAATTCCGTCTTTTTATTGAAAAAAAAAAAACCACAAAACAGAATTGAATGGTCAAAATCACACCACTATTCATAGCAACGCAAATTTAAGCTAAGTAAATTTACGTTCTCTAAAGAACATCAATACTATTTATAACATATTTTCCGTAATTCTGCGAGAAACAAACAAACAGCGCTCCAACTTGTCTGTTTACGTTCGCTGTATTTATTCATATGTACCAAGGTAACTTCATATTTCATCTGTAGTGACGGGCCAACGCCTGAACATACGCATCGCCAAATGAAAATAAATACTCGTTTGTTCAGGCGACGCGTGGTTGACTAAGCGAGCGTTAAGGTTCGAATTTACTGGTATAGTGTCACTAGGTTACCATGTCTATCATTGAAATTTCACAGAAAATTTCAGTCAAGTTTAAATGTCATAGGTGTCCTGAAGTTAGCTAGGTTAGACTAAACCCTCTATATATACGAGCCGATGCATCAGCTTAAGATTAGCCATTTTGGATCGGAGCGCGTGTTTGAGTGGTTGTCTTTCTGGCGAGTTATCGCGTTTGGTGATTGTTCACTGTGAGCAATTATTAGCGGCACGTGAATTGTTTATTAAATAAAATATTATTTTCGGCAAATTTGGCGAAATCCGAAACCATACTGTAGTAACCCTAGCAGCGCAACAATGAAAAATCCGATCCAAAATGGCTAAACTTAAGCTGATGCGTCGGCCTATCTATATAGCAGCTCTAGGTTAGACTTTGCAAATGTTATTAGGATAAGTAAGGTATTTTTAATTGTTAAAACGTAATAGAAAAATATATTTACGTTAACATTTAAGAGCTACTGTTCGGGATTTAATACTGACTAACTACTAACTATGCGTTTCGTCTCCGTTACAGTTCCTAATATAAATTTATTCGTACAATCATACATAGAAAATAGATAGAAAGACAGAATTTACAGCACAAATAATAAATAAATAATATCAGGGGAAAGGAGGGGGTCGAAGTCTCGCAGCCTCAACTCCACTAACTGAGTAAATCAGATCACATGGCAACAGAAAATTATACACTATCATCATATTAATTCTTCTCTGACCAAGATTATGGTTTAAAATCACACATCTGTACTTATACTGGACAGGTAAAGAGCAGTAATTACATATTTTTCATTTTTATTTATTTTTATTTTTATTTGTTTATTTATTTTTAATTTTTGTCATTTATTGTTCATGTAGCCTTATTGTACAAGCTTGCTTATTTATCTCGAAAACTGATTTCTGTAGATGCTGCTGTTGACCTACTTACGGCAGTATACATGCGTAGCTTTCCTGCATTTTAAAAAATATCCATATATTTTTTAATTAAGTCGTCTCTAGGCTTAGCTATATTTTAAATCACCGCAGACGAACAGAGAAGCCCATAAGTAAAAGCAGAATAATTAACGAGAAACAGAAAGCTGCATCAAATTAAAACATTTTTGTTGCTTTTCGTTATCATAGTTTGAATACATTTGTATAATCTGTAAAAATCTGAAAAAAAAAATAACCTTCAAAAACATTATAAATCATTAAAACTGATGAAAGTTTTCTCTAAAAGTAAAATGTTTTAATTTCGAGTTAATTTTCTATAAAGTGGTTGTTCTACTGCTAACCAAAATCACAAGCAAAAACTGAGAAATGTGGCAGAGTGATAAAGAGTATTCTACCTGCATTTTGTATGCAAATATGTATTGTGTATGCTCTGCGAAAGGAAAAATAATTGGAAAAATTTTGATCACTGAGTAAAGGGAAAAAAAAAATGCGGGATGGGAGAGGGGGGATTAAAATAAACCAACTTGAAGAGTATTTTTATAATTTCAAGAAATTATAATTTTTTTTGTTTTTGCGGTTAGCCGGGGCACACATGATTTGCTTAATAAAACGAAGGATGGAATATAGTATTATTCGTAATTAAATTATCATAGTTACAGAATGTTTTCACAAATTTTCCAGCATCAATAAAAATCAGTCAAATCATGAAATTCGCTTGATGGACCAAGCTCATAAGAAATACAGTTGCTTCTCACTATTTTTTTCGTAGTTATAATTTTACATTAAACTATACAGCAAGTAATCCTTCGTTTGGCACAACAGTCATTTTAAAATACGGATTTATAAAGGTAAAACCTTAGCATTTTGAAAATATCTATAACTAGTATGTTGCGGTCATCACGAAACTTTCTTCTATATTTTTCTTTTTTTTTTCTGATCCCTCCCCATGCTTGACGAGGAAGCAATATTCCCAACAAAAACAAAATTACACATGCAAAAACTTGACGACCATCCCAATGTCTGAATTATTCGCAACTCCAACGAACTATAGGGGGCACTGAAGTCACTGTCTAATGGCGGAATTGAAAACTACAACAAACGCACATGGTAACGAAGAAAATGCTAAAAGTGTTGTGATTTTTGTTCGTACGTATGATTTTTTCGCTTTATTCTTTTAAAATTAATTTTCAAAGTCTTGTGGATATTCTGGCCCACGTAGAAAGAAATGAGAATTCAAGAAGCATTACTAAACGTCAAAGATTCATGCAAACTACGTAGTTCGTAGTTCTAAGCAGCTATTTCCACGATGTTGAATTCGATATTTATCAATTCTTGATAAAACTAAATAATAATTGTGGCCTGACAAGAATAACAATTAATGCTAGAAAATTCAATGTGACATTACAAATTGTTATCGAAAGAAGATGATACTTTTTTGCCTTGCTTGGCTAGCGCTTATTTTTTTTTCCATTTGTAGTTGAGTTATTTCTCTCGAATTCCCGAATCGGTTCATTTAAAAATTTTCTGTTTCGATTTTTCTAATTTCTGAGTTACGATTTAATTGTGTCATGTAATGCAAATCATCAACAAAATTCTCACGGATATATGGTGGTAGTTTTCTTTTCAGTTGATTGACCATTATTTCCTTTCACTTATCGAATTCTGTAATCTTACTACCATTTTATTCCACTCATGATAAAAATTAAAAATGGTTTAACTAAAAACGCGAAATCTCGCCAAGGCTACTTTGTTCGCACAATACTAAAAATTAATAACCCTAAACAAATTTGGCGCAAACCTTTCAGCTGAGAATAAAAGGAATAAAGTAAATTCTTTCTCGGTTATTCATTTTGTTCTACGATAATATATTCAAGAAAATATTTTGCATACTGTCCATTCCAACTAAATGCTGCTGTAAAATATGGTAAGTTTAATTAATTTAAGATTAAAAAAACCCCCATATTCTTACAAATTCATACAAAACAATAAAAAAAATTACCTGTTATAACGTTATCCAATTTTGTTAATCCAGAGTTTTCTTGTTTACCCTTCCACCATTTAATACTTTTTTGAAAGAAATAAGGAAAACTAACATTATTTTGAGAAGCTCGAGAATACTACTAAGGGACGAATTAATTTCTGTTGTTGAAGGCGTTCTTAGACATGTTGAATGCGTTACTCAGAACAAACTGACCGCGTTTACGTCAACAGACACACGTGATGCGCAACGTGGCAATGTTTTAGGTGCAGACGCAGTTTTATAAATCACCGCAAGGGGTAGCGTATTCGAGCGCTGGAGTTCCGAATTGCAAAAACAAAGCAAAGAGCGAAAATTGAAAGTTATTTTTAAAGCCTTGCTTGAATTAATTACAAATATTTTATTTGTTAACAAACATAAGATGGCAACAGTCAAAAATTTTAAATCATTGAGATAATATTTCCGATCATTTCCATACAATTAAAATCACGAGAAATACGCAGACGACAATCTATTACGATTTATCTTTCATACTGTTGCATTAATAAAGTTATTTTTATTCGCAGAAAAAAAAAAATCAACACCTCTTGGAGCGATTCGCGTCAAAATTGAACCAAAGCCTGTTTACATATGGATTCACACATATTCCAAATTTCAACCAGAATGTAGCATTACTTCTTGAGATAGGGCACTGTCAATGGAAAAAAAGAACGGGCGATTGCGCTGCCCCCTTTTTAACTGCTGACACCAAAATAAAATCAACTCTTATACACACTAAGAGCTACTTGCCGATAAATTTTTCTTTCATTCCGTTCATTATTTCTTGAGATACAGCAGTCACAATTGACGACAAAAAACGTTCTATAGCTCAACCTCTGTTTGAGTTATTGACACCAAGATTGAATCAGCACCTGTTCCTGTTAATGGCAACATATGGACCAAATTTTGTTTGATTCCGCCAGTTACTTCCTGAGGAGTAGCAAGCACGCGAAGCTCAAAAAACGTCCCATTGTTCCTCCCCCCTTTGGAGGAATTCGCGCCAAAAACCAATGGGCACAAATTCACATAGGGGTTCATATGTGTACCAAATTTCGTTCGATTTCATGCGGTATTTTTTTCTGTAGAGCGGCCACAAAAAACTGGTCACACACAGACGTGACACACACACACACAGACAGACAGACATTTTCCAAAAATAGTCGAAATGGACTCAGCACACCTCAAAACGTTCGAATCCGTCAAAATTCGAAATTCGAAAATTTGCACGAATTCAATACTTTCTTCTATATATTAGATATAGAAGAAAGTAGAAATGGCATTTTTATGTACAATTAAAAAGCTCTTGTTGCTTAATTTTGCTTATAATAAAACAAAAAAATCGAAATGTTGTCGCAAATTTTTTTTTTTTTAAATAATTGAAGATTATTTCTTAGTTTACTTTCGCCGTCGTAAGGAGTTGTTTCCTTCAGTCATAAGTAGTACTTTTAGTCAATGAGATTGATAGAATAAGAAAAAAAAATAACATGGACCCAGAAAATTCTTTCATTTTCCCAACAGTTATTTTTTAATTAATTTATTGAAAATGTCCGATTTTTCAAACAAGGCGTGGTCTTGATGACGTCACAAATTATGCTTTTTGGCGCATCTTTGTATCGCGTTTCCTTTGATAATCAAGAAGCGAATTAAAATTGCGTTTGCTATCAACCATACCGTTGCCAATACACGTGAGTAAAGATGCGAATTAAATATTTTGCTCTTTGAATGGAAACACAGAATGGCATTTCATCATTTGTGATGCCATCGGCAAGAAATGTAAACAATGAAAGATCACCGATTTAAGTATTTTTTTAAAAATATTAAACTTAAACAAATTATTTAAAAAATGGTTAGATCCTATAGTTTTAAGCATGTTCTTTCAGAAAAAAATACTTTTAAAATATTGGAAACGACCCCATTGTTGCTAAAAATAAAAAATAATAATAGCAACTATAAAGTTATCACATTTCCGCTTTATAGCACGTGTTTTTAAACACTTTTTTAAGAGCTCAGAAGGGCTTATAAATTCGAGCGTACAAATCAGCAATATTGAAAAAAATATTAAAACTTAATACAAACTACCCTTTCTTTTTTTGCAATGCATTAAAATTAAAACAAAAGTCAATACCAGAGTTTTTTTTTTTTTTTTTCAAAGAAGAATAGGTAACAAGCAAATATGCTTCAAATTTCAAAACGTTACACCTCAAATAAAGTTAAAAACGTAAAAACTTTCCGATGAAATATAAAAAACGTCTTTTAATTCTGAGGACTATTTCTATAAGCTTGGTACTCTTTAAAAAGTATGAAATGAAGTAAGTATATGATTTCTTGATTGCAACACCCAAAAGTTGAAGTTGATCTTAATATCTTCATGTTTATTTGAATTCTAAGGCAGCCAATAAAATTAAAATTAAAAAACTGAGAGAAGAAATAGGCGGTATACAGCTAAGAATGAAAAACTTTTACTTTATCTCTAATATTTCTTCTCCTCTCAATTTTTAATTCCATTTAATTAATTCAATTAATTTTTCAATTCCCATAAAATCAAACAAATTTTCAGAAAGTTTCCTTTTCACTCCCGCACCATTTTTGATCTCGATGAAATTTGGTACATTATACGTGACAATATTCCCTACTCCCAAATTGTTGAGTTTTTTTCTTGGTAAAATCTTATTCCTGAGATACAGCTATTTTTTGCTCAGCGGATGAATAAAATTTGGCAATTTTGATCTTTTTTCTAAAAGCTATAGTGAATTTATTTAAATTCGTAAGATGATCAAACACGGTTTATTGTAAATCTGAAAGAATAAATTTTTATTTGTGCGTAAAAAGAAACGATTTCAGTTAGGCCGAAATAGAAATTTCCCGGGGTCAAATCGTGATTCAAAAACCACCGTTTCCGTCGTTTCGAACATAAACAAGCTGTTACTTTGCCGTTTAAAACAGAACAAAAACTGTCTTGTTATTCTAAGGCGTAGAGGAGACATAAACTTTTAAAGTAATACTATAATAACTTTTGCATACTACTTAAAAGAGGCTAAGTCGACTGGATAAATACCTAATGGAATACCATCTAACCAAATTTCATTAAAATACTTATTTCAATTTTAATTAAGATATTTACAAAGCACAATTTTTCACCAAAAACAAAGGGTTTTTTTTCTCAAAGGCTTATATCTCTTCTACGGTTTAGAACAATAGGACTGATTTTGTTTTGTTTTAAAGGGCAACGTAACAGCTTCTTACCCTAGCATTTTCAAATTTTTATCACCTAACCCGCTAGCCGTTTTTGGGGAGTAAAAAAACCCATTTTTTTTATTTATTTTCATAAATTAATCATTTTTTTTTTCATAATAAAGGACAACGAGTATCCGCTTATCTTTCTTTCTGTACTTCTAGTACGCATAACTAGCTGCAACATAAAAAAAAATAGCATCTTACTGTAAGTCGCTCATCGACGTTTTTATGCTCGAAATGACGAAAACGACACTTTTTCAACCCCGAATTGACGCCGAAATTTTCTAGTTAGATTTAACTTCAATTGTTTCTTTTTATGCACAAATAAAAGTTTATTCGTTCAACTTTCCAATAAGCTGTGTTTGATCTCCCTATTAATATAAATAAATTTATTAGAACTCAGAGAAAGAATAAAAAATTCCAAAGTTTACTCATCGGAGGACCAAATAATTAACTATATCCAGTGATGTTCCCATCAAATTTTCTGGGGATATACTCCCAGTAATCAGTTATGCACAATGTGTATATGCGATCATCTACATGATACGTCATAATATGAAAATTTTTGAAGCTTGAGGGTATTGTACGCTATACGTCTAAAAATGTTTGAGAGTATACGGCTTATATGAGTATACCCTATGGGAACGCCACCGGCCATATATCTAAAGAGATTTATGAGAATAATGTAGCAGTTTTGGAGTACAGAATGTTGGTATCTATTGCCAAACAAATTGTATCTAAATCAAAAATGGTGATTCACGACCCATTCGTTGATTTAATATGGAATGACCCTCACATTTTCATACAAAACTAGAAGAGTGCGTTATGTCTCACATTGGGATACATCATATTGCTGTCTATCGCTTCTGAATTGAAATTGTCTTCCCGAATTCACCCATTTTTTCCCCCTGACGCAAAAAGGGGGTTGGGTTCAAGAGTTTAACGTGTGTGTCTGTGGCATTAAAACTCTTGAACGAATAAACTTATTTTGATTTTGACTTTTTACTTTTTATGAATAAACTGATTTTGATTTTGACTTTCCGCTTCTTTTTTTTTAATTTTTATTTATTTATTTATTTTTTGAACGGTGACTTTATCAAAAGTGTTCTTATCTATGATTCAGTTGCGTCATTTTTTTTTAAATTTAACATAGTTTTTGTAACTGGAAAAATCAAGATGGAAAGCTCATTAATATGAAATATTGATCGTGTCAATAGTTATTAGTATCTAAGTGAAAAAAATCAAGTTTGATTTAGATTTCTTTTAAAAAATAATTAAAGGTAAAGAACACTTACTGCTCCTTTGGCCTCCTTATCTTTCTCCCCTCCTTCCTCCTTTTTCTCCTCGCTACCCTCTTCCTTGCTCTCTCCTTTCTCTTCTTTTTTACCTTTTTCCTGAAAAAAGAGGAGCAGATTCAACGTCTATGTTTATCAAGTTTTGTAACGACAATATCAAGTTTTAAAGTGTACTGCATACCGATTGCTGCAAGTTTTTGTATCCCCTCCACAACTGAAGTGGAGGGGATACAAACTCTCTTTTCATTTTGTTTTAGAAAATTATTCATGTTTCACATCACAATTGCGTAAAATAAGAAACATTTTTTTACAGTATAATAATATAATAAGCAAACATATTATAATATGCTCTTTCCTGTATATTTTTCATATGAGTGTTCTGACCTTTCATTTTTTTCTTCTAGAAAATGTTTCATTTTTCATGCCTGTCACGACTGCATAAAACAAGAAGCAATTTTTACTTTATACTACTACAAAAAAAAAAAAAAAAAAAGCAACAACTTTAATTGGTAAGTTTATGTGAGGTTCTCCGATAGAAATTGAAGGTCAATTAATGCTTAATGTCTACCGCTCAAACAATTTTTAAGTTGATTAGGAACTAAGAGCTAATCAGCAATATAACTGGTATTCAACAACGTTTTAACGCACAAAATTAGCAGATTACGAATTGATTTGCAGTAATCTGCAAATTTTGTGCGTTAAAACGTTTATTGCCAGTTACAATTCCGCACAAAGGTATTTATTTTTATTTCTTAATCAGCAATATTTCTAATCGGTGGATTTTTGTACAACAACTAGTAACTTCAGTTTTGTTCTCTCTTCTTCAGAGCTAACAATCACATTTACTGAGGAAAGTGCAAGTAATTGGACGCTACAAATTTAATCAGTACCAGTTCCGATCTGAATTCACCCATGCCAATTTTCATTGCGAAATTAATTTTCATTGAAACACCAACAGGTTAATATTGATAGCCTCAAAGAAGCTGTTTTCTGAGTTAACTTTTTTTCACTTTCACTTGTACTTTTATGTACTATGTCCAATAGTAATATCGATTTCACGCTTAGCAAAAACAACGTTCTACTGCACCCCTTTTGGAGCGATTGGCACCAAAAAACTAACTAACGCCAGTTTTAATCAAGGATCACTCGTATGCCATTGTTCTACTTGAGTTAGAATTCGCCCAAAAAGTGTTCACCATACACTGAGAAAAATGAAGTTTTCAAAAATGAGTACATTCACGTTTTCAAATTTTCTTGAAACCTTTTGTTTCAAATATGAGTACCCATGTTTTTAAATTGTGTGCTGAATTATTTCATAGTCAAAAATGAGTACATATTACTCAGTTTTGAAATTATTACATATTCACAAATGAGAACAAATCCCTCAAAAATGATCACACATGTTGATTTAAGTACTTGATAAGTATTTGAATGTTTCAAATTTGAATACCACATAGTCGGAGTCATTTTGACTCGCGATATGTTCAAATTTGAGTACTTTTTCGTCATTTTTGAAATTGTTGTTTTTAGAGTATAACAGTTTCCTAATCTTCATATATATAATAGTCAAAATCACCGATCGAGTAATGCTCTGACGTCACCAGTAATGAAACTCGCGCCATAGCATGTATGACGGCATTATTTCATTGTTGAAGCACCAAAAATTCATTAAGTTATTTATAATTTCATAATATTTTTGGCAATGTTTGACATACAGGAAAATGTTTTATTTTGACAAGGCTGAACTGGATCCGGTAACTTGAATGTTTTACTGGCAAGAATAATTTTAAGAAAATGAAAAAACGAAAAAGTGGTCAACAATTAAAGCTCTCTACTGGAGTTTAGGGTAAATCCACTGGAGTTAGGGTCGAAATTTCAACCATCAAAATATCACCAAACAGGCAATTGCTTCGTTCAAATGCAGAAGCAATTTTTACCCGACGGGCGATTTTTTAATAATGTAAATTTCTCTTATGTAACCAACTCACAAACTATGAATTTCTAATAAAAAGTGCATTCCTAATCAAAGTTTTTACAAATTCCACTAACAAAAGAAATAATTTTTAGACTTTTCTGAGTTGAGCATCTTATTTCCCCTCCCACAAGTCAAAAAAAAAAAAAAAAAAAACTCTTTTCCAATTCTTTCTGTTGGAAATAATTGCACCATAGGGCCAGACTAGGTGCTGCAGTGCCCTAGGTTGCCACAGCGAGATGAGGAAAAGAGATGCCATTAAGAATCAAGATATGAAATATTTTTCCTGAGAAAACAAAATGCTGTAACGGATACAAATAAAGGCGGAGAAAATGAGGTAAAGGGAAATAGTTGATAACTTACCACTCTCAAAATGAGAAAGTTGGAAATTTGTTTTGAAAATTACAGTAAATAAAGAAAAAATGATGTAAGAAAATGTGGGACAAAGTGAAATGGTTAAGATGACGTAGCTTTGTCAAAATTAACATATTGGAAATTTATTTTGAAAATTGCAGTACATAAAGAAAGAACAATGTATTTGATAATAAAACTTGCATTGAAACATTATTCTTTATTTCTGGCAGTAAATTTGTACCTTGAAAAAAGGATGGAAAATTTTAACTTTTTTCATGAGGCAAAGTGAAAAATAAAATAATTTTCTATGTATTTTCTATTCGATTGTTAAAAAAAAAATACTTTTGATCAAATGGCTAAATAAATAAAGCGATGAATGATGAATAAATTAAAAGATAACGAAGCAATAAACTAATAAATAAATAAATTACTTAATTAATAAATGAGGAAAAATAAATGAGTGAATCAAATAGTGAATGAGTAAGAAAATGAGTGAATTATTAAATGAAGGAATGCAATTTAATCAATTAATAAAGGAATACGTAAGTGATTTAGTAAACAATTAATGAGTAAACGAAATGAACTATTTCACTTTGCCCCATCCACTTTGTCCCGCACCTAATATTAGTAGGTCTCAATTAATGTTTGAAATGTTAATATCCAAAACTCTATCATTTTATAATAACAAAAATAATTTTCGACTTACGACAAAATATTACAATTTGAGCATCAATTTTTGAAAATTGCTTGTATTATCATGTGTTTTGATCCTCCGAGATAAATTTTTCCTGATTTGAATAAACTACATGTGTACCTACATAGTTAAAACATTACCAGATAGGTGGCGCTAAAAGCAAAGTAAATATTTCACCATTCCACTTCGCCCCGCTATTTTACTTTGCCCCACACTCTTCTACTTTATAATGAAACTTGCATCGAAATATTAGTTTTCATTTTCATTGTAAATTTATACCTTCAAACAAAATTGAAAATTTTCCACTTTGCCCCACGTTTGAAGTAAAGAGAAAAATAAATCTTTTAAATAATTTTGTATAATATTTTCTAATTGATTATTAAAATTAGTTTTCATTAAATAAATGAATAAACGAATGAACAAATAAATAAATAATGAGACAATAAAAATAATTAATTACTTAAGACGTAATTGGGAAAAAATAAATGAGTGAATAAAATAGTGAATGAATTAGAAAATTAGTGAATTAATAAATAAAGGAATTTAAATGAATGAATACGTCAGTTATTAAATAAGTGAAGAATAAGTAAACAAAATGAACATTTCACTTCTCCCCGCGTGCACTTGATAAATTGTATTGAACACTTGAAATCAAAACATGCCTTACATTAATTGGATAAGTACTGCACTGAACATCAGCAGAACTCAATTAATACTTAAAATGTAAATTAAACAATTTTAATCCTTTTGTAATAACAAAAATTAATTTTGATAAACCACAAAATGCTGAAATTTTGCATATTGAATTTTAAAAATAAGTTGTATTATAATCTTCTTTGATCATTAGGGCTATTTATTTTTTGATTGGAATTAACTGTACGATTAAGAGCATAGGTAAAATATTGGTAGATAGGGGTCGCGGAAAACTGAAAGTCTTTTATCTCTTCACTTTGCTCCGCTATTTCATTTTACCCTACAGTCCCCTACTTTCATAAAATGTAAATTTGAGCTTTTATCCTAATTTTTATGCTCTTTCCTCTTGCTTCTGTGATTTTTTTCTTTCACTCAGAATCGTGCAAGTAAAATGTAGAGTGTATATAACATATATGTGCGTGTGTGCGCGGGCGGATACAGACTACCATTTTAGGTGGGGTCATAGGGGGTTTAGGGGTGTAAAGATTGACCCTTCCACTCCCTTCTGAACGAACCTACCACTGAACGGTTTGGGATGCGAAAAATTTCTGAAACTGTTTGTGTGTTAATAAAAAGCACCAAGTCCGCCAGAAGTCAACCTAATAGAGCATAAGTGTTACTGTTTAATATCTTAAGCAATGAAAAGAAGTAGTATTTCAAATATTTACTTTTAAAAACAATTAATGAATTGGGAAAATAATTGAAATTGTTTACATTTTGTTCATAAAATGTTTGAACCTTAATAGGAAAGGATAATATTGTCGACGTTTTAGGGGGGAAGGTCATGACCCCCGTAACCCTACCCTTGTATCCGCACCTTGGTATATATGTGTTGCTTTTTTTTTTTTTTCTTTTTTTGTAACGAAAACAGGTGTAACTTTCTCTGCAACAAAACTGCGCTCGCAGAAGAAGAACTTTTACAGAATTAAGGGTTTTTTTTTTTCTTTTTACGTCATTAATTCTCACATCATTACCAAGTAAATTTAAAAACTGGGCTGACCAGTCATATGTAAGAATGTTTTTTTTTTTTTTTTTGGTCTTATTTCATTCATTAATCGACAGATTGGCTGAAGCTACCACTTAATTAAAGGCATTCGGGGTACTATCTCTCATTACTGATCGGTTTTTCGTGTAAAAATTTGATTGGAAAAATTTTTTTCTTTCTTTTTATTGGTTAAAAAAAGAATGCTTTTTGAGAAATGTAATTTTTTTTCCTTTGATGTCAAATGTAAAGCAACATTCTTCTTTAGTCCTAGAATTACAAATTTATTTTTCTACCAGTAAACAACAAACTGAGGCACATATTTACCCCATGGGATTCCTGCTCGTAAAATCACTCTGACCGCTATAATCTGATTCATAATGACACGAAATTTTTTGCATTTTCATGCTGAAGAGAATGGTGAAAAGCAAATTCAATTTTATCAAGGCTTAGTTGGTGAAAATACGATTTAAATAACTATTAGTGATTAAAACTCGGTTAAAAGTGCTCAAAACCCTGTTTACCTGGAGGTAGAGATCTACCCCGGTTTGTAGTTCTAGGGTTAAATATAATTTTTCGCGGCACGAAGGAAAAAGCTCGATATATCCGAATGAGCGATATAACGAGGAGCAATGTAACGAGGGGTTACTGTAATAACTTTTGGGATTTTATTACTCATGCTTGCTGTACTTTTGACCTGTAGTGTAATAAACGCAAAAGTCACAAAAAGACAACAGACGATGGAGGAAAAAAAACGGGGGAAAAAAGGCCTTCTCACCTTCTCCTCTTTTTTCTCCTCTCCCGCGTCTACGAAGGATGCCGAGATGAGGAGGGCTACCAGGAGGACCGCCGTCATCAGGAGAACACTCTTGAGGTGCATGATGTCTGTCTCAGATTCCCTGGAAGCAGTGTCCGCTGACTGAGTCCCGAAGCAGTCGTGGATCGTCTGCCCGCTCGCGATTGGCCGGCAGCCGGAGACAATGGAGAATGCCAAATACGACTCGCACAATGAAACGTCTGCCGTAAATTATCTCCGAGGCGTGAGCTCAAACACATGATCGCAGGTGCTTGCGACGGCAATTAGGACGAAGCGAACGGCAGTGCCGCTACCTCCTCTGTGCACGGTACAGTGTTACATTCGTGACGTCAATAAAGAGGTATATGAGTGTGACCCCGAGGATCACGAGCACCCTGTCACAATGTTGAGTTGATGTGATGTCTGATGTACGAAACATACGCATCTATAAACACTATAAGCAGTCACAAGACGGTAGAGAAATACCATCCTGTGTCTGCTTTTAGTGGCCTGCCGAGAAATGTTTCATTCAGTCATAAATAAACATATATATATATATATATATATATATATATATATATATATATATATACCTTTAGTGCTTCATAGGGGGTTATGACTAACTCTTTCCTCCTTATTAATTTCACTGTTTCTTTATATATCCTGATTTTGCCTTATTTTCATTAAGAGTTTGTACACTTCCACACAACCAAACTCTCACACACAAATGAGACAATGAGAAACAAGGGGATGTAAGTGGACATTTTCAAGTTTTGAGTAAAACGACTATAAAGATAACGCGTCCTAGGTAGTCTTTCATTGAATATTTTTTCAAAATCATGCTATACAGCAGCACCTACCAGCTACCAGGGCTACTAGTACCATCTCTTGCCCAAGATAGAGGAGAGGTTCACCTACCATGTGTACTGGTTGTCTCCAAATTTTTAATTTTGCCACTTACATCCCTTTGCCCCTCACTGCCTCAAATGTAGACACAAAAAGATGCCCGTATTTAAAGTATTGCTCCCTGCACCATACCTCCACCAGAAAAAGTAAGAAAGAAAAGCATTGATTTTATAGACAAATCAGCTGAAGTGAATTACCAGGGACAGAAAAAAAATTCATAATGCAATTTATTATGCCTTTTTTCGACTTTGCATTTCGTTAATTGCATTTCTTTGCCCTACAAAAAATTATAATTATTTAGACTAGCCGCCAGGGCAGCTAGATTAGCCGTCTTCGGCGGGTAAATATACAATATACACCGCCAAAGACGGTGTACCCTGAGAGCTTCGCTCCTCTTTGCCGCCTGCGACGATACAATAATTAATGGGCAGTGCATTTATTTTTCGGCGCAGCATGCCTTTAGCTTGACTTACTTTTCGCTGGAGCCATTCCAAGGTCCGCCAGCTCCTTTAATTTTCCCCAAATGAAAAGGATAAGGCAATTCAAAATCGTTAAAAAAACGCTTTTTATTAGATTTTCTACTTTTGCTAGAAACTGGCAATGTGTGATGGAGATGGCCTAAAAAGGAATGAAAGGAGAGCAAAAAGTTAACAGAAAAACGAACGACCAGTTAGTTTCGAAGGAAGAACGGAGAGAGAAAAAAAACTTTTTAATTAATATCTCCGCTATTAAAGTCGTATAATTATGCAACCTAGTCAAGCAAGAAGCCTAAAAGATTGGGAATATAACGATACCTGGTTCGATT
Organism: Uloborus diversus; assembly: GCF_026930045.1. Lineage (NCBI taxonomy): Eukaryota > Metazoa > Arthropoda > Arachnida > Araneae > Uloboridae > Uloborus > Uloborus diversus. Next base: position 183,724,771 of record NC_072732.1, on the reverse strand, counting down.
ATAATTTCCTTGTCATTCACAAGGAGCAGCTATAACATAGATACATAGATGCAAAATACCGACATCTCGGTTATGTCATCTAGAGACAGCAGTTTCGTCCTTATTATGGACTCATCTTGTTATGGAATCATCAGTCTGGAATCGCTACTAACCGAACTGGAGGCAAACGTCATCTCATTGAAGCCAACAAATAGCTAAATTAAATTTAGCACATCAGATGGGAGTCCGCAGAAATGGTGCGGTTCAACTCTTCAACTGAATGCAAAACTTGGGTATTAAGCAGTAAGTTACTGCCCTTCTTAAACCAGAGCTACATGTAGTTCAACTTTAGCCCTGTCTTAAGGTCAGTAACTTAGTGCTTCATTATTATTATTATTATTATTATTATTATTATTATTATTTGTATTATTATTATTATTTGTGTTCGCCCAGTGGTTGAAATCCGACCATATTCAAAAATGAATATTTGAGAAAACTTGTATGAATTTAACTATTTCAAGCATTTTTACTTATGCTCTTACTCATGTTTGCTGCATATCTGGAAACATATAATTTTTATATGTACACACAATACCAAACAGTAATAATTTATTCCAATTCTGCTTTTTGTCGGTTAATCTCAAAATAAATGGATGAAAGGGAATATTTCGTTAATGGGGTCGTTTCCGAAATTTAAAAAATATTTTTTTTTCTGAAAGAGCATGCTTAAAAACATAGGTTTTAACCAATTTGAAAAAAATTAATATTTTTTAACTTATTTTAATTGTTGCGCGGATTGAAATTTATTTTTTACGCTTCTGCACATGGCATCAAAAGCGATGAAATGTCATTCACTGATGCCATTAGCGCACAGCGCAAATTATCATAACCTGGAAACGCGGTTGATAGCTAAGCGTAAACATTTAGCGTGGCAATGGAGTAGCGCGCCAACATCACTTTTTACGTCATAAAGACCACGCCTTGTTTCCAAAATCGGACATTAAAAAAAATTAATTAAAAAACTGTTGGAAAAAAAAATTCTGTTTGTTCCACGGTTTTTTTTTTTTTTTTTTGCTTGTTCTATTAATTTTAGTAACTAAAAGTAGTACTTTTGACTGAAGGAAACAACACCATTGAGAAATTGGTATGACGTCAGTCATTGGTCTTTGTCATTAGAAATATAATTTTCCAAGTATCAAATGAACGAACTCCATTCATGGCAACGTATGACTGCGCATACGAAAACACTGGACGTGGCAATAATAGTACATTTTTTTAAAAAGTCGCCTTTGTGATTTGTTTATGGTTTAAGGGCGATGCATGACTGATATCACACTTTTCAACATGTTCCACTCTCTCCCCCCTTTGTCACAAAGTTTCGCACATCACCATACCCCCTCTTCCCTGTGTCACATTTGACGCTGTTTTTCATAAACGTTCCTATTATAAAAGGCTTGTTGTCACATTCTCCCCATTGTATTGTCATTTCTTTCCTCTCCCTTGTCACAAACTAACTATTTCGTGAACCCCACCTTAAAGCGGGACATCATTCGTATACAGCCCCTGTTTTGTTAACTAAAAATTAAACGTAAAACTTCTGCATGAACAGTATTTCTTCTAAAAAGTTTAATATTATTGAGTAAGTTGTCTTGACCTCTTCCATTAGAAATATAAAATTACAATCAGTCAAATGAACGAATCCTACTTGCTACATTAAAAATTGTTTATTTAAAAGCACTGGACATCACAATAACAGTGCAATTTTCTTTAAAAAAAATCGTCTTTGTGATTTGTTTACGATTTAGGGAATAACTGACTAATGCACTTTTCAAAATTTTGATTCCTCTCCCCTTTGTCTCAAAGTTTCACACTTCACCATATCCCCTGTTCCTTTTGCCACATGTCATACTGTTTTTAATAAACGTTCTTGTCAAAAAAAGGCAAAATGTCACATTTTCCCCATTGTATGTTCCTCTTGTCATTTATTTCCTCCCCCTTGTCACGAACGGTTACAATTTAATGAACCCTACCTTAAAGAGGGATTTCATTCGTAGTCAGCTCCTTGCAAATAGACATTTCTCCACTCCTTTTTTACGAATGCAAAAGAAAAATATTTCTCGCCCTGGCATTGGTGCCAAAAATTTGACACCAATGGATAAAGTTCGCCAATTTCACGATTATGGAAATCTTCCTGAATGAAATTATACCGCAAAACTCCATTAATACGTAAAATTTCTGTACAAACAATATTCTTTGTAAAAGTAGGCATGACCTTTGCCGTTAGAAATATAAAATTTCCAACAGTCAAATGAACGAATTCTACTCGCAGCAACATATAATTGTCCATGCAAAAGCACTATGACGTCGTAATCATGTACGCCAATTTTATCAAAAGTCTCGCCTTAAGATCTGTTTCTGGCGACTCAAATGCAGGTATTATTGTGAGAAGAAGGTAATTTTATCGAAACTGAAAGTCCCCCCTCACTCCGTAAAATGATTCATTTAAATATTAAAATCGCGAATACATAATCAAAATGAAAATATTTTAAATGCCCGTAGTTACCCAAAAAGCCTCAATAATAAAAACAAATGTAAGAATTTCATTTCTTTACCCTCAAGCGAGAAATGGCAACACATAATATTATCCAGAAATTACTTCACACTAAGTCACGTGAAAAATCAAATAAAAATGAATTTTCGCTAACTTATAATTGCTTTTAGCTCCTTTTCTAGTCAGCTTGGCGAATTTCCGTTTGAGCCGCAAAACGGGGGGGGGGGGGGGAACGTTTTTTTTTTTTTTTTTTTAAGTCTTTTTCACGATTTTTCCAACCATACCGAACTTGAAGCACTAAAATGCATTTTTCGTGTAGAAAAAACAGTTAAAAAATGAATGAAAAAACTTAATGTTTCACATTTTCAATAATGAGTTTCAACAATGAAAAAGAGGTAAAATTAAAACTTTTAAGTTTCGCTAACTAAAAAACGCTTATAACTTTCTTTTCTAGTGGATTTAGGTTATTGTACCTTGGACGCCCTGACAATTTCTTCGTTAGGAGTATTTTTTAAAGACTTTTCCAACCGTATCAGATTTGAAAAAATTGGACCATCCGCTCGCGTAGAAAGAGCCATTTAGGTCGAAAATTTGTTTTTAAAAAAATATCTCCGCTAATTGGCGTTCGAGTTCAAACATTTTTATTGATGACACTAAAACTAGGCAATAGCTACTAAACAAAAAAAGAATGAAGTAAATCGGATCAGAAACAGAGGAGAAATTGGTACCGAAAGAAAACGGCTTGCCTATTAATATATAAAGATATTATTTTTAATATTATTACTATTTTTATTATTATTATTGTTATTATTATTTGTATTATTATTTTTTTATTATTATTATTGTTATTATTATTGGTATTATTATTATTATTATTTCTATTTATTTTTCCAAGCAGTTAAAATGAGTAGTATATTTTTGACAAAACTTACTGTTAGTAAGATAGGCATAAACTATACTTTGGTTTTTTATTTCAACTTTTTAATAGCATTTTGTCAAAATAAATGGCAGCTTTTTGTATGAGTTTCATGATTTTCGAAATTCCTCCCCCCCCCCTTCCCCCTAGGTTTTGAGCCTTGCTACGTCCATGCTGGTGAAATCCTTTCGCCAACATGCACGGACATAACCATTTGATTTGCCGCACTTTAACATCAAATCACGACTTGACATTGTTCCTGCCAGAACTTTCGAAAATCAGTGAGAAAACTTTCTTGTTATCAAATGCACAGATGAATTCGGAATTATTCTTTTTTTATTATTATTCTGTGCTTTTGACTTCACAGTGACGGATTTTAGGGAGGTACAGATGGTCATGTGCCCTCCCCAGAGGGATAAAATTAGTTTAACTATCCCATTAAATAGTTTTAAAGTCATAGCACACATTGAACATTTTTACATTATTGTTTAACAAAAGAAAACGTATTTGAATAAAATAATAAAATCATTTTTGTTTGCTCTCGGAGTAATATTGAAAATCAGCTCGAAAGACTACCTTTTAATCACTCAACACACTGGTGTCAAATTCAAAGGAACAAATGAGGTAGTGAGACGCAGGGGCGTGCACAGGGTGGGGGGGGGGGGGAGAAGGAACCCCTATTGGCCTGGGTCCGAGTCTGAAGGGGACCCAAGATTTTTAAAACTAGGGGTGAGATATCGCGGTAAACAATATGGCGGGGGCCCGGAAAAGACATTTGTGACGGACCTCAAAATTTCTGTGCACTCCTCTGGTGAGAAGAAAGGGGATGCTACTATTAAACATTTGCAAATAACCAGTACAAATGGTGAGAGAGAATAAGAGAGAACCTATCCTATACAGGGTGTTCTGTTTTAACCTGCAAGACCTTTATTTTCTCAACCGTTAGTCCTAGATGTATACTTCCAATTGCAAAAATGTTCAAAATCAGATAAAGAATTAAGATATTGAAAGTTTGAAGTGAAAATAAAAATAAGTCAAAAAATACAAAACTTAACTTTTTATACGGGCTTCATGTCCCCTAACTTATACTCAGGGAAATATTCTCTATTGAAAAACAATTCGAATACAAAAAGTGCTTGATTTCACTATTTTACCAAGTCGCAGTCTCAGTAAAAGTGTTTGGATAACTTCGCTATTTAACCTCTCACTTTAAAGAGGAGTTCCAAAACATGAGAGGCTTAACTTACTGCCACTGTCATGCGAGTCATCCTGTGTTTCATACAAGTTTCTGTCGCCCCTTTTAAAGTCGTGCCGAATATATATAAATAATGTCAGATTTTTAATTGCTTTCTTCTTTGAAGTGCAATTTCTGTAACTTAAATATTTTGAGTGCATTATTAAAGCTTACAGAAGTGCTCCAACATTGCACTCAGGCTACTCCAGCGGGTTTTGGAATATATAATACTTTCTGTATTTTTTCTAAAGCTTAATTTACTAGATTTTTAATTTTAGTAATGGTTTTACAAAATGCTTATAAGTTTCACGCATTTTCTCAATTACTGAACGTATGAAAACTGACCTCGAATGAGAATACCAATTCATTCTCAGAAAAATATACTCTATTTTTGCTGTGTTCTTAAATGGTAAATCCATCGATGGTCATATAAGACACAATTTTTCTTTCTCTTCTTGCAGATATACGAAGAAGAAGATTCAAACTTCAGATGATGCTTGTGAAAATAGTCGTTTTATGAGTAGCAAAAGCTGGAAAACGCTTAAACGGGGAAAACATTTTACGGGATTGGGAATCCCGCGGGATCAATCCCGCTAAATATCCTGCGGGATCCCGCAGGATTCGGGATCGGGATTTCGGGATTGGAAACCCTAGTTAACGAACTGATTTTTGAATACTTTTTTTTTTTCGATATTCAGGTGAATAATTTGATTTTGTAGGATTTTTCTATTAGGTTTTGTTTTCTCCGTTGAAGAAATAGCTTCAACGTTTGTTTTTGTTCTTATAGTTGAAGATAGTTACCTATCCAAACAAATAATTTGATTTGTCGCATTATTCAATTGTGATTATTCTTTATAACGTTTTTATTATAGTACTAGCTGCGTCGCCCGGCTTTGTACGGTCTACTTCGAAAATAAAAATGTCAAGTGACACGTGTTCAGCAATCAGGCTTGAACAAAAAAAACTGAAATTTCTCGACAAATTGTGGAAACATTACCGAAAACGCAAAGGGAAAATTTCAAATCATCCGAATACAGGAAAAGGCTCAAAACAAAAGTCAGAGTTTTATTTGTTCATATTCGAGGGAAAAAACGGCAACACATTTTTCTTCTCAATGATTTTTGTTTTCACACTACAAAATTTTAATAAAAGCATCGGATAACAATGACCGTGATCAACAATGCATTTCTAATTGAAGACTTACCTACATTTTAACACGAGATTCGTTAAAAAGTTATAATTCACGTTCTAATTACCTTGGAATATTGGAACCAATTTTATCTGTTGCAGAAAAAGCAGGGGTTTCCATGGATATTTTATTCTAATTTTTGCGAGCATTTTTTCGCCCTCATATTATACAAAAACGCCATTTTCGGGTTTTAGAATCAGAACTCGAACGGTTCGGTTCTTTTTTGACGTTCAACTTATTGTCCTTTGGTTTTCTTATTGTCCTTTGGCAACGGGTTAAATATTTATTTCAGTTATCGCTCAACAATAGGTTCAAATAAATATTAATCATTTGGGAAATATAACCCTCCAATGTTTAAATTAATTAATTAATTAACAAAAACGTTTCCGATTCGATCCATCGCGCTTCGAAACCATGCTTGCCACAACTTAATTACACGCGAAAAATTTGATTAAAATCTGTCCAGCCGTTTAAAAGCCTTATGGTGACAAACATCCGCACAGAAGATTTTTATATATTAAGATATATACAGGGGCGGACTGGCTGACTTTGGCCCAGTCGGCATAAGAGTATTTTGGCCCACCTCTGTACATTAAAGAATAGTGCAGGCGCTGTATGGAGTTGAATATGCAAAATATGAGGACCGCATTCTGTAAATTGTTTTGAACTCAGAAAAGCTTGCAGATTACGATTCTGGATGTTGCCAGGAGGGGAGGTTTGTTGGTCCATTATTTTTTTTCATATTCCGCTCCCTTAGGTACTAAGTGAATGAATTGAGCAAACTCATCTGAACCATTTTAATGATTGTCTTAGTTACAATGTCCCGTTGTTTCTTAAAATTTAAGATATTTAAAGCTAGGTAATTTAAAATAAAACAAAAAATAAATAAAAATTAAAAGAATAATTTTTGTTGAAAAAAATTATTTAATACCAAAAAGCGAATTTTTACTTAGATCTTCAAAAGCAAAATATAAAAATCAATCTTTTTTATTTTGACAATCATTATTGATGCATTTTCAAAGCAAAATACAATTTATTTGTAATTTTTTAAAAGAACGAGACTTTTTTTGACAGTTGGATAAACATCTATAGGGCTGAATCAACAATTTCGGTAATGGTCGCTTCGTCAGTTGCCGTGGGTACAATTTACCATTTCTTCTTTCGTAGCCAAATAAGGTATAATCAATAGGCTGTAACAGTGTTTGGTCAGCATTTATCCAAACATATGTTTTTGCTGCAGCTCTTAATAAATGTAAATTCAAAGCATCTCATGTGCAAATTACTTTTACGGAAACCGATATTTTGCGTAATTTATTTATGCCGAAGCTCATCAGCAGTTAATTTTATTTTTCGAGAAAAGATAAACGCTAACAGTTTCTAATTCAGTTAATTATCCGACACTAAGATTTGGATTTCCAAAATGTCCTAGAGCTTTTTGTACAAAATCCAACGATGCAACTTTTAAACCTTGTGTTTTTTGAACCCAATTTGCTGGTAGAATCACATTCACTAAGAGAGTGTAATGCTGGCAGAATATGACAAATGTTTTCGCCTGTGATTGAGCTGTCAAATGACATCTTGAAATGAATTTCTTCTTGTACGAACCGTCATTTGGTAAAGTTATACTTTAATTGGTATATCAATTCAGTAATGTCTTTTATAACAATGAAATAATTAGTAACATTTGTTAGTGAACTCGTTAAAGAGTTCAGGTGGGGAGTGTGAAGCGAAACTTGTGGTTTCTTTTTATTGAATGATTTGATTCGTTTTCCTTTTATTTTTTGTATTACGTCATTTTAAGCCACTCCCCTTTGAAGTCAGTTCTATATTTGCTTTGGAAGTGAAAACATGGTCTGTGTTCGTTGAGGCGTATGCCTAACCCTTTATGCTTTTTGATATGTTTCGATATTAATTAGCTTTAGAATTCATTAATAAACTTATTTTAATTTTAATGGCTTGACATCATTGCCCATTTGAACCACATTCGTTTTCACCGTCAAACCATAGACCTAAACAACCAAGACGTGCTACCTTATTCCAAAATGAATTCCCAAGATGCAAACATCTGTATCAGCGCTAATATTTATACTATGGGCAGGCTCGGACTGGCCCGCCTGCCAACCTGCCCGTGGGTAGGTGCGCCCTTCCTACTTTTTATGATGAAATGCAATGCAAACGCCTTTGCTGAAAAACAAAAATAAAAACTTATCTTGCAAATTCAGAACGAAATTTTCTAATTGATTCGAAAGCTCTCATACCTTCCATTTTGAAGTTTCGAAAATTTTCCTCCGAGCCCGCTTTCCCTAATGTTATCTTCTAAAAATTTCCGTCTTTTGAGTTTCAATTTCGAGAAATTGCCGGGAAAAGTTCCGTCTATCCCATCCCCTCTCTTCCCGTAATGTTTCCAAATATGACCAACAAGAGCGTTTTTAAGACTCTAGTTTCAAAAATAAATAAATAAATAAATAAATAATTAAAATTAAAAAAAAATAATAATAAAAGAAAAGAAAAGGAACAGACCTTGTAATCTTCAATCAAAAAGACTGCCTATTCTGGAACTTCGATTTCAAAAACGTTCTGGAAGAAAGTTTCGAATCGCATTTTTTCCCCTTAGAAAAGGAACAGACCTTGTAATCTTCAATCAAAAAGACTGCCTATTCTGGAACTTCGATTTCAAAAACGTTCTGGAAGAAAGTTTCGAATCGCATTTTTTCCCCTAACGTCATTAAAAATGGACGGCAATAGCGTTTTAGGATTAAAATTTAAAAAAAAAAATTCTGGAGCTGGGGGGAGGCCACTAGACCTTCTCTCTTTATCTTCTAACATCATCGAAATTAGTCTAACTGCATTTTTGAATTACATGAACAAGTTTATTATTGTTGGTAGAATCGGTAGTGGTTGCCGTTTGAATACAGTTGTCTAGGCGTTTGTCAGTGAGTTTTTCTACACTTATTTTTAATGAATTTCATAGTGGAAAAGTTGAATTTCGTATAGATATGTAGCAGTGCGCATTTTATAACATAATGACCACTTGACATCAATGTCGCCTAGTGAAAAAAATATCACTCAGAAGATGCGAAATCAAACCACTGGGCGACTTCAGAAATTTCGAATGTATTTATTCCTTTCTTTTTTTTTTTTTTTTTTTTTGTAAATTGCCGTTTTTGGCACTTGATTGAAAAAACTAGTGAAACGTGCCTTCCCCTAAAAGTTAACAAAGATGGCCTACAGTCAAGTTTTTACAGTTTCAATGGGAAGTCCACAAAATCTCTCCTCTCTCAAATAAACAAAAATCGTCTAAAATTGTGTTGAAAAAATTCCGGGAAAATGTCACCAAACTCTCTCTCTCTCTCCCCACCCCTAACACATCACAAAAAATCGTCTACAACTGTATTTTTATGACTTTAATTCCAAATATTTTGCAGTGGAGAGTTCCTTGACCCCCTCTCTCCAATGCCATCGAAGATTGTCAAAACTTTTGAATTTTTGCATCTTTAATTTCGAAAAAATCGCCGGAATCGAAAACTTTTTCGAAAATGTCGCTAATGAGGGCTTTCAATTACGTTTTTAAAACTTCAATTCCGAAAAAGTTCCGGGGGAGAGCCCTCGATCTCGAGTCCTTCTCCTAACGTCAATGAAAACCCACTAACATTGTTTTTGAAGTTTCAATATTGAAAATTTGACGGTTTACTCCCGACTCCATCCCTTCCCTTTACGCTACCAAAGATGGCTCACCATCGTATTTCAAAGCTCCAATTTCCATCAATTTCCGATGGAAAGTTCCAAACCCCGTTCCTTCCCCCTACGTCATAAAAGATGGCTTACAACTGCATTTTTGAGACTTCAATTTCAAAAAATTTCCGGAGAAGAGTCCCCATGTCTTTCTTTCCTCATCTTTCAACATCATTCAAAGATCGTCTAAAACAGCTTTTTTGGAACTCCTACATCGAAAAGTTTCCGTTGAAAAGTTCTGAACCCCATATCTTCTGCTACATCATCAAAGGTGGCCTACAATTTTGCGTTTTTAGGACTTCAATTCCAAAAATTTTTCCGGAGGAAAGCTCCCGAACCCCCTGGTTTTTAGCAATACTATAATTGCGTTTTTGAAGCTATCATAAAACGACTGGGAGAACTCATGTCTCTCATCTTTCGCTCCAAGAACACAAAGATAGCAAATAATTGTGTTTTCGAAAATATACCCTTAAATTTCAAAAAAAAAAAAAAAAAATCCGGAACGGGACCCCTAAACCTCCCTTCCACTTGTTTACCTCCAAATAGTCTAAAAATGCGTTCCGAACCAAAATTTTCGGGAGAAAGTCTGCAAACACTCCTCCCTTTGCGCGAATATTAAACAAAACTCAATCAACAAACAAATCTAAAACTATCTTCAAATTTTACTTACAAATGCAATTTTAGTATTTCATTATGTTCGGTACGTAAACTGGTAAAAAGAGATGCCATTTTGATGCTGCAACCTTTCTTTTATAAGGAAAAAAGTACATTTGAGGACCTGAATAACAACTGAAAAAACTTCACGAGTTTGCAAACGAATCCAAAGTTAAAGGGTTTAATTTAGATAATAGATCTAAAATATTAGTAGAAACTCTTTTTTCAATTTTTTATTCTTGTGTGTGTGATACTCGAAACACTTATAGCTTTCATTCAAACTCTTTGAACGAAGCACATTATTCAAAAAAAAAAAAAAAAACACCATGCTTCAGTTCTTAAACTTTTTTAAAAATTTTATTTTCATTAGTCCCCCTGCCCCCCCCCCCCCCTTAATGAATTACCCAATTGCTTCTCTCAAAAGGATCGCCTGGATCCGCCACTGATCGCTCCCCTAAAATGATCGTCTATATCCTTTCCGCAATCCCCCCCCCCGGCACGCTGATCCGCCACTGATCGCTCCCCTAAAATGATCGTGTATATCCTTTCCGCAACCCCCCCCCCCTCTGGCATGCGCTTTCAGAAAAATTGGGGTATGCGCCTTTTTGAGGACCCAGTCCGACCCTGACTATGGGTAGTTATGGTTTTTTCAGCGTTAAATATATGACAAAACATTCTAGAATCGGCTTCTAAGTAGTTGGAATTTAATTAAGGTACTTCAAAAAATACAGAGCCTTGTAATTTAAAACATTTTGATGTATCATGAAATTCTCCACAAATATATATCTCGCAATCTTGAAGCAGCAGTACAGAGGAATTGAGCGAGCTGTAACTTATTTTCAGCGCTGGAAAAGAAATTATTACAATTCTTGGGACTTTTGTGTTATAATTTAAAGTTATAATACTTTAAACTTTTTGTCCCTTACTCCGTAAAGCTGACTCTAAACATGTGATCGAAAGATCATCATACCTGAATACTATGTCCACTCGTTTTACATTTGGCTGCAAGAAAAAATCGTGGATTCTTTTGAAGAATTCCTCAGCAAAGTCGCCAAAAGCGTTGTAATTTTTTAATGGAATTCGATGAACAAGTGCCATACCATCAACAGTAAAAAATTTTGAGTTTTGTAAATTGAAAATCTCTATTCGTGTGTTTGAACCGCACTTATAATGACTTTCAATTTCAAGAGCGAGTTCTGATTTTGGAGATTTTCTATAGAATCCTTCTGCATCAAAAAAGTACTTGCAGTAATCCAAAATTCCATGAGCTGTTAAAATTTGTGTGTCAAATCCTCGTTGATCAGTCAACGTGAATGTTTTTTGAAAAAGACCTATATCTGTTGCATCTCGTAACTTTTTACTACACGTAGTTTTTCTTCCTTTTTCATATGTAGTCACAAAATTGTCAAACTTAATTTTTTAATAGGATCGGATAACTTTTTACTTTTTAGAACAAACTGCTCTTTTTCGTACGTACTAAATGAAAGCTTTCCATTTTCTACAATATTTAGCAAACATCGAGAAGAAGATTCATCAGCAAGTTCACCGGTGTAAATATTTCGGAGCGCGCAATTTTCGCTATTATTATAGGGATTGCAAGTAATAAAATATTTGACGATACTTTGAATATCTTTTTTGTCTTTATTGATCCTGGATTCGTCCATTCATTATGGTAATTAATGTCACATGCAGAGTCTGCTTCTATTCCGATATATGAAGAAAGAGCTTCGTGTATGCTGTTTTTAAACGGATAAAGAAGTAGCCATTTCTGCATCGTATCTTCATTTTTTGTAACACCTATCAAACCTACAGCCACTGCTGAAGATTAATTCTGAGACTGTTCTAATGCTAAAACGGGACTTACTGCATTAAATCTACCTTCCGTTCTTTTGACGGACAGCATTCCTCTTTTCATATCATTTACAACTTCTAAAGGTAGTTTTATCATATCTTGTAAATAAAGAGTCCCCCCACGAATGTAATTTGTGTGATTCGTGGAGAAAAAGTAAGGTAACATTTGTCTAGTTGTTAACAAATGCCGTTCAAAATTATTACTAATATTAGCCATGACTGAACCTAACAAAATTTCAACCACATCACAATGCTTGTTCAAATATTTAAATATTTCGTTTTTAGTGCTCTTGGTGCGAAAAAAATTTAAAAAACTCATAAAAAAATCTGTAACTATTCTTTTATGTTGATTATATTTTTCAATTAGGCCTGTATGATCTTTATCAACTGTATTCTCTCTTATTTCTTTGAGACAAGTATTTAACAAATGCACCAATAATGATTGTCAAAATATAAAAAGATGGATTTTTATATTTTGCTTTCGAATACCTAAGTAAAAATTTAATTTTTGGTATTCAATAATTTTTTCAACAAAAATTATTTTTTTAATATTTTTGTTTTATTTTAAATTACCTAGCTTAAAATATCTTAAATTTTAAGAAACAACGGGGCATTGTAACTAGGACAATCATTAAAATGGTTCAGATGAGTTTGCTCAATTCTTTTACTTAGTACGTAAGGGAGCGGGGTACAAAAAATTAATGGACCAACAAGCCTCCTGGCAACATCCAGAATCGTAATCTACAAGTTTTTCTGAGTTCAAAACAATTTACAGAATGCGGTCCTCATATTTTGCATACTCAACTCCATACAGCGCCCGCTCTAGAAGTTAAATTAACCAGTACGGGATCTCGATTCTTCCGAGCCGATCCAAGACATTAAACTATTGCTATAGTTCCTATTTCCCTTTAAGTTTCTAAATCAAGTTTTAAAGTTCTAAAAAAAGGAAAATGTGAAACGTAACATAAAGATAACACTGACACATTTTTAATATAACTTGAAAGAAGGATACTAATGGTTACAAGTCTTAAAAAGCATATTTTTAGGCTTCTATACTGACAACATAGGAAGGACACAAGGAAAGGGAAGAATCAGGTAAATTCCCCCGGAAATGTTTCGAAATTGGTTGATCTGTATAGGCATAAGGAGAAAAGAATTGGGCGAAGGGATTCTAGTTCCTTTCCAAGCGATATTTTCAAAGTTGATGTCAGAAAGCGTATTTTTACAATTTTCGGTTAACGTTGAAGACAGGAAAAAGAAAAGGTTCCCCCACGATTTTGTTTTCTTACCTTTTTTTTTTTCAAAATTGAAGTCTATTTTTGGCTATCTTTGTTTACAATAGAATGTCGAGGACTCTTCCCAAATATTCTCCAAAATGGGAAGTTTTAGAAATACAATTTTAAGTTACCCTTGGTAAAATTAATGGAACAGGGAAGCATCGGGAGCTCTCTACGAAAACGTTTCGATTTTGAACTATTAAAAAACTAAAAACTAGCATTGGTCACGCTTGAGAAAAAAGGAGGCTCAGTGGAAGCTCATTTGGAAGCATTTAAAAACTGAAGTATACTGTACGCAATTTCAAACTGCATTTAGTTACTATAAGGAATCCGGCGACTCTCCTTAATTTTTAGGCATTGGAATTTTAAAAACATAATCTTATAATGTGTTAGAAAACATTAAAAGGAAAGGGGAAAGGTTTCTCGAGTGTTTCCCCCCATATTATTTAGGAAGACGCTGTGCCCTTCCGCTTTTAAGCTACCTTTTGAGCCTTAACTTGATCATCAATCCTTGCCCCTTGAAAGTTTAGACAAAACTGCACAAAAGTTAATTTTTTTTCAAAAGGTAAAGATTCACATAAGCCTGTCCTTGAAATGTCACTCTTTCGTTTCAATAACTTATCAACAAGAATCTGATTAGAATATATCTGAATATTTTTTGCATTACCTTTAAAACTAAACATCAAAAGCTTTTCAAAATTTTAAAAATAATTACGATGCAAAACACTCGAACATTGTATGTAGAAAACTAAAAAGTAAAAGAAGCACCTTTTGTGTTTTACAAAACTTCTCTAAACAATACCCTTTTACCTAAAAGCGCACTGCCCCTTTTTGAACTGATATAAACACTGGTTCCCTCAGGGCATTTTTTCTGAAACTAAAATCAATTTTTGGCTATAATGCTCATAAAAGGGTTACGGAGCTCCCCCACGTAAATTTCAAAAAGTGAAATTTTAAGCTATCTTTAGTGACTTTAAGGGAACGGCAAAGGTTCGAAGACTTCGTCTGGCAATTTTTCGATTTTTAAATCTAAAAAACACAATTGAGGGCCTTGATGCAAGAACCAAGAACTAAGTAAGACTCACTGATTTTTGGCAAGACCAACAAATAACATCAGTGTCCGGTAAAAAGGCTAATATCTTTTCTCACATAATTTACTAGAAATCAGAGGTCTGATCTTACATTTGTTTCCCGTTGTAGCACCGATCGAAACTTCTATACTATCGGCCACACGCAAAAATGAATTTAAAAAAGCATAAATCTGGCCCTGATTACAGCCGAAGACCAATTTATCAAAAGGGATCATATGCATTTTCAAAAATGTTCAGGAGGTGAGAAAAACGAATTAAGGTAAGAGCAAAATAGTTTTATCAACTTCTCTGGGTACAGAATTGAGCACAAAAGCACAGCAAATCAAAGGGCCAGAGTAAGAAATGTTTTTGTAAAAAAACACAAAGAGATATCTCCATCTTAATTTTGAATATGTGCCATTTTGAACGAAAACCTGAATGTTGAAAATTCCAATTTCAACAAAACTGTAATAGTATTTCACTTTCTCATATTCTCTTATCGAAGTACACGAACCTAAAAGTAGTGGATTTAAATTTGAGGATTTTGGACATGTGTTCCTTTGGATCTAAAAGTCTTCGTACTACAGATTTTTTCAGGATATGTTCCCTTTTGTTCAAAATAAAACGTGCAGAGGACGGATATGTCACCTTCCGATCAAAAAGCCACACTTTACCCTTAAATAAAATAGGATTTTTCACGTTCGGTCTTCTTGAGAGTAAGTAATTTGATAAAGGTCGTCTGAAAGATTTAGAAAATATCATAAAATGAATTTTTCTAAAAATGGGGGACATGTTCCCTTTTGATAAATTACTCCTCAACTAATGTAGCTCAAAAAAAAAAAAAAAAGAAAGAAAAAGAAACCTTACCCTTCCCAGCACCCCGGAACTCAGTCCTAAATGCGCCTGTGTTCAGGAGCTCTATCGAAGTCGAAATTTTGTTCTGTTTCAGATTCATTTTATCGTAGTCCAAGTCCAGACTTGCTTTAGCTTTCCCGTATGAGATTCGGAGATGAAAACACTCGTATAGCGATAATTTACAATAAACCAATGAAATATCTTGCCAACTGACAGCATTTAGTTGAATCTGTCACAACCAGTGAATACCAGGGGCGTGCACAGAAATTTTGGGGCACGTCATAAATGACTTTAACGGGTCCCCCTCTAGTTTATCCCCTACGTCCCTACATATTTTTCACCCCTCATTAAAAAATCTCGGGCCTTCTTTAGGATCGGAACGGGGCCAACAGCTGTCCCTTCTCTCTCTCCCCCCCCCCCCCGTGTATGCCCCTGCTCGTGCTCATGTAGCAACATCCCAAAGCATGATCCACACATTTATCGCAGTGCCGGGGCTGCTTTGTCTAATGGTGCAGGTACCTTTAATTTTTGTTAATAGACGTACAAATACGAGTTTTTAACCCACTTTTTTCGTCCCGAGCGCTTTTCCAAGCCGCATCGGACCCCAATTTCTCTGGCCCCCTCTCGTTTCCTCAATGTGGGAGCCATGGCCCCCAGAGCTCTAAAGACAAGAGAGAAAGTTGATAAAAGAGGAAAGCATTCGTACGTGGTGAACTTCGGCTATTTACTTTGGTCCCTGCTTAGGGTGGAAAAAAATAAACTTGTTTCCAAACACTTTTTTCACATAGATTAAACGAATTATATGCTTTTATTTATTTTTTTAATGACACTTTCAAAAATGTTAGGCGTGAATTTAAATGTATTTGGTTCAATAAAAAAAATTGCTTGAAGTGGCCCACTCGGCGGTTGGCCCAGTCGGGGATCCCCGACTAGCCGACCCGGCCAGTCCGCAACTGTATATATATATATATATATATATATATATATATATATATATATATATATATATATATATATATATATATATATATATATATATATATATATATATCGTGATTTGACCTCGAAAATTGTATTTCGAGAAGCGGCTGGAATAACTCAGTAGCTGAGTCGACTATTGTAGACTCATTTTATTTTTTCCCCGCATGAATCGAGGGGCACGGCAGTGCTCCAGCCAAGTCGAGCGCGAAGCAAACACTGCCGTACCATCTTTACTGGAACCATTTCGTCGCATTTTCAGGCCCCTATTTGAGAACCTTCTGATGAGACCAGAACGCAGAAATTTTCGTCATCCAGTAAGCTATAATCACACACTAGAAATCCGAAATTTCAAGTCTGTAGGTCATTTAGTTCCGAAGTTAAGCGAAAGCAAAGTTTCGCATTTATGACACTCACTCACTCATGATCATCAAAATAGAACTAGTACTTCCCATAAACTCAGAGAGGTGAAATTTGGTACAGAGTTAGGGTTTGATGACTACATAAAGGGAAAACTATAAAAACTAGGCTAACCGCCTTTACAAAAAATATTCAATTTGGTGGGCCACTTTATTTGATGTCAAAAATCGAAAGTCTGAAGTATCTAATGAAGAACCCTCAGCTGGTCTCAGCTGTATTAGATATGGTAATGCCCCCTTCTACTCTTGGTACATCAAAAAATCGACTGTCATTGCGAAAGTCCAGCGTAGTGGGACACATCTTCTAATTTAATCTAGCCTAACTTTAGTCTACTCGAACATCACACAAATTAAATGTTTCTACAAAAAGAAGTGAAATCCCACCAAAAACATTCTGTAAAAAACTAGCCAAGTCTCGATGGAGCTGTTTGTTTATCTCTAAAAAGTAATGAAATCTAAACAAAGTCATGACAAGTCGAAGGTTCCTTACTGCGATTTCTTTATTGTCATAGTTAATGTTGTGTGACTTAGCCGTTAAAGAGTATACACAAGGGTACAAAAACAGGTGCTCCATGACACGATTGCACCAATCTGTCGCCAGAACCGCTACCCATTGACGATGGAAAATTGCCACTTGGAAAACGTGTAAACAAAATTGACTTGTACCCACTAACGTATAAAGAATGTTTAACGGCCAAGTCACACAACATTAACTATAACAATAAAGAAATCGCAGTAAGGAACCTTCGACTTGTCATGACTTTGTTTAGATTTCATTACTTTTTAGAGATAAACAAACAGCTTCATCGAGACTTGGCTAGTTTTTTACAGAATGTTTTTGGTGGGATTGGTTTTTCAACTTTCATTAATTTATGATTTTCCTCTATTCTAATGGTAATGTCGATGGGGTTTTTTTTTTTTTTCTCCTTCTTGTATAATATTAATAAGTTGGTTGCGAAATGTTCTCTATGGTAATAGCGATGTTTAACATAATAGCACAATTTTCAATGCTGCATTTTTTTAAATGTGAAATAAATACATATCGAGCTTGGTTTTTTATAAAGTGCCATATTCCCATTTAAAATTATTGGTTTCTGTCTGGTTCCAATAAAATTAATGGTTTCTTTCTAAAACTTTGCACAATCTCTGAAATAAGTGCTGTAAAATTCCCGTGTGACAAACAGGGAGTCTGATGAGAGATCTCTATGACCTCACGAAATATTTCCTTATTCGACAAGCTTGGAGACAGAAAAATATTGCTTTTTTTCTTTTTTTTTTTAATGGTGGGACATATGGATGCTTCACTTACAAATCGATTAACTCCAGAAAACAAAAAGTCGAGAAAAGTGACGAAGAAGATAGTGTTATCTATAGGAGTGAATGGGTCCCTCGTGTTACATTTTCTGCCATCGGAGGATCAGAAATGTACTGAACCAAAACTTTAATATATTTTCACATTCTAAGCAGTGATTAAGCACTATAAAGCAGAAATGAGGATTTTTTAAAAAAAAGTGGAGTTAATGGATTTGGCAACTGGGGCATCCATATATGGATGCTCGCATTTTATCCTGTGGTAAAATTCGGAATTTCATCCGGAAAAAAAAGTTTACCTCCCCCAAAAATTTTAAGTTCGGTGCGCCAGGGGTGACGGATCATATCCCGGAGCCGTAATATAGCCCTGAACTGTCCGATTCACTTCGCGCTTTTCGAGTCGGTGCCTCAGGCCGCTCGGAAACAAAACCGGTCACCTCCACTTCCCAGTGAAGCGACATAGAGGTTTTTCGTCTTTTTCCCGATTTCATAGAAGCGCCAGTTTTACTTCACTGTGCGAGATTAGTAGAGATCCTGGTTTGTGGTTCCTGTTGTGAATAGGACAGTCGCCGGGAGTAGGGGGAATTCAGAAAAAGGGGACCGCCAAATGAATTTTCTGTGATTTAAAAATAAAGAAGGAAAACCTTCGCAGTCTTAAGAAATTTAAATCAAAAATTGACGATTGATTCAAAGAAGGGTCTTTTTTCCATTTCGGACAGTATGGATATAACGTTTGGAAAACAATCCAATATTTTCTACCTCAAATTAACACGAAAAAAAAAAAAAAATCGGCTGTTAAAAATAATTTGTAAATTCGGGGTTTATTATTCGGTGAATAATGGTTTCGGCCTTTATTTCAGTCGGGAAAAAGGAAAATTCCTTAAATCGCGAAATTTGTTCCAAAATAAGCTTCAGGCTGTTTACGATTTGTTGCAAAATTGAAAAAAAATAATACTTTGGTATTGGAATTTAAACCGTGCACAATAATTGAAAGTAATGTTCGCCCAGTGGTCGAAATTTGACCATATTCATAAATGAATATTTGCAAAAACTTGTATGAATTTAACTTTTCCCGACATTTTTATTTCTACTCTTACTCATGTTTACTGCAGCATATCTGGAAACATACAATTTTTATATGTACACACAATACCAAACAGTAATAATTTATTCCAATTTTGCTTTTTGTCTGTTAATCTAAAAATAAATGGATGAAAGGGGATATTTCGGTAATGGGGTCGTTTCCAAAATTTTAAAAAGGAGTTTTTTTTTTTTTTTTTTTTTTTTTTGAAATAACATGCTTAAAAACATAGATTTTAACCATTTTTTAAATAATTTGAAAAAAAAATAACATTTTTTAAAATTATTTCTATCGGTGCGCAGATTGAAATTCATTTTTTACGCTTCTGTACATGGCATCAAAAGCGATGAAATACCATTCACTGATGCCATTAGCGCACATCGCAAATTATCATAACCTGGAAACGCGGTTGACAGCGCGGCAATAAACATTTAGCGCGGCAACGGCGTACTAATTCTACTAGCTTCTGGAAGTATTTTTTACAATCAGAGAAGTGAACTACATTTTAAAAAGGATTTTAAGTGTAAGTAAGTTTGACTTGACGTTAGCGACATACCCCCTCCCCCAATTTAAAAGATCCCCCCTTTCCCTCCCCCCCCCCCTTTTTTTTAAACCGAAAACAACGTTGGTTTTAATTTTCTCTTTTATGTACACATACTGTCTTTAAATAACTCGTATTTCTATGTTGAAACTTCAAAATTTCCGAGATTGTCAAATTTGGTCTCTATTAATTTGTGATGACATCCGTTTTATAATGCTAATTGGAAATACCAAACTCGTTTTGAGAATACAACTTATTTCTATCATATTTATTTAAGGAAGTAAAGTGGGAAAATAATTTAGTGTTTAGTTTACTACAATGGCAGATTTCTAAATTGGCTACTATCTATGTAGCTTACGGCGGACAACTTCCGTAGGCACCAAATTTTTGAAATCAGATATTTCTTCAGCATTCATTAGAAACCTAGTATCCCCTGATTTCTTTCAATTTTGCAAGAAATGTAGCATAGGCAGTAATTTTTTTCAGCATAATATAGACGGCCAATGGGTGGTTTCCTTCAGTCAAAAGTACTGCTTTTAGTCATTGAAATGGATAGAATGAGCAAAACAAAAAAAAAAAAAAATTACATGGACGCAGAAAATACTTTCTTTTTCCCAACAGTTATTTTTTAATTAATTTTTTAAAATGTCCGATTTTTCAAACAAGGCGTGCTCTTGATGACGTCACAAATGATGAAATTTGGCGCATCTTTCTACTACGTTTCCACGTTATGATAATCAAGCAGCGAATTAAAATTGCGCTCTACGCTTGCTATCAACCATATCGTTGCCAATACACGTGAGTAAAGATGCGAATTAAATATTTTGTTCTGTGAATGGCAACATTGAATGGCCTTTCTTCATTTGTGATGTCACACGACAGAAGTATAAACAATGAGAGCGCACCGATTTAAGTAATTTTTTAAAAATATTAAACTTAAATAAATTATTTAAAAAATGGTCAGATCCTATCTTTTTAAGCATGCTCTTTCAGAAAAAAAAATACTTTTAAAATTTTGGAAACGACCCCATTTGTTTCAACTTGCTTGCGGCGAATACATTAAATCAACACATAACATTACACTTCAAATGATCAGTTCTAAATGAAATAAAAGTTACTGAAAACTATTGTCTAAAACTAATTAGTAATTACTAAGATCAAAATAATTCATAACTAAAAGAAAAATAGTTCAATCTTTGCACTGGGGAAAGAAAAAAAAACTAATTAAAATCGATTCCGTCTTAAAATAAATGTCGAGTGCCAAACTATAGACAATGCCGCCATCTAGCAACCATGCTGTCAAAGTTTTCGCCAAGCCACACCAGTCACATAATATATGTGTGAACCAATTTTCTTCATCAGCAACAATAGGAAAGCTCGGTCTACTCGTATTATTAGTCTATGCCCTAAACTCCAGTGGGTAGCGTTCATTGTTGACCGCTTTTTCGTTTCTTCATTCCCCTGAAATTACACAGCCTTACCAGTAAAACAGTTAAGTTGCCGGATCGAGTTCAGCCTTGTCACAATAAAGCCTTTCCCTGCATGTTAAGCATTACCAAAGCATATTATCAAATTATCATGCCGTGGCGCGAGTTTCATTGTTGAAACACGCGTTACTCGATCATCGGCTATAATTTTATATGAAGATGAAGATTACTTTCACTGACCTACTACTTGCCAAATACTTTCGCTTTTTAGTCGTTGCCAAAACAATTTTAAAAAATAATATTAATTATTATGGTCAGACTGGTAACGTGGAAGATTAGGAAAATTCCACATTTGCTGTACATTAGTTGCGCCGTTTTCTAATCATGTACACAAAAAACTGTTTTGTTCAGTTACTAAAATGAAAAAAAAAATGAATTCTGAAATTTTGAATTCAAATTATGTTTTGACAGCACCCTGCTCATTGGAGTTATTGTTTCTAGAAGCGACTCCTGTACCCCCAAGCCCGCCCCTCCTCCTAGGCAGTTACGTGTGTATAGTTGTGTGTGTGCGTAGACCCGTGTGTACGCTCGCAGGCGTGTGTGTGTAGTGTGTGTGTATGAGCGTGCGTGTGTGTAGGACATGGACGCCACCGACCAGGAGAAGCGGGTTCCGGGGGACAGTGCTCAGGACCGGAGGAGCCGCGCCTGCAAAGGATAGTGGCCGGTGGTGCTGCTGAAAAGGAACCGGACATCAAGGAAGTTCTAGTGAGAACAGTAAGCAATCGTCTTGCCTGAATATTTACGCCAACTAGCTTTTGAGATCATCAACGAAATTCCAGCATCTGCTATTCAAATTTATACTGATAGCAGCAGAAATGAATAAAATTCTTGTGGTAGCGGCGTCCTAATAAAGACTCCTGACTTTACAAATAAAATTAGTATTAAGAATCCTGACTTCTGCTCTGTATTCAGATCGGAACTAATTGCTAAGGATGTGGCTCTTAAGGGGGCGCTGGACAGAGATCGAATTTGAAAGTTGCTCGCCGCTTCACTAGAGCTCGTTTTTTAGCATGGCGAGAAGGCATGTGCTAAACTCACATGATTGACAGACGAGCATCCAATCAGAGAAGGAATTGTCACTGTATCTAGGACCCCTCACATGTTATTTATTAGCTGACATCCGAATAATGGACAACCTTCAGGCGTTGAGGTTTCCCCTTGTTGCTTGACTTGTTTACTATTTTACTACACACGCGGTCACCCCACAGGGTCTTAGGAAGACCCCCTGCTTTGCTATGAGACAGGACACTTTCATAATCGGTACGTTGAGTTTAGAAAGACAGAACTCCCGCTGCCGCTAGAAATTTCGATTTGAAACAAAAAGAAATTTAAGTTTTGTTATGAGTTTTTCATTACTGTTTTCTACCATTTTTGAACGATGGGAAAAAGCATTTTAAATGCAAGATTTTTTGCTAAAAGACATTTTAAGAGAGATAGCAGATTTTGTTGAACAGGTATTAAAAATTTCCCAAAAAACATTCAAAAACATAATGTTTCATTGCGGTATTTTGTGCAAAAAGTGCATTTTTTAATTACTGTGAACAAACAAAAAATGAAGGAACAAATATCATAATAAAAAATCAATAGTAGCCTCAAACAAAATACAGATATTTCATTGTCACTAACCAAGACTGGAACTCATTTTAGTGAATAAATTTCCTGCAGTTGAGAATATTTTTTCTGAATTCACGTAGGTCGATGGTACTGTTAATAATGCACGATATTCCTGTAGTTGCCTAAAGTCCTTCATCTTCAAATAATTTGGTCTTAAACTTGAAAAAATTATTTTTGTGAGTCTGGGTTTTTCTTTTGTATTAGAAGAACAGTTACTAATATACAATTCTTTCCCAGTATTAACATCGTACTCAACAATTTCCTCTTGATCAGAATAGGTTTGTGTTTCCTTTTTATTAACCCTTTGGTCTAAAATTTACGAAGAATTGGATCTTGTTAGTTTCTTTTTATTTTTCGTTTTCTTTTCCAAATTCTTTACAATTATGTACATTTCTGAAATATGTTCCAACTGATTATGCCTTATCTCTTTACAAATATTCAAGGTATTATAAATATTATCTCGCTTCGTACAAAGCTAAATAGCGAGACAAAACAGCTAACAGCATGCTAATACCGGTGACACCAAATTACTGTTTGTTATACTAACAAGAAAAAGGTTTTTTCAAAATTCACGACAGTTAAGATAATTATTTTAAAAAAATAAATCATAAAGCATTGAAGATAAATCGTTCATAGCACAAACACATTTGTAATTACACAAAAAATTAGTTTTTACTTGTGGGCAAGTCAAGGAAATGAGAAAATAAAAACGTGGTTCACTAAACTCATGAAAGTGCGATTAATTACACCATCTGGCGATAAAAATATCTTTTTGTAATCCTTCCGCTACTTTTATTCATTCATATTCTATAACTTCGTGCTTTTGAAGCCAAATGTTTGCTTCATTA